>NC_083242.1:9356826-9677099 GCF_032191835.1 Heteronotia binoei
ACTACAGGTCTGACCCAGCAGGGCTGTTCTGATGTACTTATGTTCTGTGCGGGGAGAGCTGGCCATTCTGTATTGCCTGCTTCTTACTGCTGGACTTCTGGAGGGAAGGACAAGAAAGGAGATGGTCAGTGGTGAGCACTCTATATATCCTCACTGGGCATGCAGAAGATCCCAGATTCAATCCTTGACACCTCCATAAAGGATCGGGTTGTCAGCGATGTGAAGGACCTTAGCCTGAGACCCCAGAGAGCCACTGCCAGGCTTAGACAATACGGACTATGATGGACCAGTGGTCTGATTCGGTATACTCAGGGCTTTATTTTTGTTGCAGGAACTCTTTTGCGTATTAGGGCACACTCCTCTGAAGTAGCCAATCCTCCAAGAGCTTACAGTAAGCCATGTACGGAGAGCCCTGTAAGCTCTTGGAGGATTGGCTACATCAGGGGTGTGGGGCCTAATATGCAAGAGTTCCTGCTACAGAAAAAGCCCTGAGTATACAGCTTCTTCCTGTGTTCCTGTAATTCAATTATATATACAATTTCAAATGTGACTCAGCAGGACATTTACACACTGCAGCGCACAACAGGAAAGATGGATGCTCTGTTACGAGCATCCAGAAGTCCTCCAAACGGATTGCGCTGCTCCCACGCACACCACTCAAAAGACTGCAACTCAGAACTCACTTCACAATGGAAATTAAACCATTTTATCAGCAGTCTGGAAACTGGCAGCCTTCTACCGAATCTCCCTTTAACTGCTATCTGGCACTTCCCAGTCAAATATCATAACGTTATTGTTTGCATTGCTTGTCTTTTATTTCCTATTTGTTTGAGCCGCATCCCAAAGATTTTTTTTTTTTTATAAAACGAGGAATACTTCTCATTTTCTTCCATAAAAGACTTAGCATTTTAATCAGCAGTGCGGTCTGCTTCAGGTTTAATGTGCTCAGCGGAGAAGAGCCAAACATGATACGAGCCGTAGTTTCGAGCCGGAAGCCGGCTGCCTGCTTTATCCCCCCCCCCCCGCCCCCCTCACATTAAATGACAACTTTCAAACTGTGCACCTTGTGTGGTAAGCAAGTTACAAGTGACCTTAGCTTGAGATTCTCTTAAAGGTCACGTTAATTTTTCTTCTCTGCTAATTTTCTTGCACCTACTTTGGTTTCACGCAATTGAACAGGGGGGAAGAGGGTCTGCGGTTGTTATGCAGCTGAATAAACTAACACGGATCACTTGTACGATTCAGGGTAAATACCACAAGCTGGTCAGGATGACCCATTAGCTATTAATATCTTGATAAAGCAGAAAAGAAGGTAGAGGCACCTGCTTGCCTCTCCTCCCTTTATTTTTTCCATTTTGCAAGCACTAGGGCCCTCATGGCTAGTCTGTAGGTAGGTGGTTGTGGGGCTGAAAAGAGGGATTATGCAGTTACAAGCACCTCAGTGCATAGGGTTGCTAGCCCATGGCCCATCCAATCCAACACTCTGTCACACAGTGGCCGGAAAAACCAGGTGCCATCAGGAGGTCCATCAGTGGAGCCAGAACACCAGAAGCCCTCCAACCATTGCCCCCCCCCCCCAGCACCAAGAATACAGAGCATCACTGCCCCAGACAGAGAGTTCCAACAATACGCTGTGGCTAACAGCCACTGATTGACCTCTGCTTCATATGCTTATCCAATCCCCTCTTGAAGCTGACTATGCTTGTAGCCGCCACCTCCCGTGGCAGTGAATTCCATGTGTTAATCACCCTTTGGGTCAAGAAGTACTTCCTTTTATCCGTTCTAAGCTGACTGCTCAGCCATTTCATGGAGTGCCCGTGAGTTCTTGTATTGTGAGAAAGGGAAAAAAGTACTTCTTTCTCTGCCTTCTCTATCCAGTGCATAATCTTGAAACCTCTATCATGTCATCCTCCAATCGACGTTTCTCCAAGCTAAAGAGCCCCAAGCATTTTAACCTTCTTCTTTCTTGAGAGCCAGTTTGATGTAGTGGTTAAGTGCGTGGACTCTTATCTGGGAGAACCGGGTTTGATTCCTCACTCCTCCAATTGCATCTGCTGGAATGGCCATGGGTTAGCCATAGCTATAGCAGAGGTTGCCCTTGAAAGGGCAGCTGCTGTGAGAGCTCTCTCAGCCACCCACCTCACAGGGTGTTTGTTGTGGGGGGAGAAGATAAAGGAGATTTTAAGCCACTCTGAGTCTCTGATTCAGAGAGAAGGGCGGGGTATAAATCTGTAATTCTTCTTCTTCATAGAGAAAGTGTTCCAATCCTTTAATCATTCTAGTTGCCCTTTTCTGCATTTTTTTCCGTCCAGTGCTATAATATCTTTTTTGAGGTGTGGTGCCCAGAATTGTACAAATACTTCAACTGAAGCCACACCATCGATTTATACAGGGACATTATGAGAGGGCTGAACAGCATTGCTGATGTAACTAATACAAATTTGAGCAGACTTTGGAGGATGGTGGGCCTGGCGTGACTTGGTCCACGGGGTCACAAAGAGTCGGACTCGACTGTGAGACTGAACAACAACAAAAAACAACAAAATTATGATACTGGCTGATTTGTTTTCAGTTCCCTTCCTAATAATTCCCAGCATAGAGTTGGCCTTTTTTTATCACAGTCGCACACTGTCTCGACAATTTAAGTGAGTTATCTACAATGACCCTAAGATCTCTCTCTTGGTCTTGGTCATTTGGGGGTGGAGCCTGAAGAAGGTGGGATTTGGGAAGGGGAGGGACTGCAATGGGGTATAATGCCGCAGAGGCCACCTTTGAAATCAGCCATTTTCTCCAGTTGAATTGATCTCTGTCTCCTGGAGACCAGCTGCAATCTCAGGAAATCTCCAGCCATCAGAGCATTTGCCGGCAGACTCTAGAAGGCTTTTGCATTTAGTTACAGAAGAGGCACAGGACTGGCCTGCTTAAAAGTACACGCTTAAGTGACTTCGAGCCTTTTGCTGTCAAATAGGAATGGCTTGCTCGGAATTAAAAATAAATAAATAAATAATTGTAGAGAGTATAAGAGCATTTCGCCATCAAAAGGAACGGCTTGCTTCTAATAAAAATAATGCAGAGAGCGATTGGCCAGCAAACTCCAGAAGGCGTGTGCATCTGGTTAAAAGAAGTTTGAACTGGCTTAAGCTCCTAATATAAATATGTACACTTAAGTGTCATTGAGCAGTTGAGAGGACTTGAAATAAAAGATGTTGTAGAAGAGCATTAACATTTGAGTTGTTACAACAGGCTGGTAACCCTATTTCTTCCAGAAAATAGGATTTTTTTCTTTTTTGAGGTGTGGTGACCAGAATTGTACAAATACTTCAACTGAAGCCACACCATCGATTTATACGGGGACATTATGAGAGGGCTGAACAGCATCTGGAAGAAATAGGAAGGACTTCTCCTGAGGAAGTTCACTGACGAAATGAGCCTATATCCGGATGCTCGTTGGACCTTTTTGCAATATTGTAATGTGAGAATGGACCTTTGTTGTAATATTGCTATGTGAACGGACATTTTTAGTGCAGCATAAAAAGATGATAGGATTTAAAAAAGGGTTTTTAAAAATGGTTTCACTAAACATTGTTAGCCAGTACATCGCAGCGTTTGTTTTGCTCATTGCCTGTTGTATGAACTGTGATCCCTTTTTGTTGATGATGCCACCTGGAGGTTGGCAACCCTCCTGCATCCTCTCAATGTGTTTAAGGACGCCCCTCTGGGTTGATACCTGGCAGCTCAACACATTGCCCTCTTTGCGGTACAGCAGAAACTCAAAATTTATTCCACAGTGAACAGATTTCATAATGAAGATAAACTGCAGAACAAAGACCTTTGACTACAGCGCTAGTTGCAGATGTAGTAGTGACCCCTGCAGAAATGTTTCATACCAGAAGCAGAAGATTCAAAGACCTATGGTAACCATATGATTCAACTTTAAGATCCAAAGGAACACAGTTTTAACAATCTATGGCTGTTGGGTGAATTCAGAAGTGCAATTATTAACAATTAAATTAGACTGCAAATTGCTCAGCACGTTACAAAGGCCCGGCTGAACCAACCTGATGCTACGGGAAGCGAACTTCACGCAGGGGGAAAGAAAAGTATGCCTGTGTGAACTTTTCCCCCAAAAGGACCATTACTTCTGATTAGAGCTAACAACGGCAGTAAGAAAGGCGCAGAATAATGGATGACGAAGGATTCTTGCACACCTCTCAGAACATTATCAGCCTCAAAGCACTACGGGACCATCTCGCTGGGTATCTTCGGTGGGAAAGAAATTGACAGTAAACTATACGCTCTAGCATGTAAAGGGGAAACCTCGCACGAACGTTAAATTAATAAAGACGACGTTCATTGCTGCAGTGAGCCTTTCTGCAGGCAGAGGAAAACAATTTCGCTGCCCAGGATAGCAACAGCTTTGTTCTTTCAAAAAAGGGCCCAGAATTCACCTAAACAAATGAATAATTTCTGTCCCAAAGAGGGGTGGGGTGGAGAGTGGTGGCTGATGCCATTCAAGGTCTCCCATTTTTTCTCTCACTTTCCTGCAAAATACAGTACTTAGCATTCCTATAAAGCTTTATAGCATTCAAAGCGCTTCACATATATAATCCATAAGGCAGCCCCTTATCAAGCAGACCGGTATTATAATGAAGGGGGGAGAGTGAGAAGCAGGCAGACAGACATAGATGGGTAGATTTAGGTGGATAGTCGCATTGGTCTGAAGCAAAAGAAAAAAAGTTTGTGTCCTGTGGCATCCATAAGCCCAACATAGTTTTATTTAAGGTATAACTAGCTTTTGCGTGCAGGTCCATGAAAGCTTATATGCCTTGAATGAAAGTTTGTTGGTCTTAAAGGTGCCCCCGGACTCTGACAGAGCCAGAGAGAGATTAGCCTAACGCTGCCTACGGAGTTCATGGCAGAGGCTTACATTCTTGGGTCCCAGTTCAGTCTCTTTCATTACAACACACTACAGCACGACAGAAATGTCTGACTGGCAGCGCAGCTCAGGCTTGTTATGAATTAGGGAGACAAACCTTACCCTGACCTGGATAAACCAGGCTACCTCTGTCTTGTCGGATCTTGGAAGCTATCCAGGGCCAGCCCTGGTCAGTATTTGGATGAGAGACCACCAAGGAATACCACGGTTGCTATGTAGAGGCAGGCAATGGCAAACCACCTCTGAAGTCTGGTCTTGAAAACCCTATCTCATATATCGGCTGCTACCTGGAGTTGTCATATCTCCGCTGCTACTCGGCAGCAAAAAACAAACAACCCCCCCCCCCCCTCCAATGCTGGCCCTGTGAATCAGACTGATATTCTCTTAATACGGTTTAATTCCAATGCATTCCTCTCTTCTTTTTTCAAGTCTCTGCTTTGCTACTCAAGGTGACCGGTTTGGTGTAGTGGCTAAGTGCGCGGACTCTTATCTGGGAGAACCAGGTTTGATTCCCCACGCCTCCACTTGCAGCTGCTGGAATGGCCTTGGGTTAGCCATAGCTCTCCCAGAGTTGTCCTTGAAAGAAACAGCTGCTGCAAGAGCTCTCTCAGCCCCACCCACCTCACAGGGTGTCTGTTGTGGGGGAAGAAGATAAAGGAGATTGTAAAGTACTCTGATTCAGAGAGAAGGGCGGGATATAAATCGATGGTCACCCTCCCTCCCTCCCTCCCTTCCTTCCTTCCTTCCTTCCTTCCTTCCTTCCTAAAGTAGCTTGCATGTGACTGCTTGAGAATCTGAACCAAAGAATCCTCAAACCAAAAACTACCTGACCCTCCTGCCTTAAATGCAGTGGCAATTGGCCTCAGTTTTAAGGGGTTTAGAAGACATGCACAGTAAAGTCGAACACTTTTTTCTACAGCTAAGTTTTAGAAATGCAGGAATAAGCTTGAACTTTCAGCAAACTGAATATTAAACAACACATTTACCATGATTGCCTTAGATTCCACCCCCACAAGCCATTGCTGACATTTTTGAAGGCAGAGTTTTTGCTTTCCTGCTGAAACCGCGCTCCTTTCACGCTGCACAGTATTCACCTGGGGAATCACACAGAGCTTCTAGTCAAGGTGAGTATGCTGAACTTGCAAGGCGAGAGGAGGGGAGGGGGTGGAGGCTGTCTGTAGAAGTCAACAGCCTCATACAACTTTCACACTTCAGAACAAAACTCTCCAGCCCTTGCCAAGTGCGTAGGTACTGGATGAGGTGCGTTCAACATGCCAAAAAGCAACAGTGAGGCTCTCCTTTTTATCATTCAAGAAACAAGAATTATATATATTTTTTCTGCTCCTTTTCACTTGCCATAATCTGCAGCGCCAGATACCGAAGGAGAAATAATAGATTTGCTTGCAGATTCTCACCCACACAGGAACATCAGTTTATTGCAGGCCATTTCAAAACCCACAGCGGTTCTAATGTAATTGACTTCCGCAACAGTAGACAGACAACTCTGCTCTGTAAAACCGCTGCATTCTGCATTTTGACAACTTCCCTCGACTTTCCCCCCGCCTCATACTCTCAGACAGATTGCATGTTTATTTTCACATCAATCAATCCAGGAAATAAAGTATTTGGAGAAAGGAAAACCCATAGAGCGATTTGTGGAAAGAGAAGGAAAAAAAAGGGGGGGGGACATCAATAACTGAGCGCTGCCTTTGCTAATTTAATTTTTACTCCCAGGCATTCAGTTATAGTCACATAATAAAAGCAGCTGCTAAAGTGAAATTCCAAATCCTATTAAGTGTCAAGGATGTTAAACCTACAAAACTAACACATCCCTTAGTTTAAGACCGTTTAGCTGCTTTGTAATGCTGACAGCAAGTTATCCCAGCTGAACAGTGGTGTACGGACAATATTTTGGCTATCAACTACAATCACTGGAACACATTAAAGTAATGAGCCCCAAAAGACTCTTTTTCACCATGTTCGATATTAAGTTAAAATCTCGGAAGCATCCTTTTTCTGTTTAAGGTGAGATTCCGGAGTGACACCCGACTGCAAAGTATATTTCTCTCATCTATGTTCTAAGGAATTTTTTTTTCAAATTACAAGCGACGGACTTTATTCTGTGCCAAGGCCCGAAGAACTGTGCTGCTCAATCGGAACAAAAGTCTGCAAAGCCCGGCGTTACTTTCCTAACATCAGACAGCCAGCTGCTCAAAAAAGTTCACACAAGCACAGCATGAAAGCGACTTACTTCATTTATGTGTCAACCTGAACCACTTACCATAGTCGTATGATGAATTTGGAATCAGTTCCTTTTGAAAGGCTGCAGTGCTACAGAGACTCCCCCAATGCAATTAAGCACCGCGGACTAAGACTCCGATCTTGTTCCCAGGCACATATGTACAGTGATTTTTTAAACGGCTGTACGCAATTCTATTTCTATTTGGATTTCAGCCAAAAGCATTTACAAATCGAGGCCGGCACAGACATCAGTGCAGATGGTGCCTCTAAGGTCCACATTTGTATACTAGCGATGCATATTAAGGCCCTAAAATGAGAGGGAGATGAACTAATTGCCATATTTTGGATCCCTTTCTTTGCCAGATATACTGCAATAAACATCTATATTGAATAATAAACATAAAGTGAAATGTGATTTTTTAGATGTGTGAAGAGGTCTTTGGTTATGCTTTGAACCGTAAGCAATGACAACTGCCAGATATCCAGAAGACAGATTTCCCATGTACCGTCATTTTCATCTTGTTCTGCCGTAGAAGAGTCATCGTTCCCTTAAGACAGATTAACCACAGTCTTGGGGAAAAGAAAACAGCAGCATCATACTGTTCTGGATTGCTTACATGGTCTTCCTTTTCTGAGACACAATTAATTTTTAAGACAGCTTATGGCTCAGGTGTCTTGAACGATGACTTTGTGATTACTACATAGAAGAATCACTGGACCTAGGATGCTGCTCAGAAAAACTGGAAGTCTTCCCCCAGCCTAAGGATCAGGGGTGGCCAAACTTGTTTAACATAAGAGCCACACAGAATAAATGTCAGATGTTTGAGAGCTGCAAGACATGAACGTCAGATGTTTGAGAGCTGCAAGACATGAACGTCAGATGTTTGAGAGCCGCAAGACATGAACATCAGATGTTTGAGAGCTGCAAAACGGAAGGAAGGAAGGAAGGAAGGAAGGAAGGAAGGAAGGAAGGAAGGAAGGAAGGAAGGAAGGAAGGAAGGAAGGAAGGAAGGAAGGAAGGAAGGAAGGAAGGAAGGAAGGTAGGTAGGTAGGTGGGGGAGAGGGAGGGAGAAGTGGAACTTTAACTTTAAATGCAGTTCTCCAAGCCACCAGCTGGCTTGGCTTGGCGAATGCATTTAAAGAGAGAAATGTCTTCTCCAAGCTAGCTGATGGGGCGGTGGGGGCTTCAAGAGCCACACAATGTGTGAAAGAGCCAAATGTGGCTCCAGAGCCTCAGTTTGGCCACCCCTGCTAAGGATCCTTCCTTCATCTTATGAAGTTGTCCTGCTTCAAACGTTGCTAAGCAGAAGCCATGAGTTGAGTCCAGCCAGGTTTTTCACTCAATAAAGATAGTGCCCTGTGCAAGCACCAGTCATTTCTGACTCTGGGGTGACATTGCATCACAATGTTTTCATGGCAGACTTTTTTGGGGGGTGGTTTGCCACTGCCTTCTCCAGTCATCTACACTTTCACTCAATACTACCCTTATAATCCTGAGATTTTCAGCACAGCCTTTGTTGGTGGTGAAAGAGGGCCCCCTCCTCCTTTTCCTGCCAGCAGAAAAGCTGGTTGGATCTAACCTCCTGGTTTCCACTTCCTTAGCCAACTTCTGGGGTATTCACAGATGGCGAAGTAACTGAACCACAGGGGTCTGTGTAGTGTTTGTGTGTTGTTTCTATCACAGTTGGCATGACAAACCAATACCCTAAGTACAAATGAATCTTGGTTTAGAATAGCAAATCAATGTGTACTTTCCATTTATCTGAACATCATAAACTGTGGTGAGGAAGTCTTTATTTGTGTGCTCATGATGTCTGGAAGGATTCAGTCAAGGTTTAACCCTGTCGTTAACTTTGTCTCAATGAAACCAATAGGAAACAGAAACTTCAGCGGAGACTGGGATGCAACTTGCCTCGTCATTTTTTATGTAATAGGGTTGCAAGGTGCCTCCCAGTAGGTCCCTCTTCACGAGTGGTGGGAGATGGGGGAGGGCTTACTGGAAGCAGTAGAGAGGCCTATCCAACATACAGCAACATGTCCACACCACTGCCCAAGTGACTCAGAAGTGACTTCATCAGGTCTGGGAGGTGGGACGACACTCTGGTATTTGGGGGGGGGGCTCTATGGCAGGGGTGCTAAACTGTGCCTCAGGAGCCACATGTGGCTCTTTCACAAATATTGTGTGGCTCTTGAAGCCCCCACCATCCTGTCAGCTGGCTTGGAGAATGTATTTAAACTTGCTTTCTTTCAACCACTCCCCCGCTCCCCCAACTATTTGCCTTCCTTCCTCCCTCCCCCATGGCTCTCAAACACCCGACGTTCATGTCTTGCGGCTCTAAAACATTTCTTCTGTGTGGCTCTTAAGCAAGTTTAGCCACCCCTTTGTTGTTCAGTCGCACAGTCGAGTCCGACTCTGCGACCCCATGGACAAAGTCACGCCAGGCCCTCCTGTCTTCCACCCCTGCTCTATCGTAAATTTGGCTTCTACCATTGAGTTTTTGCCCAAATACCAGAATGTTGCCCCGACCTTCTGGATGTAATGGTGTCACTTCCAGGTCACGTGGACAGTGATGGGGGAGGGAGTAAGTTGCCTCCACTGGCCAGCTGATCAGTAGAAGGGAGATGGGGTCTGGCAGCAGGGTACCCCTGCCTCCACCAAGGGGTCTGGGAACCCTATTCCGTGGGGATGGCTTTTTAAAGTCGTGTACGGAGAACAGCCTCTTGATTTATGATGGATACCCAGAAATCATTAATGTGGTTCTTACGTGGTTGTTCTCTTGAATTTCAGAGCATAAAGAAATCCTGCCATATCTCGGTCAACCATGTCTTAAAATAAATGTTTCCACCAGGGCTTTTTTGGTAGCAGGAACTCTTTTGCATATCGGGCCACACCTCCCTGATGTAGCCAATCCTCCAAGAGTTTGCAGGGCTCTTAGTATAGGGCCAACTGTAAGCTCTTGGAGGATTGGCAACATTGGGGGGAGGGGGGTGGCCTAATATGCAAAGGAATTCCTGCTACAAAAAAAAAAAAGCCCTGTTTTCTACAAATCAGATACGGAGCAGCAATTCCGTTGCTTATATCAACTTATTTCCTTGCAAATAAGGAAGCTCCACGGTCCCTCCTTTGCATTAGTGTGCGGGATGGGGAGATTCCTAGATGCTTCTCCTTGCTTCCCTCTTAATAAGTTTGTCTCTGCCTCACTCAATTCAGGCAACCATATTTATTCTTCTGATCTTTCCAAGTTCAATCCATCCTCGATTCTGCATTCAGCTGCTGTCCAGCCCTCCTGTATGCAAGCCGTGGTCCCTCCATCCAGACTCTTGCCTCGAATCAAATAACTACTCCTGCCCTCTAAAACTGACTGACTGAACTTGACCCCTGTCCTCTACCCCTTCTGCTAGTAGCTACTACAATCTCTCTCCTCTGACGCTTGAATTTCTAAAGCTTTCAACTGTTTGTACTCTGACAAGTTCTCTCTTACAAGGCTCACTGGCCCAAACCAGGTCTGATTCTGCAAATATAATTCCCACCAGCCCAGTTCTTAGAGTCATCTGTCTAAAAAAAAGAAGACACTAAGCTCAGATGTAAACTTAAGTGGTGCTCTTTTCAGAGTCCCTTTTCTTCATCCATTTATTTTACAAACTGGTTTCTTTTCTAAGAAGATTTCAAACCAATGCCCAACACATCCGCATCCCTCTGAGGAGATATTGCTGATTTAATTCTTAAGGGCAAGAAAATGTCAAAACATTTGCCCAACTAGGTTTGTGGAGTGTGTGATTTTTTTTTCTAGCCTGTTTTCTTTACCTTTGCTCTTCAAAAATTTTACTTGCTTCCAGTAATCTCTTTGCTAACTGTAAAAAAAAGAGGTAAGATTCCAGTAGCATCTTAAAGACTAACATTTGTGGCAGTGGGGGGGGGGGCTTTCCTGAGTCACTGCTCACTTCCAACATGGTTTCTCTTATGTTCTTATCAGCTTCAAGAGGGCATTGGATAAACATATGGATCAGAGGTCCATCAGTGGCTATTAGCTACAAGGTATTGGTGGAACTCTCTGTCTGGGGCAAGTGATGCCCTATATTCTTGGTGCTTGGGGGTGGGGGCAACAGTGGGAGAGCTTTTAATGCCCTGGCCCCACCAATGGACCTCCTGATGGGCACCTGTTTGTTTGGGGGGAGGGTTTGGGGGGGGGGAGAGAGGTTGCTACCATGTGACACAGAGTGTTGGATTGGACAGGCCACTGGCCTGATCCAACATGACTTCTCGTGTGTTCTTATCAGATAAACATTCTGATAGTCTTTCCGGTGCTACTGGACTCTCTACTGGTGTAGACAAACTCTCTTTGCTGACTTTCTGCAGAAAAAAAAAAGTGAAGAGCTGCTAAGGCAAGCCATATCCCCACGGAATCTCACTGTTTCATAAATTATCCAGAGACCAATTCTCCTACTTATGAATAATAATGCTGT
The DNA here is from genome assembly GCF_032191835.1 of Heteronotia binoei. Classification (NCBI taxonomy): domain Eukaryota; kingdom Metazoa; phylum Chordata; class Lepidosauria; order Squamata; family Gekkonidae; genus Heteronotia; species Heteronotia binoei. The sequence continues at coordinate 9,368,468 of NC_083242.1, forward strand.
ATCAACAGAGATTTATACTGTATGTAAATATATCAGCTTCCAAAAGGCAAGGCAGGTTGAAAACTGCAAACTACAAAGACAGGAGCTGCTCAACATTTAAAAGTGTTGTGAAAATAATTTGTGTGAATGCCATAAAGTGAATGACAATTTGGGGAGCATTTATGAAACAGAATATAGATATGGCTAATAAAGGCTAGGGCCAATAAAGCAGTACCATTGAAGGAAGGGATAGACATAATTGCGCCTATTGTGGAAGAGCATTTTTCAAGCAAAATTGTGTTTTCAGAAGAGGAAGAGAGAATTATTTTTAAAAAAAAAAAAAACCACACACAACCCCATAACTTACAACCCAGTACACAATTCTAACTGCGACCGTCTCCTTCATACTGCGCCATTTATTTTTAAAGGCAACTTAATTTTACAGACTCATTGTCTGCTTTCTTTAGAAAATTCAATACAGCAATGGTTACCATTAGGCTTATCATCTACAAACCCGTTGCTAAATTGTGGGTCAAAATCCGCAGGATATCTCTGCTGCAGAGTTCTGCATTTGCATCTCTAACTTGAAGCAACAGTGAGGCTGTTTTCCATTTCAGTTTTATTACAGTCCAGCAACCAGATCCAACTGACAACTGTGTGGCTGTAAAAGTTATATTGTGCAGATATCTGGAGCTACCATCAACCGCGTTGTCACTTAAATGCCCCAGAGGTATATATACCTTAAGTAAAGGGGCTTCCTCCTTTTAAGGGGTCAGAGAAGACTGTGCACACTTTTTCCCTACTGAGCTTCTGACCCCTTAAAAAAAGGACCTCCCTTTGGTCAAAGTAGTATATACACCTCTGGGCCATTTGGCTAACAGTTTAATGGTGGAGAAAGCAGGAAGGCTGCCCCCATGACCGGGTCATTTGTCTGGTTTTAGAATATGTGAGGTGACCTACAGAAGCTGCATGACACAGACAATCCACCTCCAGTAAGTCAGACACTGTTCCACCTGGTGCAATAATGTCTGTTGTGGCCAACAACAGTGCCTCCTACATGGGGATTGCCAGACCCCTCCCCCCATGCAAGCAGGGGTCTTCCAGTTTCAGGTGCTCTTTTTCCCAAAAAAATCACCCCCTCTTACCAGCAAGAACCTGCAAACCTTCATCATGTGCCTACGAAGACCGGAAGTGATGTAGGCACATCAGGGGCGATGCTCTGGTTTTTGGGAAAAAGCTCTATGATTTGAAGTGAAACCTACCATAGCATTTTGCCTAAAAACCAGAGCATTGGCCTGCTGACATCCCCAACATGCCTGCATCATTTCGGATTTGCGTAGGCACATTGTGATGCTGCTCCCCACTCCCGGAAAGTCCCTCCCTCACCCCCAATTGTGATGATCAACCCATCTCCTACGCGCTTTTTCCAAAACATGCTGAAATCCTTTTAAATGAAGAAGTCAGGGATTCAACCTGGGACCCATCTGCATGCAAAACAAGTGCCCTATGCAACTTCTCTGCTTTGCTCAAGTGAGGTGAGAGGTGATGGACAAAATGGCTCCGGACTCAATCAAATGCCCTTCTCTGCTTCCACTCGAGTACAAAGCACTGGTGTTTTTTACAACCAAAAACCTTAGCCACTTTTCAAGTATAGTTTCTTTCATTTTTGTTTATGCAGAGCTGAATAAAGCTCTGAAATGTTTTATGGCTGGGTCCCCCCTCCAAAAAGAAAAAAAAGGTCAGTTGAAAGTTTTCATGTTACCAAAATCTTACAAGAGGCAACAAAGACAAAGACACCAAATCCCGAGCCACACACAAATGTGGGTACAGCCTTCCTGCCCTACATAAAATCTGTCACCGACCATATTGGCAAAATTCTCAAACGGCATAATGTTGACACAGTCTTCAAGCCCACACAACAGATCCACCACATGCTGCGCTCGGCCAAAGATATGAGAGATCCACTTTCAACCCCTGGAGTCTACAAAATACCCTGCTCCTGTGGTGCAGTCTACATTGGCACTACCCAACACAGTATCAACACCCGTCTCACCGAACACAAGAGACACTGTCGCTTGTTTCAGCCAGAAAAATCAGCTGTAGCTGAACATGCACTTCAAGAAGGAGACCACGTCATCCACTTTGAAAGAACTGAAGTCCTTTCTACGGTCTCACATTATCATACCCGCCTGAACAGAGAAGCTATTGAGATTTACAAACACCAGCACAATTTTAACAGAAAGGAAGAAGGCATTTTCATCCACCGATCTTGGTACCCAGCTCTGCAAAACACCCTACAGACTATAACTTGCAGAAAGTCTCAGAACAACCAGCAAATTCCACAGAACAATCAGCACAGTCAACAACCATCGTCCTTATCTTCACACCCCTTCCAACCCTCCCAGCAATTAACACAGAACAATGGTCACATTCAACAGCCAGTTTCCTTATCACTACCTTCCAGGAAGCCCCACCAAACAATGGGCACATCCACAAACCAATTGCCCTTTCATCACACCCCCTCCAGCCTAGAAATAGCAGCTCTCCAGCAGCCCTGGCCCCACTCAATGCACTGCAGCCAAGAAGGTCAGAGCACCTGCTCCGGCTGCAACGCCACTGAGGATGTTCTCCGCAGCTGGGAACGAAACGTCTGGAAGGAAAACTTTTTCCAGTAGAACACAGCACTTGAGCCCGAAAGATTCTACAAACCCTAATGATGTTACCAGCCGTGAAAACCTGAAATCTTTGATAAAGACAAATGTGCTGTTTTGTTTGTTTGTTTGTTTTCAGCCATGTGGGGTGGGTGGGGGGGAGATCTATATGAAATTCAGAATATCCCTGTCCCCACACCACAGTGAAATCTCTCGTCCTAATTCTTCCTACTACAGCTGATCCAAAGAAGGGCAGGACATGATGTTTGCAGGTACTGATATTGGGACTGTGTCTGAAATGCATCTGGATTACTGAAGCATGCATTTGCCAAAACGTTCAGACCAAGAAGGACAGAAAATTAGTTTGCATTTTTTTTACGTGAAATGCCAAGGAGTCAAATCTGATCTTATTACACAGCGTTTGTGTTCTTCAGGCATGGAAAAAGCAAAGGGTTGTACACTTTGTAAGAGGCAGGGTGCCAGTCTTCAGATGCAAAAATGCTAGATCTGTCATGGAAGAATGTGATAATCTGTCATGGACATCAATCCACAGAAGTGTGACAACTTGAATATAAAAGGCACAGGGGGGGGGGGAACACAGAAGTCAACTGACACTAAGGCTGCCTCTAAAAGCCACATTTTAAAGTCACATGAACGATTTCAGAGGAAAATGCTCTCATTTTTATGGTGATTTTTTTTCATAAAATATACCATGTTTCCTAACTGGAAAAACTGGGGGGAAGTGTGTTTTGCACAGCAGTGGCATTCTTAGATTTTGGCCAACACATAAATGGTGAGGCAACACTCTCAAAACTTTTAAATCCCCAATTAAAATATTCTCTACTATTGATTTTAAAGTCCCAATTATTATAAGTTTTCAAATTATACTGACGTTTACTAATACCGCATTGTATCGGTTTAATCGCAACTGCTTCTATTTCCCACAGCATTTATTTAAAACATCCATTAAAAATAGCAAAACAGACGCTGAAGTCTTCCGGTCTGGTGACAGAAGACTTTTCCTAACAAACTCCTCCTCAGGACAAAAATGTCTTTCTTTCCAGGTCAGTCATGACGATTTAGGATCTCATTAGTCTGTTGGCTGTTTTATAAATACATCAATCTTATGATAACCTAAAACTATCCCCCTCCTGATTGGATGGCCCAGGCCAGCCCAATCTTATAAGATCTCAGAAGCTAAGCAGTGCCGGTCCTGGTTAGCACTTGGATGGAACACCACCAAGGAAGTCCAGGGTTGTTATGGAGGAGCAGGGAAGGGCAAATCATCTCTGAATGTCACTTGCCCTGAAAACCCTACAGGGTCAAGCCGGCTGGCCCCTTGGTGGGGCTTTCCACCACTAAATCCAGGCCTCATTTTGGGCAGGAACTCACTAGGAGCTGAGCTCCGGAACCTCTACATTTCATTTTGCTCTTTCTTACCCCCACCCCACCCCAAAATACTTGCTTCTGGACTCCATTGTTCAAACTCCCTATGAGAATTTTGCTGAATTCTAAGAGTTGTCAAACTTTCTGATATTTCCCCCCACACACACACAAAAATGGGAAAACAACCAAAACATATAAAGCAGACAGATGGAAATCTTCATCCTGCCACTGTGGCCACATAGGAGAAAATAATTTTTAAAATATGATGGGAGTAAGGTTTAAGTATGACAATTATAATTCAAGAAGCATTTTAAGACAGATGCTAGCTGATGTAATTTAGTACCTAGTATCCGTTGAGGTCAGGGGTGTGCAGCATATACAAATGAGTTGTGCTAATGAGCTCCTGCATCTCTTTTTCTACGAAATGGCCCCTGACTAAAACTATAATCAGCATGGGCACTTTTTAACATATATGACCAACCACAAAAGAGAAGAAAAATAAACCTGGATCACAGTGCAAAAACCTAAAAACAAACAATCACTGTGCTTTATGGTTACTATGTTTTATAGTCATTAAAAATGCATATGCTCCTTACACATTACATAAGTGACAAAAAACACTAGTAATAATGTGATCCTATACCACAAATTTAAAACAGTCTCATCCTGGTGATATTGCAGAACAGCTTCTGTAATAAATTATAGTCAATGACAAGCATCTAGACGTAAGCCTGTTCCATAGTTGATCTTCCTCAGAAGTTATCAGGCACAAAGCCTTCTGCTCTAATACCAGCCAGCAAAACACTCTCTTACCAACCACAAAGGAGATGCATAAAACAGGTCGCAAAAGTCATCATGAGCAGTTTTTGTCACCAACTCCAAATGAGCCAACGAGCCAAGGCCCTGTTACCCAATACATTTAATAATCCATAAACTCTCTCATAAAACCCCTAATCCTTATTGACATGGCAAAGCCGAAATATGAAAACACTTCCATCATATGCAAATTTTTTATGAAACGGGAGCGCATGGACTTGATCAAAACCATCAAGCTGTCAGAGTTTATCTAATTAGTCCTGACATATACGAAAAGTACTGCAGTAAAATACCAGAATGACATTGATGGCTGCCTTGCTAGCGAGAGAGCTAGTAGAGATTTCCTTTCCCTTAACTCTGTAATTCTGGCGACGCTCACTTGTTCTCATCCCTACTGCAACATCTGCCCCAAACTGCTCAAATGGTAAAGGGGCTTCGAAAATCTGCCCCAAGTGATGCAGACTCACAAGGCATTATGCAGATAAAACTGCTTACCTCTGCCGTGGTTTAAAGACCTTGTTAGTTCTAATAGAGTTTAAGGTTCTATTAGTTCAGTCTCGGAATGTGAGCGGACTTCATTTCAAGGGTATGCGGGAGCAGAAAATATGTACTGATGTTTACGTTGCTGCTGGGTTCCAAATGATTGGATTCTTGTTAGATTTCATTACGATGGGAGCTACCTTAAGCTTCAAAAAAGTGAGATAACAAATCCTTAAAACATACCACTAAATAATGTAAACATAGCCCTTGACTCCAGTTCCCCCCTCTTCATGGCACATTTTCCCTCTTCTACATCCAATAACACTGTTGCATCATTCCTTACGACATGGGAAACCATAGCCACAGAGAGATGGGTACTAAGTGCTGTACGAAAAGGATACATCAGGGGTGGCCAACGGTAGCTCTCCAGATGTTTTTTGCCTACCACTCCCATCAGCCCCAGTCGTCAGCTATGCTGGCTGGAGCTGATGGGAGTTGTAGGCAAAAAACATCTGGAGAGCTACCGTTGGCCACCCCTGGGATACGAGATAGAATTGCATTCCCTTCCTTCCTCACCCCTTCTGGAGGGGGTCATGTATTGTTACAGAAGAGACAAACAGAATTCCTTTGTTCCTGTCAGGACTTTTATTGTAGAAAAAAACCAGCAGGAACTCATTTGCATATTTGGCCACACCCCCTGACACCAAGCCAGCCGGAACTGCATTCCTGCTCAAAAAAAGTCCTAGTTCCAGCCATCACCATCCTGGATTATATATGCAATACTTCACAGTTCTCAAACCATATGACAACTAGCACCCCATTTTATCTTGCTGATGAACAGTTAGGATGTTTTTGAGTCCTTGTACTTCTTGTTGCTGTTTTTTTTTTAAGAAGAAGAATTGCAGATTTATACCCCGCCTTTCTCTCTGGATCAGAGACTCAGAGCGGCTTACAATCTCCTATATCTTCTCCCCCCACAACAGACACCCTGTGAGGTGGGTGGGGCTGAGAGAGCTCTCACAGCAGCTGCCCTTTCAAGGACAACCTCTGCCAGAGCTCTGGCTGACCCAAACCATTCCAGCAGCTGCGAGTGGAGAAGTGGGGAATCAAATCCGGTTCTCTCAGATAAGAGTCCGCACACTTAACCACTACACCAAACTGGCTCTCTTTTTGCCACTTTGAGTCTGAGGAGATAAGGTGGGTTATAGAGAAAATTCTAGACCTTTGGGGCATTAATCCTTCCATCCCATACAAGAAGTTACATGAGGTGCCCTTAGCAGAGATTTCAACCACGTCCTATGTAGACTTCCTTTGTTACATTATCCTCAAGTCCCAGCACTGGATTTTGAGGTCTATGATTGATCCATCCCAATTTTGTACTATCTTGGGTTTTCATGAGATCTATGGCAGCCACAGCCAAGTCACCACCATTACAACCAAGAGCTCTGCATTCTCATTTAGAAATCTCATCTCTATGATACTGGAAAAAGTGACCACTTGGAAAACTTGCCTTCTTCCCACTGACTGCCTTTGAGTGGGTTTTTTTATGTTAAAACAATTTTATTTGGTAACATATGGTAACAAATTATATTTTTTGCATCATTAATAACTTCTTTTATCTATCCCATATATTACTTTCTACCCACCCCTCCCCCCGTTACTTGACCCCCGCCAGTGTTATTTACTTAAAGTACTAATGTTTAAAGGTACACTTAACTAATAAAAACAAAAAATAATAATCTTCTTTTTTCTAAGCCTTAATCATTATCAAAAATTGTCCAATGTCCTTTTATTTTCCACTCTTTTTCTACATATCTTCTGAACTTTTCCCACTCCATCTTAAAAACTTCTAAATCATAGTCTCTTAAAATTCTTGTTAATTTGTCCATTTCACTCCATGTCATAACTTTTACAATCCAATCCCATTTGTCTGATATTTTTTCTTGCTTCCACAACTGCGCATATAATGTCCTAGCATCTGAAAGCAAGTACCAAATTATAGTTCTATCTTCTTTTGGAAATTTTTCCATTTGTAATCCCAACAGAAAAGTCTCTGCAACTTTCTTAAATTCATATCCCAAGATCCACCTTTGAGTGTTTTTTTTAAAACTGTGCTCTCTTGTTTTCCAACTTCCTGCTTTTTAAAAGTGGACGCTCCATCTACCACTAATGAAAGAACTTCCAATGGCAGCAGGATCAAAACTAGAACACTAATATTTTGTTGTTGTTCAGCTGCACAGTCAAGTCTGACTCTTTGCGACCTCATGAACCAAGTCACGCCAGGCCCTCCTCCAAAGTCTGCTCAAATTCATGTTAGTTAAATCAGTAATGCTGTCCACCCATCTCATCTTTTGCTGCCCCCTTCTTCTTTTGCCTTCTGTCTTTCCCAGCATCAGGATCTTCTCCAGTGAGTGCTCCCTTCTCAGGTGGCCAAAGTATTTGAGCTTATTTGTTACATTACCCTCAAGCCCCAGCACTGGATTTTGAGGTCTATGACTGATCCATCTCAATTGATCCAACGCTAATATTGGTGAACCCTTAATATTGTCATAAGTACGAGAAAGCCGCTAATAATGGTTGATGGATCCAGGTGGAGAGCCATGTGGGTCTGAAGCAATAGAACAAAGTTGGAGTCCAGTAAAACCTTAAAAACTAACAACGTTTTATTGAGATTGTAAGCTTTCATGTGCTTAAAAGCTTAAAAGTGTCCTTATAAGCACACCAAAGCTTACATTCTCAATAAAACCTTGTTGGTCTTAAAGGTGCCACTGGACTCTAACTTTGTGCTAATAATGGTTGTTCTTCTTGTTGCCGCTGTTGCTGCTTGCATGCCTAACAATCGTGTCCTTTTGCCTGGCTTATTACACCCATACAGAGTTCAATAAATTCACTGTAACGAAAAAAATCCACTGGACGTCACCGAAGCGACCAGCAAGGCTTGCAACTTCTAGCCGTTGCAGGGGTGCCCAGTGTGAACAAAAAACCATTAAAAATTAATTATGCCACCAAATAAAACAACAGGTGTGGGGCGCTAATCCCTGTAGAGGAAACCAGGGACGGCTCCCTGTGCCGCGATTCACTTTGAAACAGTAAAAAAAAAAAGGAAGGAAGGAAGGAAAAAACCCTTTTGAACCAGTCGTATTCCCCTGCCTCAGCCCATCATTATTTCAACACTTGCTGCTCACAGGAAACAGGTGCTATCTTGTCTAACGAGCCTCTCTGTCTTTTATCATCCCGGCTTTATTCATTCTGCATTGTTACGGCTGACAAGGTGCTTTTTTTTTTAGTTACCTGGAAACCAGGTCATGGCGGTGTAGCGGTGGTGCTCCCTGAATAACCTGATGTTTGGGGAGGGGGGATGTGTTTGGGAATCGGAGGAAAAGGTGTGTGGGGGGGGGGCATGTTACATGCTCTTTCCCTTCTCTCCAAGGGATTATAAGACATTAATGATGGCAGGCATCCAGCACCTCGCTGCAAGAATTTAGTCTATAAGCCTGCCTTGCCTAATGGGAAGGAAGGAGCGCCGAGTGGCAATGGAGCCCTGGCTCTGATGTGCCCCGGGGGCTCTGGTCTTTAAGGCCAAGGGATTAAATGCTTTCTCGCCTTGACTAGCATACAGATGGCTTGATGTGATAGGCTGTCCCTTCACCGGTGTAGGGTTCCTTTTCTCTTGTTTCCTTTGAAGCTAACTCACGCCTCTCTCTCTCTCTCTCTCTCCCCAACGTTAACATGAATCCTGGATGCTTATCGTCCTCTCTCTCTCTCTCTCTCTCTCTCTCTCCCCCCAACGTTAACATGAATCCTGGATGCTTATCGTCCACAGCTCATACAATTAGAGCGTGCAAAGCAGCCTAGTAAATTCATCTTGCTTTCCAAAAATGTAGGGAAAAAATCCCAGCGGTCCCATGAAACCCTTCCTCTACCCAGGGCTGGCTCTGCCACTAGGCAAACTAGGTGGCTGCCTAGAGTGCCAGCCTTCTGGGGGTGCTGAACCACCCGAAGTAACCTTGCCTAGGGTGCCAGACGGTCTACGGCTGGCCCTGACTCTCCCTCTGTGTACTGTGGTCTTGTTAGGATTGCCAATCCCCAGGTGAGGGCAGGGGATCCCCCAGTTTGGAGGCCTTCCTCCCACTTCGTGGTTGTCAGAAAGCGGGAGGGGGTGGAGCGTAATGTCCGCTGGGCACTCCATTATACCCTAAGAAGACCAATTCCCATAGGATGTAATGGATAATTGATCCATGCGGCTCTGGGGCTCTGAGGGGGCTGTTTTTTGAGGTAGAGGCACCGAATTTTCAGCATAGCACCTGTTTTAAAACAATTTATTAATAACATATGGTAACAATATCAAATTATATCATTATTATCCCTAACCCATACGATATTTTTCTAATCCCCCCTCCCTCCTTTACTGGACTTCCGCCGATGTTATATACTTAAGTTCACTTATAAAGGTACCCTTAACCCATCAAAATTCAATTTCTCCCTTTTCTTAAATTCATTGTTAAAAAATTGCCCAATGAAAATTTTCAGCATAGCATCTGGTGCCTCTCCTCAAAAAAACACCCCCAAAGTTCAAAAAAGATTGAACTGGGGGGGGGGGGACCCAATTCTATGAGCCCCAAAAGGAGGTGCCCCATCCGTCTTTACTTCCAAACGGAGAAAAGGCATTTTAAATGTGATGCCACACCCTTGCTCCCGGCTCCACCACCAAAGTCTCCTGGCTCCACCCCCAAAGTTCCCAGATATTTCCTGAGTCAAACCTGGCAACCCTAAGTCTTGTATTCTTTCAGAGGTAGGGCTTTGTTTTGCCATCTGACTGTTTGCTACCTTGCACTTGACAGGTACATAGAAGCCTTCTTTCCATACTTTTTTTTGTTGTTATCACACAAGTTTCAGCTATTTCCCTAAAAGCTTTCTGGACATTCTTGTGAGAGAACCAGTAGGGCCTAAGCAACTCTTGATGTGCATAATATGATATAATATTTCTCTGTACTAAATTGGCTAGCGGGAGTTGGAGGGATACCCAGAAGGCAAAAAAGATCACAATTTGAAGAAGGAAGCAAGCCATTCGATGTCCAGTGGCATGTACGCCCACAAAAAAATTGCAATATTCAATTGTGCACAATGCACAAATCTTCAGAGTGTACGGAAGCAAGACAATTGCTTAAAAGTGACAGTGTTTGCCTTCAAGTATGTTTCAGTTCAGCAGAACAAAAAGAAATCTCAGCGTGGCTTTCATAGATCTTGTAATGCATTACTGATGGCTATTCAGAAACTCATGTTCCAAAACAACCAATAGATTTTCTAGCCAAGCAGGGCTTTTAAAATAATAAAGAAAGGACTTCAGGGAAAAAAAAACTGATTGCACTATAAAGTTTAGGTGTGAGCACACATACACACTAATGCGCCTATTAAATTTTTTAAAAATCTTCTTTTGTCCTTATATTTTAAAACAAAAGTTTAGGTCTTTCCCCTTTGGCAGAGCAGATACTTTTTATCATCCTCACAGCGGAACAGGTAGTTATATCATTGCGGTTTATTAGATGGAAATAAAAGTCAGACCATGTTTACTATTAGAAGCGGAATGACGACGGTGGTGGCACAGCATTTTGAAATTCTGCTTGTCACCTCTACCCTGGAAAAATGATTGAATTTCCAGACGACGCTGCTTATTCATGTGTTTCTAGCTGTCCACACAATGGGTAGAAAGCTCTGCGCATACAAAAGGCACGCACCCCCCTGAGACCTCCTCACTCTTCACAATGACACATAGTGAAGATTTGCGAGACAGTCCTCTCAGGTAAGGCTTGGATGGCCCTGGCTAGTCCCATCTCATCAGATCTTAGAAGCTGAGCAGGGTCACCCCTGTTAAGTATCTGGATAGGAGATCGTCAAGGAAGCCCAGGGTTGTAATGAGATTTATCAACCTTCAGGTGGGGCCTGGAGATCTCTCAATATCACAACTGATCTCCAGACAACGGAGATTAGTTCCCATGGAGAAAATGGATGCCTCGGAGGGCGGGTTTTATGGCATCACACCATGCTGAGGTTTCTTCCCTCCCAGGGTTGCCAGCCTCCAGGAAGGTAACACCCCCCAGAGTATCATAGCAAGAAGCATAAACAAAACAGAAAACTGTGAAAAATAAAGAAAAAAATATTATTCAAAAGACTTATTTATCTAATAACAAACACTTACAGCATTACAATATTTATATTACGAAAACATCACTACAATCCTACAGTTACAATCCTAACGATAAATGTCCAAAGTAGTATTCCAAATTTATTATTTCAGTCCGTATACAGACGTCTGGTTCCGACTTGTAAAACTCACAACAATTCACCCGCTCCGAAGCAAAGTGCTGGCGCTCCAAATGTGGCAACGCAAAAAAAGTTTGTGGCTGCAACATTCTTCTTAAATGCAACCTTCTCCTTAAACCCAAATGCATGGTTTTCAAATTTCAAAAGAGAACTTTTTCTCACAACTTGAAGTGGGTATGGCAAAAGCCTCCGACAGGAACGCGTCTTTACTTCTGTTTCCGAGAAAATCCTTCTTCAGAGAGTCAGACCCCACTATTACAATTTCACAGCCAACGGCTTGCGCACAGCACCACATCTCGGAGAAATTGTTGTAAAAAGTCGGAACCAGATGTCTGTACATGTCTGTACATGGACTGAAATAATAATTGTTTAAGCCTCCAGGTTGGGCCTGGAGATCTTCTGCTTTTTACAACTGATCTCCAGCTGGCAGAGATCAGCTCCCCTGGAGAAAATGACTGCTTTGAAGGGTGGGCTCTATGGCATATCCCCTCCCCAAATCCCACCCTCTCCTGGATTCACCGCCAAAATCTCCAGGTATTTTCCAGCACAGACCGGGCAACCCTAATCCTTGCCAAACCCTGCCCCCCCCCCAGGCACCACGCCCAAAATCTAGACCGTGTGATGACAGGCAAGCGATGGCAAGCCACCTCTGAATGTCTCTTGCCTTGCAAAACTCGTGAGGTTGCCACTGCCAGAGATCAGTTGTAGCTTGAGGGCAAACAAGCCAGCTTCTCTGGTAACTGTCAAAAGAGGCCTTCTTGAGAATGATTTATTGTCACAGCAGATCTCAGGATGAGGCAGCCCTCGAAAGACGGGAGCCTTGAACATCTAAAGCAAAGGGAACTTGCAGCAGCCTTACTCGATCATGCATACCCATGGCCCTGGCAGGCATAATGAGCCAGGGAGAATGTTTGCCAAGGGAGAAAAGCTGGTCAAAAGATTAAAGCCTCTACTTTCTTGGAAATGCTGTGGTGGCAAAAGAATAGAAGCTCTAGCAACCTCAAGGAAAGAACAGCTGTTTTTCACTTGTTGGCCCTGGCTGGAATCTCTTGTGCCCTGCCTCTATGTCAGGGGTGGCCAACAGTAGCTCTCCAGATGTTTTTTGTCTACAACTCCCATCAGCCCCAGCCTGCTCTATGTGATGCTCCCAAAATGAAGGGCATTCGGGAGCCAACAACTGAAATGTAGCCAACACATGGCACCCTAAGACAGGCCACAGCAGCATCCAATCCTGCCAACTTGCGGTGCAAAGAAGAGGTTTGCTCACAGCAAACAGGGTAACTTTTTCTCTTGATGACTTATGATGACTGCTCTTGGGCAGTAGGGGAAAAATAGCAAGTCCGATGAAGAAAAATCCAGTCAATAAGCTCCCCCCAACATGTTAAAATGTTTTGGCAGAATACATTGCCCCGCCCCTTCCCGAAATGGTAAATCGACATACTACATTAGTGAAGAAAATTGATTGTAAAAATTTACAGTCTTACACAACACAAAGTGTCGGGGGAGGCCAGCTACTGAAGTCAATTTTAGCCCTTCAGCCATGAGGTACCTGTAAACTGCCTCATAAAACTCCATCAATAACAACACGCAAAGAAAACAGAAATGTCCTGTATTTGCTAATGGCTCCGAGCAATATCCTAAACTGGCTTCCCTCTGGCTCTACTCCCACCCCTTCATCTTAAAATATAGGAGCACATCAATGGTTTCATTGGTTCTTGTAGCATAATTTCCCCTTTTGGTACGTTTTATAATGTTACATGTTAAGGAAATAGCTCAGTTTCTTATATTTTCTTTAGGTACAAAATGTTGGTTTCCCTGTGATCCTTGGGAGGGGAAGGGGAGACTGAAGCCTGCATTCCCAAAGCAATTACAACTCACCTGATAGGTGCATCAATAAAATTCATCTCCTTACTTTGCCTGAAGCTTTTTTTTGGTGGGACATGGACTCAGAGCATCCTTCTGCTCTTCAGAAGAACCCCCAATCCAGGGAGATAGAGGATGAAGTGTGAGCCATCAGTTCCAAGGCAGTAGACCCATAATATTTTGTTGCCGGGAACAGAATAACCAAAAGGCATCATGCCCCCAACCAATATCTAGGTCAAGGGTGGCCAACAGTAGCTCTCCAGATGTTTTTTTTCACCTACAACTCCCATCAGCCCCAACCATTGGCCATGCTGGCTGGGGATGATGGGAGTTGTAGGCAAAAAACATCTAAAGAGCTACCGTTGGCCACCCCTGATCTAGGTGATGGCTGGAGATCTCTCGCTATCACAACCGATCTCTAGGCAACAGAGATCAATTCCCCTGGAGAAAATGGCCACTCTGAAAGGTGGATTCTATGGCATTGAAGTCCCTCCCCTCCCAAACCCTACCTTCCGCAGGCTCCACCCTCAAAATCTCCAGATATTTCCCAGCTGGGAAATGGCAACCTACAGGTATCCTTGGGATTCTAATGCATCATAGTAGATGCAGACACAAAATGGCTGCCACAGAATAGCTGCAACAGGAGGCAAAGCCATCCACACAAGTGAAGATTCTTGGACAGTGGTGGTAGCTGCTGCTAAATGAACATTTTTAAAAATCTGCACACCCAATCGAATCTCCAATGGCCCATCAGAAGCCTTTCAGGGCAAAAGCCCCACTTGGCTCCTAAAAACACTTTGTGGGTACCAGGAGAGCTGTCAGAAGGCACCGTGCTGAGGACATCAGACCTTCACTCTGATAAGAATATAATAATAAACTAAATTTAAAATCAAGAGCTTTTTTCAAGTAGTCCCACATTGGCTACCAGAGAGAGGCTGGCTCACTCTACTTAACAACAGGGCTAGCCTGCCAGGAGGTTTGCTTGGCTTCTCTGCGAGCCAAGGTTTCATTAGAGAAGGCCCCTTGTTTGACGCTATGCTACAATGGATGCTCTTCATAATAAATAACCTGCATCTGAAGAAGTGAGCAGTGACTCACAAAAGCTCATATCCTGCCACAAATGGACTTTTCTACAGCTACAGATAAACATGGCTACCCATGTTGATCTACCTACTAAGAGAACAGTTAGATCAGGGGTCCTCAAACTTTTTAAATAGGGGGCCAGTTCACTGTCCCTCAGACTGTTGGAGGGCCGGACTGCCGTTACTGTACAAGGCCGCGGGCCGTCAGTTCTCCGTCTTCTGCATCTCTCTCCCTTCCCCACACCACACACCCCGGCCTGGGAACTCACCTCACCTCGGTATCACCTCACACTCTGTCTCCGCCGCCTCAGCCCAGTGCCGGAAGTGTGCGTTGCTAACGCGAGTTTAGGTCGAACGTCACTTCCGGTCTGATTTTGCCATAACCCGGCGGGCCGCATAAATGTCCTCAGCGGGCCGCATCTGGCCCGTGGGCCGTAGTTTGAGGACCCCTGAGTTAGATAGTTAGTCTTCACTCAGTGGAAGATCCATCGGTCTCTGTGGGAGAGCATAAATCAGCTCACAGCCTAAGCAGCAATGGGGCTGAGACCCGCAGATGGGCCTTCAAGACAAAGTGGTCCAACCACAGCACTTCGTCAATAGTATCCAGTGCCACATCCCAAAGTTCAAATCCAGCGTGTGGCCTACTTGATACGTGGGGTCTGATATGACTTGGGAGAGTCCCAGTGTTGCCATGGAAGTCACTAAGTCCGTAGCCTGTGAGACCACAGCATTATCAGCATGAATGTTGAAGTCTGCAAAGGCTATTATAGTCTGAGGAACTCCAAGGTCCAGCCTCCTACCACTTCTGGCAGGGTATCTGCTGCTATGCTAGGCAGTCAGTACACCAGCCAGATAGCCAAACTCTCCCAGTAACCCATGCCAGACCTACACAATCAATGGTCTGAAGGAAAAAGACTCTTGAATCAGTATTGCCACTCCGCCATCCTTTGCCTGGGACTGAGGGGGGTCAGTTCTTTCAGGGTGACCATTTCACCCTCCCTCACCCAAGTCTTGGCCACACATACCATGCATGCACATTGTCTTACTGACCACTTGCTGCAACTCATATAGTAACTAAAAGTGACTAGTTCAATTGTTATTGGAAGTTACAAATGGGTGGGTGGGTGAACTGAAAAAGCAACCGGCCATGACAGTGACCTCAGGCCAGCCACCCCCACACACACTCAGCCTAACCCACCTCACAGGGTTCTTGTGAGGATAAAATAGAGAACGGGAGAATGATGCAAGCAACTTTCGAAAGAAAGGGGGAGTATAAATGAAGTAAATAAGACAAAACATATTGCCTCATTCTGCCTGGAACAAATGGGTTTGCTTAGCTTCTGTTGCTGTTTTAAACAGAAACTGTATGCATGCTGAAAGCACTCTCGGTATGAAAAAGTGAGCAACCAGCAGATATTTGAAAAGTCTGCGAGTTAACTTTGCAGTCACATGCCTCCCAGAGCGCAATTAACACCTCTTTCACAGTCTGCGCTGCACGTCTGCTGTGTTCCCACCCGAACTCAACGATGTCTGACACATCGTCCTGGATTCCTTGTACAAAGTTGTCCAAGGTGGGGAAATCATTCTAAAAGTAAAACTCGTGATATAAAAAGCAGGAAAATAGTCTTCAACTCAGAGGACACGCATCAACTTTCTTCTATAAACCAACCCGCTCTTTCTGATTCTGACCTCTTTGTTGTCCTTCTTTCAATTATCAGATGTCCTTCTCGTCTGACTTTCCTGAACACAATTTTATATTAAACCATCTGATTAAGCCACGAGGTGTGGGATAATGAAACTATGGTCTATAAAATATTCTCATTACCTGTTTTGTTTCCTTCTGCATTGCATTTTGTTTTGCCACTCATTTCCAAGGCAATAAATCTCAAGGCAGGACCATGGTGTCACCGACGCCATTAAGAGTTTCCCCCCATCAGCAATGAAAGACACCAAACTTAAACTGCAACCACAGCACGCAGTAGAAAGAACAGCAAGCTAACCTTTTGTGAATGCTACAAATAAAACACAAAATGCTTCGTTTTGCCCCTTGAGATACTTCACATCAGGCAAAACTGTCTTTCCCAAAGATTATAATAAGGGATACAATATTCTAAAGAAATGTATTCACTAAAAAACCTTACACACCTACAAACCACATACTTCAGTCAAATAGCTCTCGGCTTCCAAGAATATGACAGTCAGCAACAGAGCAAAAAACACCAATAAAAAAGCGAATAGCCAAAAAAAAAGAAAAGAAAAGCCCTCAAGTTATCCTTCACAAAAGGTAGGATCCAGTAGCACAATCAAAAACGGCACATCTAATTGCTGAAACAATCAAAGGGAATCGGTCAAGAAGGTGGAATGCTGAAGGAACAAAAGCCCGAACCGTCAAACAAACAATAAATTTAGACCTGCATGGACTCAGTGCCGGGAAAATGGTTGCAAGGACGATTCTCTTGCCTTGTGTTCGGCATAAGTCATTTGTGACTCGCCAGCACTTTCCACCACCACCTGTTGACTATGCAGCTCACCTTTAAGTGCGTGCACACACAGAAAGTGTTAGCTGCCTGTCACAGCTACCACATATATGAGAGTAAGCAACCTGTGAAGCACCCAAGCCATTGTGCACTTCAGAGGCAGTAGGAGCGCAGTGAGTTGTTCCTGGAAGCCAACAAAAAGCCAATGCGGCACTTCCAGAACTGGCAAATTACGTTCCTGCTGTATACTCTGAATCTCAGAGTCTCAGAACGGCTTACAATCTTCTCTACCTTCCCCACCCCCATAAAAGACACACTGTGAGGTAGGTGGGGATGAGAGAGCTCTCACAGCAGCTGCCCTTCAAGAACAACTCCTATGAGAGCCCTGGCTGACCCAAGGCCATTCCAGCAACTGTAAGTGGAGGAGTGGGGGAATCAAACCCAGTTCTCCCAGATAAGAGTCCGCGTATTTAATCACGACACCAAACTGGCTCTCCTTTAGAAGCACAGAATCATGGCAGGTACCTCCAGGTTCATCTATTCCAACCCCCTGCACGATGCAGAAAATTCACAAATACCTCCCCCCACACATACATCCCCAGTGACCCCTAATCCTTGTCCAAAAGATGGCAAAAACTTCCAGGATCCCTTGCCAATCTGTATGGAGAAAAAATTCTGACTGACCTCGAAGCTTCCTAAACAGTCTTCAAAGACAGCCTCACAAAGGTTCACTGCAGTAGTCTAAATCCTGCTGTCCTCAGACCACATCTGTAAGCCAGGCCAGGCATCTCCAAGGCCAAAGCTTGTACAGAAGAAGAAGAAGAATTGCAGATTTATACCCCGTCCTTCTCTCTGAATCAGAGACTCAGAGTGGCTTACAATCTCCTTTATCTTCTTCCACCACAACAGACACCCTGTGAGGTGGGTGGGGCTGAGAGGGCTCTCCCAGCAGCTGCCCTTTCAAGGACAACCTCTCTCAGAGCTATGGCTAACCCAAGGCCATGCCAGCAGGTGCAAGTGGAGGAGTAGGGAATACAGGTTGGAGACATTCAAAAGCATCATGTACCATAGATGAGATCAAAGCCTCCATTTGCAGACAAAAGTAGGGTTGCCAGGCCCCCTTGCTGTCACAGTGGCGGGATTTGGGGGGGCATTCCAGGGTGGGTGGCCCAACACAATGACATCATCTGGAAGTGATGTCATTGCGCTGGCACTGCTGCACATGATGCTCTAGTTTTGAGGCAAAACTCTATGATTTTTTTTGCCTTCAAAACAATAGAATTTGCCCAAAAAACAGCATGTAGCAGCACACCAAGTACGTTGCACCTGTTGGGGGTGGATCAAAGCACCCAAAAGTGGGGGAACCCTCACTGGGACCTGGGGGCTGGCAACCTTAGACAAAGAGCAAGGAATCCCTCCGAGCAGCAACATCTAGCAGAGACATGAGAACTCCTTAATCCCCACTTGGTAACATTATTGAGCCTCAGCATCCCCATGGCTTTTTTTGTAACAGGAACTCCTTTGCATATCAGCCCACACCCCTCTGATGTAGCCAATCCCCTGAAAGCTTACAGTAGGCCCTGTAAGAAGAGCCCCATCAGCTCTTGGAGGATGGGTTACATCAGGAGTGTGTGGCCTAATATGTAAAGTTCCCGCTACAAAAAATTCACTCTGAAATGTATCTACAACAGATGTTCTAACTACAGTCCTACCTGATGCAGTAAGGAAACAGAGCAACAAAACCAGGATGATACCAAGCGATAACCTGCTACAAGACAGGCCCAGACAAGCAACAGAATGCCACTAGTGGTCACATACAGTTCTCATCTCAAACTGTTTCAAGGCGTCATTAACGACACCCTATAACACTCAAAACAACTGATTCCTTGGGGCTGAATTGGGGCATAGGATTCTTATCTCACTAAAGATGCTAATTTCCTGCCCCCAAGCATTCCCCCCCCCCTGTTCTAATGAAACTGATTATGGTCCTTCAGTTACACTGGCCCCGTGCCATGTGTAAGGATATAAAGGTGAGCACTGGCATTCTCAGTTGCGTGCATGAATTGAGAGGAAAAGAGGCATAGATCTTTTGGCTCGAGGCTGATACAGTCCCTACATTCGAAGTAGGACTGGGATTTCAGAACTCAGTAATGGTGCAGGTAAGATTACATCAAGATCAAAACTCCACTTTGGATATATTCAAGATTAAAAAACGTAAAAGGTAGTCCCCAGTGCAAGCACGTCATATCATAATCTTTTCTTGGCAGACTTTTTATGGGGTGGTTTGCCATTGCCTTCCCCAGTCATCTACACTACAAGCTGCACACTCCTTTTACCGACCTCTCAAGGATGGAAGGCTGGGTCAACCTTGAGTCGGCTACCCGAACCCAGCTTCCAGCAGGAATAGGAGTCAAATCGTGAGCAGAGCTTGGACTGCAGTACTGCAGCCTTACCACTCTGTGCCATGGGGCACTTACACATTCAAGATCAAACCATCATAAATAAAGCAGCCAGTGCATTTTAAAAACACGTCTCATTCTGGGGTGTGGCGCATGTGTGTTTTTGTTTCCTGCCCACAAAGATGGGCCAAAAATCCTCCTCCTTGGCATAGGCATTTTTCCATAGGGAAGAAGCTTTTTTTTCTGTTTGTGAAAACATTCCAATGTGCAATTGCCCTTGTTCCTCAAATGCATTCTGAAGTGCTATGAAATTCCAGGGGAATCCATACCAGAAAATTCTCCAGATCACGAGGGGGAGCAAATAGTCATTTATCATACTTCCAAACCTGGAGATTCTAAACTCAGAACTTGACGATGTAATGTTTACTCACCAGCACTTTCCAGATTTTGAAAGATCTGAGCATATGCTGTGATACTTCTATTTTTTTTTAAAGGAATGGTTAAATCTTGCTCCCCATCCATGCCTCATTCAAGCCAACACTGGTATTGATGCATGAAAATTATGTAAACACAACAGCATGGAACATGCTTAGAGAGAGAAAATAAGGCGAGTGGGAGAGGCACACAGCAGCAAAACCGATAAGGAGTTATCCTTTGCTGTCACAGTTTTTCCGATGCAGCGCTTGATTAGAAGCGAAGTAGCCAAACAGAGTTTATTTGGGCGCAAATGAATTTGCAACACCTTCTGGCATTTCATTCTGAAAAACTGTCACTCTGAGATCGCTGTCATCTGTGCCTCTAGAGGAACTGAAAGGACCCTTCTGAGAGGGGGTGGGGGAAACCTCTCTACAGACCAGGCAATTTCAGCTGGAGAAGTTATATGCATGAAGAGTCACCGGCATCCACACGGCATGCTTTTCAACAGCTACGCCATCTCCAGCTATTTCTGCTCATTGCCTCAAAGTTGGCATTACTGCTTAATTAGCAGTTGCCTTGGCTTCCTCAAGATTCCTGGGCCTAATTTCCTGATAGGAAGGGAGAGAATTCAGTGACAGTTTTCATTCCACCATGTCTTTTCCCGTCGCTGGAACTGATATGCCCTTGACAGGCGCTCTCTCCCCTTCAACTCCAGAAATGATGTGCATATACGCTAACAAGCTTTACGCCCTCTCACGATTCATCCAAAACATTTGTGTTTTGAATTTCTTCCCACCGTGATCTTTGCAAGTGTGGATGGGCAGCTCCCTGCCTTGCCAGATGTTATCCTCCATCGATTTGATGGAGAATTAGAAAGGGATGATTTGTGCGGGTGTGATGCCTCTCAAGATGAGCTCTACATACTTCTGCATCTAGTTCTGTCAGTTTGGGTTTTCATTAAACCTTGCCAGTGGAAGTATTTTTTTTTAAAAAAAAAAACCTTTTGCACAGTAAATGGATGCACACTTTCCATTATAAGGGAATGAATTCAGTGCTGTTGGACATAATAAGCTCACAGCTCTCATTAAATTTAGGACCCTCCTGGTCTTCTGCAGCTGAAACTATAAAAGTATAGCTGGATCTCAACCTGCACACCGTATAGACAGAAGTGAGCATAATGATGTACAAGTTATAGTAGCAGCTGGTCACAGCAATAACATACACTTTTTCCTCCTAGATATATTACTCTCACTTAAACATCAATTGGAGAGGCCTCCCAGAACATAAAAGGTGCATGTGAATAATGATGACTCAGACAATTAAGGGTACTTCTCTGAACACGAAGGGTCTTAATAATGCCATTAAAAAGAAAAACATATTCTATGAGAAGATAAAGATGACGTTGCTGAGATAGAGAAGCCGTAAGTGATTAAACCCTAAAGCCAGTAAATTGAATGCAAACCAGGTAGCGTTTTCCGCTTCCAGGCATGTGACCCTGCTACATAAAAGCTTAAATATTAATGTCTTCTTCAGTGCTCAAGTCAACAAAGGCAGACTGATTGCACTTTGAACTGAGATAAACAATTTAGTAATTATACTTGTTAATCTCAGTCTGTCAAACAAAGATGAACCCTGCCCCCCCCCCTGCCATGATTTGGCCCTGAATGTGAATTACACTAGAGTAGCACACTGCCCTTAGCTGCAATCTAGAGGCCTTGATGCGTCTGTACATGAACATACATGAATCTGCCTTATACTGCCTTATACATCAGTCCATCAAGGTCAGTATTGCCTACTCAGACTGGGAGTGGCTCTCCAGAGTCTCAGGGATGAGATTTTTCCTATCACCCACCGCCTAGTCCCTTTAACAGGAGATGCCAGAGACTGAAATTGAGATCTTCTGCATGCCAAACAGAGGCTCTTCCACTGAGCCACGGCCAACCCTCTTCCCCCTACACTCAGTCAGGGACTGATATATTGCAATGAATAATCTGATTCATTTATAGGGCCATGTTCTCTCTTGATGAGACAAACAAGTTCTCCAAAGAGGAGGAAACACCATATGTGAACCCCAGTTCACGTGGCTATGGAACAATCATGGAGGACCAACATAGTCTAGATGAGCCAGCAGACCGGGATGCGTGGGGATGATAATCTTGGGACTAGTGCTTGTCCTCCATTCTGAATTCCCTGAAGGCACACCCCATCGCCCTGCCCCAGAGGCTGTGAATTCCCAGCCTTGCTGGAGGATCCATCAGGAAATAACCATAAACTCTTCAGATTGTGCTCCTATCACCTATGGGCTCTATAAAAAGCTACTTCTTTGCCTGAAGAGGTGGAGCCTGGCTACAAAAGAGCTAAGTCTGATTATTCTAACCTCTGATTCTGAGCAACTTGTTAGTCATGGAGCTACCTGACATCCTGCAGGGAGCATCCAGCCAAGCCTCCTCATTGCTACCCATTTCCAGAAACATGTTCCTCTAGCTAACTGTGACCAATTCCCCACTAGCCTTGCCCCGGTCTCACGCTCCTCTTCTCCACAGGGCTTCTGTCTGAATTCACACAAGCTGCCCCGGGGCTGCAACTCGCTCTGCCTGTTTCACGCAGCAAGCAGGAACTGGGTTTTAGAGGGTCTTGCTTGCCACACAAAAGAGGCAGAATGGGTGTAAAAGCTGAGCAGTAAGGAAAGCCAACAGGAAAAAGCTAATTAAAAGGGCAACTAGAATGATTAAAGGGCTGGAACACTTTCCCTATGAAGAAAGGTTGAAACGCTTGGGGCTCTTTAGCTTGGAGAAACGTCGACTGAGGGGTGACATGATAGAGGTTTACAAGATAATGCATGGGATGGAGAAAGTAGAGAAAGAATTACTTTTCTCCCTTTCTCACAATACAAGAACTTGTGGGCATTCGATGAAATTGCTGAGCAGTCGGGTTAAAATTCGGGATAAAAGGAAGTACTTCTTCACCCAAAGGGTGATTAACATGTGGAATTCACTGCCACAGGAGGTGGTGGCGGCCACAAGCATAGCCACCTTCAAGAAGGGTTTAGATAAAAATATGGAGCAGAGGTCCATCAGTGGCTATTAGCCACAGTGTGTGTGTGTGTGTGTGTGTGTATTTGGCCGCTGTGTGACACAGAATACTGGACTGGATGGGCCATTGGCCTGATCTAACATGGCTTCTCTTACGTTCTTATATCCTTATGTTCTTTGAAATGTGGTGTTCGAGGAGAATTCTACAGATACTGTGGGCCACCAAAAAGACAAATAAGCGGGTTCTAGATTAAATGTTCCCCGGCAGGTCAGATGCTGAAGCTGAAAGCTCAGATACTTTGGCCCCAAATGAGAAGGGAGCACTCACTGGAGAAGATCCTGATGCTGGAAAAGACAGAAGGCAAAAGAGGGGGACAGCAAAAGATAAGATAGCTGGACAGCGTTACTGATGTGACTAACACAAATTTGAGCAGACTTCGGAGGATGGTGGAAGACAGGAGGGCCTGGCGTGACTCAGTCCATGGGATCGCAAAGAGTCGGAATCGACTGCGCAACTGAACAACAACAACAAAAGATCAAATCAAGCCAAACTTCTCCCTGGAAACTAAAATGACTAAACTGAGGTTATCGTACTTCGGTCACATTATGAAAAGAGAAGAGTCACCGGCAAAGACAATAATGCACAGAAAGGCTGAAGGCAGCAGGAGAAGAGGAAGACCCAACAGGAGATGGATTGACCAAATCAAGGAAGCCAGAGCCCTCGGTTGGCAAGATCTGAGCAAGGCTGTTGACAATACATCCCTGGGAGCAGTGTAAGCTGAGTTAGCGTGAGCCAGCTCACAGATTTTTAGCTTCAAGCTCACACATTTTGTCTTAGCTCAGGAAGGATGACTCCAGAGCACATTAATTGATGCAGTCGCTCACAACTTCAATGCCAGTAGCTCACAAAGTAGAATTTTTGCTCACAAGACTCTGCAGCTTAGAGGGAACATTGGCTGGGAGGTGAGGTGTTGTTAATTGATAGGGTTGCCCTAAGTGGGAAGCAACTTGATGGCACCTAACACACACACACACGCCTTGGAAATCCTTACCTAACACATTCAAGCATCCCTTACTTCACGTATCACCTGTTTTACAACATGTCTTGTTTTGCGATGAGGGTTGTTCTGCCTTCAGGATTCGTGGATGCTATTCTATAGGCTCAGTTTATGAGGCTGTTTTGGATTTGTTTCCTTTTAATAGAGGCTTTTAAAGATCACTTTGTGCCCAGTAATTCTAAAAGTTTGTGTTTAATGCGTCAAATAAGACTTGTTTCTAACTCAGCTTCATGTGCAGTGCCTCCCCCCCCACCGGGGGTGTCATCTGGGGGGAAAAACTTAACTCATTCATTGTATGAGTTTAAATTGTATGATTAAATATCCATGAATTTGCAGGGTTCTAGTGAACCAACAGTATGAATAAAAAATAAATTTTGAAGGAAAGAAAAAGCTGCCTTCTTCAGGAGCATGCGTATCACAGCAGGTGCCTCCTCCCTGCATGAGAGAACAAGCCATCTTCGGCTTTTGCAAGTTCTTGTATTTTTACAAATTAATTAAAATGCAATACGCTATTAATCGGAAGCTTCTTTATACGTTGACCAAAAGGTTACATCAAATCAATTAAACTAATTAATCTGTTAGCTGGCCTATTGCAAATCTTTTATGAGCAAAAAAACGCTGTCTTCGGAAGAGACACTGTTCCCAAACAGTCGATTTAAAGGATTTTTAGCCTTCAAGGAAGTGAATTTATTTTTGCTTTTTTATCTCTTGAAAGAGGCTTCCAGCTTGAACGGATTTTGCCGCCCCTTCGAACGAGAGCTGTGCAGGCGACTGGCTCATGGAAGCAAGGACACAGGGCTGCCTGCCCTTGCTGATGTTGATACAATTTAAGGGCGGGAAATCGACTTGAAAGGAAGCTATGTTGGAATAGAGAGAGATGAGGTGGGACCGGATTGCACCTGCCAAGCAGTAGTCTATCTTCAAAGGTGCAGACAGATGTGAGAAGTTACGGGGGGCACAGAACATTAATCTCTGTGGTGGGTAGCCCTCCAAAGTGGTTGAAAACTACAAAACCATCTCGTATCCTTTGAAGGTATTACACGTTGGCCTCCGCTGTATCAGAAAATGCGTGACTAGTAATCAACGCCATTCAGCAGGAGACTTTGGCAACTATCAGAGTGTGTTTTTTTTTTTTATCTAACAGGAGATGAGAACTGGAGACAAACCTGATGGACGTGCCACGGTGAGCAGGAAAGAAGTTTCGTAAATCATCTTCCCCTGCTGAATGCCAGCGCTAGAGCAAAGTCAATTGAACTCATTAATACAATCCCCCTACCATTTCTTTGCTAAGAATTATTCCAAGCCCTAAATGGATTTGATTCAATGGACTGCTTGCACAGTAAAAATGTCCTCAACGAGCGTTACATGAGCTTCGCCTCTGACAAGGATACTTAACCCTAATTTCATTCAATGTCTCCTGCAAGGCCAGTTCTTCCATGACTGACCTTCAATGCAGATTTTAACAAATTAAAACATTACTGTGTCTTCAGCTTGTTCCTCTGGCAGAGAAATAGGCCCGATAATCCTGCCACCCGCCATTAAACATCCAGAAATACTTTGGTGTCTATATTCTCATCTCTCCTCGGCTTTATGCTGCACTCATTTAGCTAAGAAAAGCCCATATCCAAAGAGTTGTCATGCTACTTTGACTTTTGCTCAATTAAATGGGAATAAAAAGGCATTGGAAGCTTACCAGAACAGCTCTAATAAGAGCAGGCACTCATCTGGTGGTTTCCCCCTAGCAGATAAAGATTCATGATCCCCGGAGAAGCATTTAGCTACTAAGATCTCACCTGAGAGTACAAAAGCGACTGAACAAGTTGGTGTAAAATAGAAAAAAACAGTCCTAAAGGTTTACTATTATCTAGAAGAAAGTAATGTTTAGTACAGCCTCATTGATTTCTGTTTTATTGAAAACACAGGGGAGGGGTTTTTTTGGGGGGGGGGGTTTAAATGAGTTTCATTTAAAAATAAAGTGTGTGTAATAATAAACGCGCAATTATTAAGTTTCAGCAAGCATCAGAGAAAATTTCTATACCCGTCCCGAGGGTCCGCATCATCATCACACGAATCACGATATTAGAACTCTACACATTATTGCCTTTTATTGTGGTTGCACTAATTTTGAAGACCACACTTTTCTCTGCCCATTGGAACACTGGTATAAAAGCTCTCCCCACTAAACACTCCTGTGGGGGGGGGGGGAGATTCACAGGAATGGCACATATTCTGCTCAGGCAAAGGAAGGCAACCACTAACCTGTCGCCACACAGGCATACATACTTGAATGCAAGGCTGGCCTTTTCTGATTTTTGGGAGGTCGGTTCTGGCCCCATACCACTTCAGTGTAGCCCTTGATTTCCACATACATTCTTATGCCTTTAGAGTTCACTTTGTCATTTTTGTGTTTGTTTTTTTCCTCTGGTTTTATTGCTGGTTCTTCTGAGACCACTTTTACCCTGATGGGTTTTTTTTTCCTGGAAACCAGATCTGAATTGCCTTTTTCCTTGTACATAATGTTTCTGTTAGTTTTCTTTGTCCTCCCCCCTTCACCCACCTCCACCCCACATTTCCATGATGGAACTATGCAAGTTAAGTCATTCCATCTTCTCCCTTCACAAAAAGGAATGGATTCATTTTTTTTTAATGGCGCTAAAATATCACTGTATTGCTTGAACTTTGTAAGCAACAGGTTTAGCAGGTTCTCTGAATTCCCAGGGTTTTTTTAAGTAAGTCTTTATCCATATCGCTTATGGAGATATGCCTTTTTCTCCTTATATTTCCATGAGGGAAAGGGATAGAGACTTACTTTTAAGAAATGAAATCTGGGAATTCAGAGAACCTGCTAAGCCTATTGTTAAAACACTCTAGTAATAAATCTATATTTTAGCACCTTCTTTAAAAAAGAGGGGGGAGGTTGATGTGACAACACCAATGACAACACCAGTGATGGCAGCACCCTCCCCTGAAAATACGCATTATTGTGTGGAAGAAAATAAACAAACTGACTCCACAACTGTGAAAATGGAGAGGGAGGGCAAATGTGCTGATGAACCATGCTCAAACCAAATCCATTGCTTGTGGACTGACTCCCAAGAAAAGCAGGAGTAACTTGAGCATGTGGGAAATGTCTCATTCGGCACAATGTACCTGCGAGCAAACACTGCAGCAATTTTAAGTACATTCAAACCAAAGATATTGGTATTCCACGGCCATCTTGGAAAACTCTCTCATGCTCCCACACTATCTGACTTCTCCTAGGTTTCATTTATTTCCTTTCCAGAACCACAGCAAAAGAGCAGATTCAAGGTAGGAATCAAGCCATATGCGAGGATGGAGAGATAAGAGGATATGTAGAGGAGGAAAAGGGAAGAGAAGCAAAGACGGCATTTATATCAATGTTCCCAACTCCGAGTTCAGTACCCAGCTTCCAGGTCCACGGATCTCGCCCTCGCCTGGAATGTCTCTACATTAGCCACTGAGCAGGGCTGCAGGTAGAGTGATTTCTGAAGTGCCCTCTTAACTTTTAACATTAACATAGGTGGCTTGATTCATCACAGAAGCAAGCATAGCAAAGCTGCGAAAAGGGCCACAATCAGATGAGCTATTACTTCCAATGGCATTACTCCTCCCTACTGGATTTTACAGGCACAGCTCCAGACAACCACATCTTTATAGCGTTTCTCACCTGTAGGCCACTTGTTTTCACCCCCAACTGTGCCAACACTTGAGAAAGTCCAGCGGCTGCTGAGCCAAGAATTCTCACCGCGCATTTCCGGATGTCTGGTCAAGCCGTGCACATGCGTGTTCAGAGCAGAAAGAGTTGCGGTTGACTGCTTAAGCATATGCACAGTGAATATTCTCTAAAACATGGTTCCCAAGTGCATGCTTTGCTGTTACGGTGTGGAAAGTGTGAACACTTGACCACAGAGCTAAGACAGGTGTGATGTCTGGATGACATTCTCTGCTATAAATACCTTCGGTTTAAATATTAAGTGCACTCAATGCTCATAAAACATGGCATCTGATTGGGGCCTAAATGTGCCAACTGTTTGAAAGGAGGAAGGGAGGGAGCAGGGTTTTTTTTATAGCAGGAACTCCTTTGCATATTAGGCCACACACCCCTGATGTAGCCAATCCTCCAAGAGCTTACAGGGAGTACAGGGCCTACTGTAAGCTCTTAGAAGATTGGCTACATCAGGGGTGTGTGGCCTAATATGCAAAGGAGTTCCTGCTACAAAAAAAAGAGCCCTGGGAGGGAGACAGACTGTCCAAATATTACAGAAGTTAAAGGTTCTATGGCATTAGCATTCTTTCAAAATATCAATCACCGTTTCCTTTCTCTTTTTTTTCCCCTGGAGACTGATTTGTGACTCCCCCAAAGGCAAAACAGCCAGGAGAATTTTATTTGCCTACCTGAATCCTCTTATTTCCTCACTTTCCTCATTTGAAAACATGAAATTACTACAGCGTTTATATTCCTGCAGCTTCTATCATCTCGTTCTAAACCAGATGACAGATTGACAAAAAGATGAGCCTTTTTTTAAAAAAAAGAAAAAATATCGACTCAAGTCCCCTTGCAAAGATGCACGCCGAGGTGAATCTCAATTATAAAACAAATTAAAACGTACCCTGTATGAAGCACAAAAGCAGGCCTGTCGTTGCCAGAACAGCAAAGCAGGATGAAGAATGCTTCCGATGCCATTTCTCATGCAGAGGAGAAACAAGTGGAGGGACACTCAATAAAATGGCCACGGCGGCAGATGAGCACAGTGTTAACTCAGACAAGCCAAAGAGCCCCCTGAGGTTTTCATCCTCATCCCTCATCTCCAGGTGAGAGTGAAGGGCAGATATGGACCAAAGAAAGTAATACTCCTTTATTGTCTATCACTTTTAAAACATATATTCCAAAGATTTCTACGTGAAGAGTTTCACCCTTTTTTAATAATGTGTTCTCTTCCCATTTGAGGGGGGAAATGGTCTCTCAACATTTTAT
The DNA here is from genome assembly GCF_032191835.1 of Heteronotia binoei. Taxonomy (NCBI): domain Eukaryota; kingdom Metazoa; phylum Chordata; class Lepidosauria; order Squamata; family Gekkonidae; genus Heteronotia; species Heteronotia binoei. The sequence goes on from NC_083242.1 coordinate 9,397,425, forward strand.
ATCTTCAGTAACCAGTTATGAAACTGACCCATTTGCTTAGGTTGACTGAGATCTTCCGGCCATCCTCAGAGACCGATTTCGAGCTGAATATCCCATTAATATTATATCTCCCACCATTTTGGCATCCTACTTGTCTTTTTAAAAAGATAATTTAATATCTAAGTTTGTAATAGGAGCTGATATAGTTATATTTCACAACACACCAACTCCCTAATTATATGTCTATTTAAAAAAAAAAAACATGGATAGTATTTCAGTTAAGGTTGGTTCTGATATTAAAATGGCTCGCGGTTTGATACATCTGCCCTTGTCATTTATTAGAACTTGGGCCACAAACCTCTAGAGATCCATAAATCATGACTGCTACTCAGTGGCTTGTACCATTCTGTCTGCTTTTATGTTTCAATTCTTATTTTTTAAAATCACTCCCTCCCCATTGTAGACATTAAGCGCATGGGAAACTGTAGTAAAGCTTAAATTATTGCACGTCTTCAAATTAACTATTGGCAATTGTACCCAAATGAAACTTCCATACTCACGGAGAAGTCTATCAAGGAACACCAGCTACTGAAAACAAACATCTAGCAAACATACCCTGCTTCTGAACTTTCCAGAGACATCTGGATGACTAGTGCTAGAACTGGAACGCCGTATTAGATACACCCTTGGTCTGATGCTGTTGGAACCTTCTTGTATTCCTTGCAAAGTGAAAACATCTATTAAATGGTAGTCCCCTGTCGTTTCCAAGCTCCAGTCGTTTCCAACTCTGGGATGACGTGGCATCACGATGTTTTCATGGCAGTTTCTACAAGGCGGTTTGCCACTGCCTTCCCCAGTCATCTACCCTTTCCCCTCAGCAAGCTGGGTACTCATTTTACTGACCTCGGAAGGGTGGAAAGCTGAGTCAACCATGAGCCGGCTACCTGAACCCAGCTTCCGTCGGGATTGAATTCCTACAAACCTGGAACTCCAGGACCATTTGTGTTGCTCTTCTCTTGTGTTCGTTTGAGTATTTTCCTTTCCATTGAAAATCCCAGAGATTGTACTGTAAAGATCTCTCTGATTGAGACACAGCACCTTTGGAAATGATGAAGGGCCAAAGCCAGCAGTACATCATGTCGCACAGTCTTGATTTTTCAAACCAAGAAAAATGTATCCCACATTGTATCATGAATCTCTGGCGACCACAAATTGATCAGTCTCACAATCCCAGCCAGCATTCTAGTCCATCGCCTAGATGGCCATAGAACTGTGTAGGAGGAACTGCTAGGATATGATTCGTCTCCATGTCCAGATGACCAGCCCTATTAGCTTTGCCGGAACTGAGCTCTCTGAAGAAAAAGAAATCGCAGAAGTCATCCTAAGAATCAGTAGGAGTTACAGTTTCTCATAGTTTTCCTACCGTGTAGAACTGCACTCATTAAGAACATAGGAGAACATAAGGGAAGCCATGTTGGATCAGGTCAATGGCCCATCCAACCCCCTCTTGAAGCTGACTATGCTTGTAGCCACCAACACCTCCTGTGGCAGTGAATTCCACATGTTAATCACCCTTTGGGTGAAGAAGTACTTCCTTTTATCCGTTTTAACCCGACTGCTCAGCAATTTCATTGAATGGCCACGAGTTCTTGTATTGTGAGAAAGGGAGAAAAGTACTTCTTTCTCTGCTTTCTCCATCCCATGCATTATCTTGTAAACCTCTATCATGTCACCCCGCAGTCGACATTTCTCCAAGCTAAACCTATTACCCTAATATGAGGTGCAACTTTCACAGGAAATCTATCCACATTTGATTTTCTTGAGAGTCCCAAGCGCTTACAGGCTGCAAGTCCTTTGAAGCATATGAGAATTGCACCCACCTGGAAGTAAAAGGATGACTGCCAAAATTTTGCATTCTGGGAAAGATGGGAGAGATAGCAGAAGGAGCAGCCCAGAGCAGCCTCCCAGATTTTATAGGGTTGCCAGCCTTCTGATGGGGCCTGGAGATCTCCTGCTTTTACAACTGCATGCAAATTTCTTGAAGGCAATGCGTTGAACCAAGAATAATATGCTTTGTTTTTTTCTGCGGTTTTTTTTTGGTGGAGCTCACCATTTAGACCAGGGGTCCTCAAACTTTTTAAATAGGGGGCCAGTTCACTGTCCCTCAGACTGTTGGAGGGCCGGACTGCCGTTACTGTACAAGGCCGCGGGCCGTCAGTTCTCCGTCTTCTGCATCTCTCTCCCTTCCCCACACCACACACCCCGGCCTGGGAACTCACCTCACCTCGGTATCACCTCACACTCTGTCTCCGCCGCCTCAGCCCAGTGCCGGAAGTGTGCGTTGCTAACGCGAGTTTAGGTCGAACGTCACTTCCGGTCTGATTTTGCCATAACCCGGCAGGCCGCATAAACGTCCTCAGCGGGCCGCATCTGGCCCGCGGGCCATAGTTTGAGGACCCCTGATTTAGACTCTGAAGCCTGTATAGCATCAACCCTTGGAGAAAACAGCTGCTCTGAAGGGTGGACTCTAGAGCACTGGACCCTGCTGAGGCCCCTCCCCTCCCCAAACCCCGCCCTCTCCCGGTTCCATACCCAAAGTCTCCAGGTATTTTCCAACACAGACCTGGCAACCCTACAGGACCACCTCTGTCTTCGAGACAGGAAAAAGGAAGCAGCAGCAACAAAACTTGCTCCGTTAAATCACACAGTAAACCCTATCATTAGTGTTTTTACGCAGTAAAGTAAGGGTTACCCTCTGAGAGTTCCAGCCTGTCTCCCCCCACCCCGAAAGTGTGAGCCGCATCCCAGTTGCCACACCAGAGGCAAAAGCAGCGTTGGAGGAGAGGTGGCTACAGCAGTAACACTTATTGACAATCCATGCATGCCTGTGACCCTTCATCCCTTCCCGTAAAACTAGGCTCTGACCGGAGCAGTCCGGCTGTCGAAACGTGAATGCTGTCTCATTGATTTCAAGGGGCAAACTCGTATATGCCCACACCACCACCCCATGACAAAAGGCATTAATCACATCAGATAAGTTGCAGGATCCCTCCAGTGGTAAGCAGGCTATCACCCCAGCCATATCCACTACAACGCGTCGGCCGCACATCTCCCTGAAAGTGATGGCTCTTGTAATGGGCAGTCCGCAAAGGATAAAACCACCCCTAGCTTTCCTGTCATTTCAAACTAAGCGATAAGGCACTTAAGCGAGTGTCTTTCTGTTTAGCACTTCTGATCTGACATTAGATCACTAGACACAAACAAACAGGAGTCAGATAAAATCAATGAGGCAACGAGGCCGCCTTTTAAACTAAAAAGTAATGGGATTCTTTTTCTGCCATGTAAACAGATATGCCTTTTCCAATTGTCCATTTATGATACGAATGGACTGGGGGCAGGGGGAGAGAAAGAAAAATCAGTGGCCTCCAAGGAAGGAAAGCAGTGCGTGTCCGCAAAACACCAGGAAATGGCCATTTAGGTTTCTTATCAGTGACCCGTCACCCATTTTGTGACAAAATGTACAGTTCTTTGGAATGCCAGCCAAAAGCAGAGAGGCAATTGCAACTTTTTGATTAGCAAATGTTAAAGATCCTTTGTTCTACCTTAACATAGGTATCCTCTGAACACTTACTCCAGAGAAGTCCTAGAGACAATGAGGAAAATATGGCCAGAACAATTGGAGCCACTGATTGGATCACATTACGTGCCGTGAGCTTTTTAAAAAAATTGTTTACTGCTTTTTTAAAAGCTTAGTTAAGTGTTGGTCTGCAAACCAACCTCTTGGGCTAACATTCTCAAAAACTGAGGTTTTATTTCTACTATGCAAATGCCATGTTTATCTATCAAGCTATATTTATGTATCTTGGTGGGTTGTTGTTTTTTTTTTATCCTACATTTCTCCCCAGAATTCCAGAGCAGCAATTCTGATTCTCCTTCCCTTATTTTATCCTCAGTACACTCACCATGCAAAGGAGGTAAAATTGCAATTTCCATAATCTAGGTGGGGGAACACCAGCTCAACTTTCTGCTCCCAGCCACTGCTTAATATAGCGATGGAGGAAAAAATGGGAGAGGAGGGGGATTCAGTGTTGCGCCAACACCATGATGCCACTTCAGGCAAAAACTGAAAGTGAAGTTAGTGCATCAGCACAACGATTGAGGACTGGAGAAATCCTAGAGCATCACAGTGATGCAATGACATCACTTCCAGTTCCTGCTTGAAGTGATGTCACACTAACACAACAACGTCCCCGCTCCCTGCAGTCTGCCACTAGGTGCCAGCACTAAACCGGCAGAACGTAAGGCTAAAAGAATAACTGGCCAATGGTCAGGTTCCTGACTAAATGGGGATTTGAACACAGCTCTCATATATCCTGATTCAACCACTACACCACGTATCAGTATCTAGTCAGTGCAAGCTGCGCGCTGATATTCTACCATCCACAGGGATGCGAATCTCTTTATTTTAAAGTACTACTGAACGACTGAGAAATTTAACCACAATGAACTGTGTCATCTACTGATATTATAAAGTTACTCTGAGCTATTAAATTTCATAGGAGCTACAGGATGATAGACGTGAGGATACTGAAGGCGGTGACAGTGTTTTGAAAGGTTTTCATTCTAACAAAACTTGCATTTAAGAAGGCTAAAACAAAGGACTGAGAAACCTAACTGACAGTAGAGACAGGGATGGAGCTGTGCCGTTCCAAAAACACTTCCCGTTAAGTACAACTTACGAAACACCTGCCTCCGATAGCGGCTGGCGATTATTCCTTCATTTTGGGTTGCATTGCATAAGAACCCCTTTGTAACTGGTGATGTAATAAACTGAGTTCAAGTCAATTCATCCAACCGTTTATAACAATTCTGGAACGAGGCAGCCCCAAAGCAAAGCAAGAAGTGATCCAGCTGCTGTGCCAAAGGTTGCGCAACTTGGAACCTGCAAAGAAGGTTCAGTTGCTCCAGAAAGTGAAAACAAGGTGACATTTAGTCCCAGTAACTAAGCTTTGGGAATAAACCACTCTCCATGGCCTTACAGCAGTTTCACTGCTCAAGCGTCTCTCTGGGTTGTATTTCTAGATGGTCGCTTCTATTGCTCCTTCTGTTTTATGGCTTACATGTTGTAGGACATGTATCTCTAATTAATGCTCATTTTTCTTTTTAAATAATGTCCAATATCACCTTTCCTGGGCTCCTTGGTTCCAGAACAACTAATATTTGCTTCTTATCCTGCCATAACCAATGGTAGAAACTGTGATGGAGCGGCCTGGAAAGTTAGATGGCCCAGGAACGAACCATGGTGAGTGGTTCCCCCTTATGGGGCTATAAGTCAGCACAGGGGGAGTGGCCTTCATGTCAGACCAGGCACCCAGTTGGAGAGCCAGTTTGGTGTAGCGGTTGGTTAAGTGCATCGACTCTTATCTGGGAGAACCAGGTTTGGTTCCCCACCCCTCTACATGTGCCCTTGGGTCAGTAGGGTTGCCAATCCCCAGGTGGGGGCAGTGGCTCCCCTGGTTTGGAGGCCCTCCCCCTGCTTCAGGGTTATCAGAAAGCGGAGGGGGGGGAATCTGCTGGGCATGCCAGTATTTCCTATGAAGATCGATTCCCACATGGCATAATGAAGAATTGATCTGCGGGTATCTGGGGCTCTGGGGAGGCTGTTATTTGAAGTAGAGGCACCAAATTTTCAGCATAGCATCCAGTGCTATGCATCCTCAAAATACCCTCCAAGTTTCAAAAAGATTGGAATAGAGGGTCCAATTCTATGAACCTCCCAAAGAGGTGCCCCTATTCTTCATTATTTCCAAAGGAAGGAAGGCATTTAAAAGGTGTGCAGTCCATTTAAATGTGATGACCAGAACTCCCTTTGGAGTTCAATCGTGCTTGTCATACCCTTGCTCCTGGCTCCACCCCCAAAGTCCCCAGATATTTCTTGAATTGGACTTGGAAACCCTATGGATCAGTAATAACTCTGTCAGAGCTGTTTTGCTCAAGAGCAGTTATCTGAGAGCTCGCTCAGCCCCACCTACCTCACAGGGTGCCAGTTGCAGGGAGAGGAAGGGAAAAGAGATTGTAAGCCACTCTGAGACTCCAAGTGAAGTGCAGGGTATAAATCCAATCTCCTTCTCCTCCTATGGCATGCAGTGTAGGAGCAGGCAATGAATGAGATAGGAAGGCCAGATCTTTTACTTAGATGGGAGACCTTCTGCCCCTGCTGGCTCTCCCCAAATGCCAGTCACACGAGCTAGATGCCATGTTCTCTGGGCCAGATGAGGCCCATGCCAGCTGGGCACCATCTTTCCCAGACCATGTGAAGTTTGTGCCAGGTGGGCACTATCTTCCCTGAACATGGGATGGAGGAGGAGAAGGAGAAGGAGATGACTGATGATGACGATGGATTTATATCCTGCCCTATACTCTGAATCTCAGAGTGGCTTACAATCTCCTTTATCTCCTCCCCCCCCCCCGCCCACAACAGACACCCTGTGAGGTGGGTGGGGCTGAGAGGGCTCTTCCAGCAGCTGCCCTTTCAAGCACAACTTCTACGAGAGCTATGGCTGACCCAAGGCCATTCCAGCAGCTGCAAGTGGAGGAGTGGGGAATCAAACCCGGTTCTCCCAGATAAGAGCCCGTGCACTTAACCACTACATCAAACTAGCTCTTGAACCCTGGGCTGAACAGGTAGAAGTGGCAGGGGGGGCGGGATTGGCCAACCAGGAAATTCACCAGTGGTTATAATGGCTGGCAGCCTCTCATTTGAGTAGTAAATTTAGCTTCAGTTGTAGAATCACATCATGAGGTTTACAGTAATCAATTTCCAGCTAGATGCTACCTGTAGAATGAGACACAGTCCCTGCCCTTTGACAGATGCAGCTGTTAACAGTCTTAAAAGTGTTTCCTGGTTAATTAAGAATATAATTATAGGATTTGCAAAGTCTTCTGCAACAATCACATTGCTGTAGAAATGGAGGAAGGAAGTTTAGCATAAAATGGAAGTATGATGGTGGGGAAAAAAACCCTATAGAGGACTTAACGCATTAACTACAGCTTGGGACCTTAGCGGAACTTGAAGACCGATGGAAAAGAAACCAGTATGGACAGATGAAATCTGCTTTGGGGTCCCAGAGGCTGGTCCAACCAATGCCTTTCAGGTGAGCCTGTCCTGGCACATTTTCATATGTACTTGTGACAAATTTAGAGGCACATGTTTTGCATGCACTAGGGTTGCGAGCTCTGGATTGGGAAACATGTGGAGGGTTTTGGGGGGATGGAGCCTGGGGAGGACAGAGAATGGGAAAGGGTGAGAGGAATCTCAGCATGGTATAATGCCATAGCATCCACCCTCCAAAGCAGCCATTTGCTCCAGGGAGATCACCTTGATCAACTGAAGATCAATTATAATAGCGGGAGATCTCCAGGTGTCACCAGGAGGTTGGCAACCCTATCATGCACCCATAATATCAACTATATGAAGTCAAGCCGAGCTCAGAAAGCGCAAAGGCCTGGGTGATGCAACATAATACAAACTGGACTGGGACATGGGACAACCAATCACAAGAGATGGAGAAAGAGGGAAAAAGAGAAATTATTAACCAAGCCCAAGAGAGATTCCTAAAATCAGGGAGTTTTTTTGAGCAGGAACATACAGGAACACAGTTCCAGCTGGCTTGGCGGCAGGGGGTGTAGCCTGCTATGCAAATGAGTTCCTGATGGGCTTTTTCTACAAAAAAAGCCCTCTGAGAAACAATGGTGATGTCAGGAGACGTGGCCTAATATGCCAGAGGTGGCCAACGGTAGCTCTCCAGATGTTTAACCTACAATTCCCATCAGCCCCAGCCAGAAAAAACATCTGGAGAGCTACCATTGGCCACCCCTGTAATATGCAAATAAGTTCCTGCTGAGCTTTTTCTACAAAAAAAGCCCTGCTTAAAATGAAAACTAGTTGTCAAATATATAACACAGCAGCAAAGAGAACAAAGTACAATCATGGGATCTTCACAGTGAGACACAAGAAGATCATTCCTGATTGTTGTGAGAGCTGCCGTACTTTAAATACCATAAACTATTTCTGCCTCTTGCATTCATTGGAGAGTTGGCAACCTGGTGTACAAGGAGAAGACATTTTGATTTCATTTTCTGGATGCCAACCTAAATAACTATCATTGGTAGTCATCAAATTAGGAGAATCTACTGCAGTGCATCAATAAATGGAGTCTAGTTAGTGCTACTTAGAGAAATTTAACTCATGTTAATTGAATGCTAATGATATGTGCAATTATTCCAGATCACAGGGAGCTATAAGAGAGACTGCCTTAACATTCAATACGAGTCCTCGAGCCATCACTTGGAAATGTGTACTAATTGAGAGGCTTGGGGTTTCCTAACATAATTCTTCATCTCTTTTTCTTTAATAAGATTTTGATATTGTAGCACAGAAGGTCGTACCGGAGGGTGGGGGGGGGGAGAACTTATAGATTTTCAGACTTCTAGAAGTTTAGGCATAGAGGTAAGCTTACGATAATGGAAGAAGCTTCTAGAGCAGGGGTGGCCAAACTGTGGCTCTTTCACACATGTTGTGCAGCTCTTGAAGCCCCCATTGCCCCATCAACCATCTTGGAGAAGGCATTTGTTTCTTTAAATCACTTCTCCAAGCTAAGCCAGCTGGTGGCTTGGAGAATGCATCTGAAGTTAAAGTTGCTTTCTTTATACCTCTCTCTCCTCATCTATTTGACTTCCTTCCTTCCTTCCTTCCTTCCTTCCAACACTTGATGTTCATGTCTTGTGGCTCTCAAACATCTGAGGTTTATTATATGTGGCTCTTACGTCAAGCAAGTTTGGCCACCCTTGTTATCGAGCCAGGCGCCATGGGTTTTAGTACAACCGATATGAACAGCAGAAGCAGCCATGCTAAAATGGAATTTGGGACTGCCAATCTTCATGTTAGTCCTGGGGTTCTCCAGATTTACTGCTGATGTGCAGCTGGGAATCCCCTGGAGTTACAGCTCTTCTCCAGGCCTAGGCTACAGAGATCAGTTTCCTTGGAGAAAGTGGATCCTTCGGAGGACTCTATGACATTGTACCGTCCTGAGGTCCCTGTCCTCCTCAGGCTTCATCCCCAAATCTCCAGGAGTTTGCTAGCCTGGATCTGACAACTCCTACCCCGCATCCCCTAGCAACCCCACTAGAGCGATCAGTTCCCCTGAAGAAAATGGCATCCTCTCTAAGGGCAGACTTTATTCAGGGGTGTCAAACATGTAGTTCGGGGGCCGAATCAGGCCCCCAGAGGACTCCTATCAGAACCCTGAACAACTGGCTGTCATCTACTTCCTTCTCCCTATATCTTGCTTCCTTCTGCATAACAGCTTGCTTTGCAAGGCTTGCTCAATTGCACAGGAGCTACAGAGCAAAACCTCTATTTTCTCCATTGGCTGAGGCTCTTCTCTTGGAGAGGAAGGGGGGAGGAACAGCTGACTTTGCCAGGCTTTCTCAATTGCACAGCAGAAGCCACTCTTCCTTCCATTGGCTGAGGTTCTCCCCTCCCCCCAGGCCCTTGGGGAAGGAAGGAAAGAGCCAGAGCTTCCTTTGCCCAATTCCCTGGATCCCATGGGAAAAAATATAAAGAAAGCATCTTTAAAACCAATGAGTGCTAACGTTTTAAGCATGTTTTTAAGTTTATATATATATATATATATATATATATATATATATATATTTGTTTATATATATATATATATATATATATATATATATATATATATATATATTTGTGTTTGTCTGTGTCCTTTATCAGTTTATATCTCTGCTACCTAATTTTAAATAAGTACACACATGGCTTAGCCCAGCATAGCTCAGTCGAACCCAATATGGCCTGGCCCAACAAGGTCTCATTTATGTCAGATCCGGCCCTCATAACAAATGAGTTCGACACCCCTGCTTTATGTCATCCCTTCCCAGGTTCCGCCCCAAATCTCCAAACCCGGATACAGCAATCCTTACTGGGATTATAACTCTTTTATGGTTCTTACTTCTCAACAAGTTAGTGATGTGAAAGCTTTCTTGTGTATTTGTGTCTAGAGAACTTCAGTATATGAGTGAACCAATGTGGGGGGGGGGGGGAGACCATGGAGCCCCAGCAGCTGATGTGTGAGCCCCTCTACAACTACTGTGTTTTTTTGGCTGCTGTTCAGAAGGATCTGCTGCCAGCCTGCATGGGCAGACAGCAAGGAAACCCTTTGCATGACCAATGAGAGGAGCAATAAGGCAACAGATTCTCCACTCCTTCACTAAAGCTCACCCTTTGGCTGCTTACAGACAGGCAGTTTGGGGCGAACGGGAGGCGTCCCAAACCCAGCAGGCTCAAAAAGAAGTGTCCTAAATCGTCAACATGCTCCAGCGCAAGGCGTCCCTATCCTACCCGTGGGGCGCCTTGGAGCAGTCAGATGGCTGTAGCACATCACTCCCTTGGCGCAGTTTGGGGGGGTTTTTTCATACATTTTTAGGGGTCGTGTGCACATGTGCTCATGCACTCTGGGCAGGTGTTTTTTAAAGAAAGAATACCGATGAACACCTAGAGTGGACTGGTGGTGTGAACCCACCAATCTGCCTTGCTTGCGCGCTTCCGCATCCAGACGCCAAAAAGGCAACTGGCATGCAGCTCAGAAGTTTTCCTTGCAATTCCCATTGATCTGTTTGTATCTTTATCCGTCAGAAATGTGGTGCTGGAGAAGAATCTTGAGAGTCCCTTGGACTGCAAGAAGATGCAATCAGTCAGTCCTAAGGGAAATCAACCCTGACTGTTCCCTGGAAGGTCAGATGGTGAAGCTGAAGATCAAATACTTTGGCCACCAAATGAGAAGGGAGCATTTCCTGATGCTGGGAAAGACAGAAGGCAAAAGAAGAAGGAGACAGCAAAAGAGGAGATGGCTGGACAACGTTACTGATGTAAATAACATGAATTTGAGCAGACTTCGGAGGATGGTGGAAGACAGGAGGGCCTGGCGTGATTTTGTCCATGGGGTCGCAAAGAGTCGGACTCAACTGTGTGACTGAACAACGACAACAACAGTACAATGAATACGATCAAAGAAACCGATTCCCTTTGTGGTTTGATTTCTTAGGCCACGTTCTAGTTCCACTCGAGATCTGTAGAGCGTCTTTAACTGACAAGCCAAAAAGAGCTGATGGGGCAGAGATAAAGAAGAACTGTTTTTAAAAGATGCCATTGAAATGTAATCCTTCCCTTGTGCTCCATATTTATGGTGTCACCTTGCTTACTGCCTGCAAAATGCTATTAATGTTGTTTTAAAGGGCAATATATTTTAACCTTTTCCCCCTCTCAATTTAGCTTTAGTGTGTGAGAATATATACGGAGTTTGGCTCCAGAAGATTACACCCTGATCGTATTCTGTTGGCTTCTTCAGATTCTAAATGTGTTATCAAAAAAAAAAAAATCTATTCAACCTATACCATACCTGTTCCTTAATTTATAACGGACAAACAATTTTTTCCTTGCAATTCCATTGATCTGTTTGTATCTTTATCTGTCAGAAATGTACAAAGCGTTACCTGAAGTTGTATATTTTGCTCTTCCGAAGCAAAGGGAAGGTGCTTCATTGGGAGGAAGCCAATGTGGACAGACCAGTACCTGACTACTCTAAAAAGGACATCCGCAAGATCATTCAACCCCCACTTATGACTCTGAAATACTTCCTCTATCCATTTGTTCGCAATATCAGCATTTTAAACTGCACAACTCTTTCTAAAGAGCTTTTCAATGGGGATATGTCTAATCTGAACAAATGATTATGAGGCCCTAAAGAAAATGGGGGGGGGGGGGGGGAGAATAAATTGAAGCATGTTTGAAAACATCCCCCTAATCATTATTTGAAAACAGGCAACACTTTGTAAAAAAAAAAATCCTTTCACAGGTAACTCTTAACATGTTTGTGTCCTAAACATGACAGTTAATTAATCCAAAATAAAGTTGGATGCTAAGGGTTGATTAGTCCAGAATTTATAAAAAGCAGGGATTAATACATGGTGGTATGAACACTGACATCTCCAGTGTTTGGTGTAGTGGTTAAGTGTGCGGACTCTTATCTGGGAGAACTGGGCTTGATTCCCCACTCCTCCACTTGCAGCTGCTGGAATGGCCTTGGGTCAGCCATAGCTCTCATAGGAGTTGTCCTTGAAAGGGCAGCTTCTGGGAGAGCTCTCTCAGCCCCACCCACCTCACAGGGTGTCTGTTGTGGGAGAAGAAGATAAAGGAGATTGTAAGCCACTTTGAGACTTTGAAATTCAGAGCATAGGGCGGGATATAAATCCAATATAATCATCATAAACATGTATTCCAAAAAGTGACAAAAACACACTCTACATTTAAATTCATTTTGCGCATGTGGAAGAGTGATGAAAGCATATCACAATGTAATTTAAGATCACTTTCAAATCTCCCCCCCAAGTCATTAAAAGAAGATTAGAATGACTCTAACCTGATAGTGAGAGACAAGATAATGATATTTAGCAATCTGGAATCCCAGTAATCTGGAATTAAAAAGAAACAAAATCCTCCAGAGATGTCTGCGCCTGAGAGCTCAGACCTGGAGTTTCCCCTGCCATCTTGTTGAGACACAATTTGTAGAGCTTTCTTTCCAGATACACACACAAAGTGTGTGTGTGTGAGAGAATAGTCACTTACTTCAAATACAGACCATAATCCTCATAGCCCCATTGATTCTTCTATGCCTGCTTCACTCAGCTACAATACTCCCAGCTTTTCTATAAATGCTTTTAAAGACCTTCTTCCTACATTATTACAGTACTCCTTGCATGAACACTGTACATCACAGTTATCTATAGCCTGGATAACACTGCACAACAAAGAGCCGGTTTTCGCTTTTCCTCCACTTCACTGGGGTGGGAAGTGCATCAGAGGAGCGCAAGAGGAACCATCTTTGCGGCTGCAGGGAACACCTATTCATGGGCAGTCGTAGGTTGGGTTAACTCAGCCTCCCACACAGCCCTCCTGCCCCAATGGAAGACAAAGAGTGGGCAGGCAGCATAAACATCCACCCCCTCCAGCTCTCGGGCAGCAGCCACTATGCGCACTCGCCCATCATATGAGAAGCCTACAGCTGTTCCTTGCTTGAGCCTGGGGCGGCCACAGCAGAAGAAGAAGAAGATGAAGAAGATATTGGATTTATATCCCGCCCTCCACTCCGAAGAGTCTCAGAGTGCATCACAATCTCCTTTACCTTCCTCCCCCACAACAGACACCCTGTGAGGTGGGTGGGGCTGGGGAGGGCTCTCACAGCAGCTGCCCTTTCAAGGACAACCTCTGCCAGAGCTATGGCTGACCCAAGGCCATGCTAGCAGGTGCAAGTGGAGGAGTGGGGAATCAAACCCGGTTCTCCCAGATAAGAGTCCACACACTTAACCACTACACCAAACGGGGGGGGGGCGTGTTTTCAGTGATTATGGAGGCCCATCCAGGATTTTTGACCAGGGCTCCAAAATCAAAATTTGGAAACAGCAGACTCCATCAAAAACAAGACTCTTGGACAGGAACTTCAGACTTCATAAGAATTTGCAGATGAATAGATCTAGTGTCCATGGTGGACTCCCACTGGTTTGCGAATAGACCTAGTCAGGCCCTTTTTGTAGCAGGAACTCATTTGCATATTAGGTCACACCCCTCTCATGTAGCCAATCCTCTACGAGCTTACCAGGCTCTTAGTACAGGGCCTACTGTAAGCTCCAGGAGGATTGGTTACATGAGGGGTGTGTGGCCTAATATGCAAAGGAGGTCCTACTACAAAAAAAGCCTTGGACCTAATGCCCATGGCAGCCATTTTGTGATTGGTCCTCCAGGGAAAGCCATTTTGTTTTGGCATGCACTGCTCAAAAGTGCCTGAAAGTTCAAAGAGGCCAAAGACCCTTGTCAGTAGTACAACACTTTTTTAACGCCTGCTTATTACCAGACCCCAGCGTATCGCTGGCTACTACTTGTTAGGCTTCCCAATCCCCAGGTCCCAGGGGGGATCTCCCGTTTTTACAGGCTTCTCCCCACCCCCAGCCAGCTGGCTGGAATGGAACAGAAGTTTGGAAGCTCTTACCGTGAAACTTCCTTCTCGGTGGTCCTGGAGTAGGATGGTCCGAAACTGTTGGGAGTAGGCTCCTCCTCCAGAAACAGGGTCGTTGATCGTTTGATCCGGCCTGGGGGAGGGGCCGCTCCATTGGAAACTCTCCAGTCCATAGAAAAGCCATGCTCCCCCATCAGTAGAATTCTATAAAACAAAGTCTGCATCATGGTAACAAACCACTCAGAGACCATAATGATGCAACACCAGTTTAATAACTGCAGCAGCAGAAGTAACTGCAACCAATAAGAACTTCCGCTACCAGTGCCCCAGTACCTCCCACAACCAAGCTCCCACAGCTACCAGCCTGGAGCAAGATACAACACCGGGTGGGATGGACCGTCCCACTCCAGGACCACCGAGAAGGAAGCTTCACGGTAAGAGCTTCCAATCTTCCATTCTCTGGTGGTCCCTGGTAGTGGGACGGTCCGAAACTGTTGGGACATACAAAAGCAATATGTACCCCGGGCGGAAACCACTACATTTAATGTATAACCTGTTGTAGCACCCTGCGGCCAAAGCCGCTTCAGCGGATGCCCACCTATCCACCTTATAATGCCTGGTGAACGAATGAGCAGAACTCCAGGTGGCTGCCCTACAAATGCCTTCCAGGGACGAGAAGGATTTGTACACTGCAGATGTGGCTGCTCCTCGCAAGGAATGAGCCGTAATTCCTCCTGGAGGCTCTAACCCTGACGCCGTGTATGCTGCAGAAATACATTGCCCCAACCACCTGCTCAGGGTCGAAAAAGGAACTGGTTTTCCCAAAGAGGGTGAATTAAGGGAAACAAACAAGGACTCTGACCTCCTAAAGGCCTTGGTTCTGTCTATATAAAAACTCAAGGCACGCTTAACATCTAACCGATGCCACTCCTTTTCCTTCTCATGTTTGGGATTGGGACAGAATGAGGGTAATACCAAGTCCTGAGACTGGTGAAAAACTGAATTCACTTTAATGACGGATCAGGTCTCAACACTACCCTGTCCTCATGAAAGGTACAAAGATCTTTATCCACAGACAGCCTGCAACTCAGAACCCTTGCGAGTAGAGGTAATCCCAACTAAAAATAGCGTTTTAAGGGTAAGATCCTTCAGGATCCTTCAGGCTACAAGCTCAAAAGGTGCATGACATAACGCCTTCAGCACCACATTTAACTTCCATGTAGGAAACCTATGCGCAGTAGGGGGATTCAACAGGGACACCCTCCTCAAAAAACGCTTAACATGCGAATGCAATGTCAAAGAACCCCCTTTTTTAGCTCCACGAACAGCAGAAATAGCTGCCACCTGCCTACGAAGGATATTAGTAGCCAACCCCTTATCCAGGGCCTCTTGCAAGAACAGCAGCAGCTTCCGAACTGGTAATTTTAAGGGATCCCAACCCCTTTCCACGCACCAGCCGGAAAAGACACGCCAAGTGTTATTATACACCCGAGTGGTAGAACATTTTCTGGATGCCAACATAGTGTCAATCACAGATTTGTCAAACCCCAACTTAACTAACAGCGACCGCTCAACCTCCACGCAGTTAACTGTAACATGTCCGGCTGAGGATGGCAAACTGTCCCTTGTCTCAGCAATGTCTCAGATGCTGGGAGACACCAAGGCTTCTGCATCGACAGCCACATGAGGTCTTGAAACCACCCCCGTCTCAGCCAGAAGGGAGCAACCAGGATCAGCTCTGCTGTTTGCCGAAGAATCTTGTGAACCAACCGGGGAATCAGCTGCAGTGGTGGGAAGGCATACAGAAGGCTGTCCGGCCAGTCGCAGTTGAGAGCGTCTATGCCCTCCACCTGATCGTCCTTCTTGACGATTGTCCGCGGTTGCAAATAAATGCACAGTCACTCTGCCATATCTGCGCTGAAGAGACTGGAACACCGCCTTGTTCAGAGACCATTCCGTCTGATTCAGCCTCTGTCTGCTGAGCCAATCTGCCAGCCCGTTGTCCTTCCCGGCTACATGAATCGCCTTTATGGATAACAGATACTTCTCTGCCCAATCCAGTAAGCTGTTGGCCTCGCTGCACAGTTTCCTGATTCTGGTCCCGCCTTGCCGGTTGACATAAGCTTTGGCTGTCACGTTGTCTGTCTTCACTAACACGTGACTCCCCTGCAGCGTCGTCTGAAAACGTAACAACCCCAGACAAATCGCCCTCAGCTCCAGCAGGTTGATGCTCTGTCGGGACTCCATCTGGGACCACTGACCTTGAATCATCATCCCTTGAGAATGCGCTCCCCAGCCAGAGAGGCTGGAGTCTGTAGTTACCACTATCCTCTGTGGCTCCTTCATTGACACGCCTTGCTGAAAACAGGATGGTTCCAGCCACCACTGAAGTTGCATCCGCAGCTCCGGTAGAAGAAACACTAGCTTGTGCAGCTTGCGAGCTATCACATGCTGATAAGGGATCAGGAAGCATTGTAATGGCTATAGGTGGAAACACGCCCAAGACAGTACATCCTGGCATGACACCAGAACCCCTAAAAGCTGTGCTAGAGTCATCACAGGCACCCAATTCAGGGACAAAACCTCCTCCAACAAGGATCTGAGGTTCACCTGTCGTACTTCCGACAAAAACACTGTGCCTCTGAGTATTGATCAGGACACCCAGATGCACTATCTCTTGCATTGGAGTAAGGTTGCCCTTTGTCCTGTTGACCATGAAACCATGGTCCTGCAGTATTTGAATACTCCAACTGGTGTCCTCCAGGCTCTGCTGGAAGGAAGGGGCCCTGACCAAGAGATCTTCCAGATACGGATGAAGAGCCACGCCCCCCAACCGTAAATGAGCTACCAAAGCCACCAAGATCTTTGTAAACACTCGCAAGGAAGACTTGAGCCCAAATGGCAAAGCCTGGTATTGGAAGTGCTGCCCGTCGTACGCAAACCTGAGGAACCGTCTGTGACTTGGTCGAATAGGAACATGCAAATACACCTCGGACAGATCGATGGACGTACAGTATTCTCATTCTTGAACTGCCAATAGAATGGAAAGTAAGGTCTCCATCTGAAACTTTTTGGTTTTCACAGATCGATTTACCCGTTTCAAGTCTAGAATGGCCCAGACATGGCCATTCTTCTTTGGCATCAGGAACAAAATGGAATACACCTCCAGCATGAGAAAGATTCCAGTTCTATTGCACAGCCCTTGGGTACCGTGTCTATCACCCATTGGTCTGCAACCAACACCCTCCATTGGTCTGCAAAAAACTGTAGCCGCCCCCCGATAGGAAGAAGCTCTAGATTTCTGGCATAGTCATTGTGACCCTCCCTTTTTGGAGTCACCTTTGTTTCCCTTGTAGAAAAGGATTTTGCATCCCGACTGCAAGACTGCCACTTCCCTTGGAAAGGCTTAAAAGAACCGCCCCCCCAGGCCACGCTATCCGCGTCTGAGTTGGAGAGGCCTGCTACGGCATAAGCCTTTCCCCACCCCCGTTCAGAAGGGGTCCTGGGAAACTGCTGTAAGCTACCGGGAGGGCTTCCCTCATCCCAGCGAAGCCCATCCCGAGCAAAAACCAGTCCGCGCATCACAAAGAGCTTTCCCGCTCTCCCTTGGGCAGTTTACCACCTCCTCTTGAGCAGACACGCTGTCTGAGTGAACCACCAAGAGTTTTCCTGCTCTCGGCCACGCTGGACCTCGGCCGCCTGCACTACGCCCGCTGGCGCTGCGTGGGACCGCAAAGTTGGACTTGCCACTCCCCCCCCCCACCTCAACAGGCTTAGGAGGGGCAACCTCGCTCTCCACGGCAGTCCCTGGTTGTGCCGCCTTTGCTGGGTAAAAACCCAACGCTGGCGGTAAAATGCTCTGCCTGCTGCTGTTGCAGATGAAGAACCAGGTGGCAGAGACTTTCTTACAAGGAGACCTTGTTCTGCGGATCACTGTGCTCTGACACACGACGAACACATCCTGTCTCGTAACAGGGCCGTTTGGACTGGAGAGTTTCCAACGGAACGGCCCCTCCCCAAGGCCAGATCAAACGATCAATGACCCTGTTTCCGGAGGAGGAGCCTACTCCCAACAGTTTCGGACCTTCCCACTACCAGGGACCACCGGAGAAAGCCCTGGCCCCCACAGTCACCATGTAGTTTTAGAGCTTCTGCAGGTCCGTTTTTAAAATATGTGCCTTTAAGCCTGAGCAGGAAACAGGAAGGGCTTCAGAGAACGGCCCCTCCCTTTGTTTTGCTTTTGTTTTCAGATCAAGTAAAGTTCTGCAGGAACAAGACCCCGTAAATATTTGTGTGTGAGAGAGAGGGAGGGGGCAGGGGATTCCCTGGTTTGGAGGCCCTCCCCCCACTTTAGAAAGCGTGGGAGGGGAGGGAAATGTCTACTGGGCATTCTATTATTCCCTATGGAGAACGATTCACATAGGGAATAATGGGGAATTGATCTGCGGGTATTGGGGCTCTGGGGAGGCTATGTTTTGAGGTAGAGACACCAAATTTTTAGTATAGCATCTAGTACCTCTCCCCAAAATACCCCCCAGGAAGTATTTCCCCCAAAACGATTGGACCAGGAAGTCCAACTCTATGAGCCCCAAAAGATGGTGCCCCTAGCCTTCATTATTTCCTATGGAAGAAAGGCATTTAAAAAGGTGTGCTGTCCCTTTAAATGTGATGGCCAGAACTCCCTTGGAGTTCAATTATGCTTGTCACACCCTTGTTCCTGGCTCCACCCCCAAAGTCCCCAGATATTTCTTGAATTGGACTTGGCAACCCTACTACTTGTGCTGGTTCTCCATTAATACTTACTTTACCTTCCCCTCCCCCCACAACAGACATCCTGTGAGGTAAGTGGGGCTGAAAGAGCTCTCACAACAGCTACCCATTCAAGGACAACTCCTGCCAGTACTATGGCTGACCCAAGGCCATTCCAGCATGTGCAAGTGGAGGAGTGGGAAATCAGACCCGGTTCTCCCAGATAAGAGTCTGCCCACTTAACCACTACACCAAACTGAGAGCAAGCATGTGTTCCTTTCAAAATAAATGAGAGATAAATGTGTGGCAGTTAATTGCCCCCCTTTGGGGCCTTTTCTGAATTGTGTGGGCAAGCTTTCCACGGTGAGCTTTTTTACACAGTGCTTCTTTATCTGTATATTGTTTAAGCCTTAGTAAATGCATTAGCATTGCATCCACATTTACCTTGACATACTCAGAAATATTATATTGTTCGAGAAAGCACCATCTGAAGACTAGATGACTGGAAGAACAAAGCAGTAGAAAGGACAGGAAACACACAGCTAGGATTATACAGCAGTATGTACCATCTCTGCAGCAAATCATAATGGCAACTTTTGGAGAAGGGGCATGTATCCCAATACTCCCTCTAAGGAGTG
Source organism: Heteronotia binoei (assembly GCF_032191835.1). Taxonomy (NCBI): domain Eukaryota; kingdom Metazoa; phylum Chordata; class Lepidosauria; order Squamata; family Gekkonidae; genus Heteronotia; species Heteronotia binoei. The sequence goes on from NC_083242.1 coordinate 9,416,875, forward strand.
GTCTTTTGAGCAAAAATTCTACTTTGTGAGCTACTGGCACTGAAGTTGTAAGCAACTGCATGAATTAGTTTGCTCTGGGGACATTTTTCCCGAGATAAGACAAAAATGCGTGAGGCAGAGGCTTAAAAACTGTGAGCTAGCTGACACCAACTCAGTTTAGAGGGAACAATGATCGCACCATCCATGAACTTCACAGAGTGAGACTGCGTCCCTCTGAGCCAATGTTCCCTCTAAGCTGAGTGAGCGTGAGCTAGCTCACAGTTTTTTAAACTCTGGCTCACACATTTTTTGTCTTAGCTCAGGAAAAATGACCTCGGAGCAAACTAATCGATGAGGCAGCTCACCACTTTAATGCCAGCAGCTCACAAAGCAGAATTTTTGCTCACAAGACTCCACAGCTGAGAGGGAGTATTGCTCTGAGCTATCAAAATTTTGGGAGTCAGAAACGCTGCGGGGTGGGGCCAGCCCTGCCAATAGGCAAACTAGGCAATTACCTAGGGCGCTGGCCTTCTGGATATGCCAGCTGAGCACTCCCCCATGTGACTCAGTGATGCTATCAGTGCGGGTGGGGGGGCACTAGAAGTTAGCCTTACCTCGGATGCCAGGGCCAGCACAAGGGGCAGGGTGGGAGTCTGCGATGGAAGGAGTGAATCGCCCCCTCTTCCAAAGACTTAAGCACAAATTAAGTATATGGCAATGGAGGGTTTGTTACATGCCAGGGTTACTACGTTATACAGGATGCCACCTAATAAGGCTGCATTTATCCTGCACAACTTTAACGAATCTCAACACAGCCGGTCCAATTTGCCAACTGACATTTCTCCAAAGTGGTGTAAATTGATGTATGTGGGGAAGGCACCAATAATTACAGCCACACTAATTTCAATATATTGACTTTTCTCATTATTAGCATGGACTCACACAGACACATAATTGTTATTTTTTTTTTTCCTGCAGAGGGAAGAATTATAGTCGGAGATGTTCACTCACTCTTATCTAGATTCATTACAACAGCCATTCTTATACCACTGGGGAACAAAGAAAGAGGGAGGCACTGTAAGACGCATTTCTCTTACGTATTCCAGTCCCCATTCTTACGAAGACAAAATGTGAAGCGAGAGGAAACGAAGAGAAGGTCCTAGACGGGTTCTCCACCCAAGACACAATGAAACTAACACAAGATACAAAAAAGCTGTGCAATTTGTACCCAATTACTTCAATTCATACATGGTGCGGTGCTGTCCTTTCCTTTGGAAATAATCCAGGTCATTCTCTAAAAAGGTCAGCTCCCTCCAGGAGAGAATGGCGTGGAGACTTATGCCGTCTTTGTTATCACGTATTTATACAATATACCCATTGAGCAGATGTTTCAGGAACAGAGACTCAAGCTCACAGAAAGGACTGATCCACAGAAATGACGTCCGAGGAGGGGCGGGTGCAGCCCCAAAATATTCTTCCACATCCAAACTGGATCTATTCTAAATGACAGAAAAATCAAATTCACTGTCAAAGCAGCAGCCATAAACCGGTAGACTTTCAAAAAATGATTATTTTTAAGCATATATACAAATCAGTTGTTATATCTCAAACGCCACTTATTTAAGAATGTGAGAAAGATGAGAACAGGATACAATAACACAGTATATCAGTTCCCAAACAGAAAACATAAGAAATCAATGTTGATCACTCCGATGCATTGTATTAGGGCGCTATCAGTCAGACTTCATTGAACTATTCATAACGGAGTCAGAACCAGAAGCATGCTATTAGGAAAATGTTCAAATACACAGAATCTGCAATATTCTCCCCCAGTTTTCCATGTCACGCAATCAATTTTCATTCTGTCTCGATTTCTTTCTTGGTAAGCGATTCTGTTAAGCTTCCCCGCTGCAAATCCCTTTTTGCCTGTTCAAACCAAAGTCAAGCTGCTTTTTCAGCCTTCACCCCAGGTGAATTTTGTGTGATTTACATCCTAACACATTCCTTTGAACAAAAAGCAGCATAGGTTGCCCTTCAAGCCCAGAGGGTTACATCAGACATCACCTCTGTGCGCAATACAGCTTGATTCAGACATCAAGCAGAGAGATGGCTTATTTGACCAGCGGTTAATTTGTGAAGCCAGGACTGGGCTCACAAGCTAATGCTTCCACCCTGGTTTGCCCCGACAAATGCTGGTCTCTGTGTCTTTCTCCTTTCCCAATGCCTCTTCTGCAAAGCCCCAGATGTGGTCTGAACGGTGGCACCCTTCAGTAGCAGCACTACATCAATGACTTCACTTTTTGGTCAGTAGCTTGATGAAGGTGGGCAAGTCAAACACTCATCTCCTTGGGAACCATCAACAATTCTTGGCATTGAAGGCAGCTTCCGATACTTCGAAAGGAATCTGCCAGGCTTTTCACATTGACACTTTCCTCTAGGGTTGACAGGTCCCCCCTGGGGGATAGGAGTACCAGTCTGTTGTGTATGTGGACTCTAGTGAGGACTAAATGGGGTGTTCTTGCCGGGCTCATTGGAGCCAGAAGAACGGAGCTTGGGGACTTGGGAACAATGGGCAGCAGGATCCAAATCCCTGCTGCCCTGCACCAATCATGGCCCCCCTGCTGGTTTGAATGATCCAATAACGTGCTTGTGCGGGAACCCTGAGTTGTATATAGCTGGTCCCATTGGCCCAGTTTGGGAGTCCTGTAGTGCAGCCTGCCTAATGCTGTACCTAATGAAGAGCTGATGTTTCACTACCGCCTCGCCTCTTCTATGCGTTGAACCCACTATATTAGTCCAGGGTAGGAAACTCCAAACGATTTGGGGATGGAGCCTGGGGAAGTGACTTCTGTGCAGTGCAATGTCATAGAGTCTACCCTCTGAAACAGCCATTTTCCCAAGGGGGACTGATCTCTAATGTCAGGAGAGGAGCTGTAATTCCAGGGGAACGCCAGGACCCACCTGAAGGCTGGCATCCCTGATTTTTTTACACCCTGCCAAGGTAATAAAACCTCCCACTGCTAGTTCAAACATACCCCACGGCCACAAGCTCTCCCTTATGAGCGTCATCTCTCCATCAACAATGCTATTCCGGCTAAAACAAGAAATACACAAAACTTGTGGTTCCTAAGGGTCATCTAGTTCAGCACACTTTACGATGCAGGAAACTCAGACCCTTTTCTCACACAGCTTACCTCGCAGTCACAATCCCGTTCCCTCCGCAGCATCTGGTCGGATTTCCCACCATCTGCGCCGAAGTTACAGGAAGTGATGCAACTTTTGCGTAGCAAACGTAAACCGCTAAAACCCAGTTTGCGTTTGCTACGCAAAAGCCGCGGCACTTCCTGTAACTCCGGCGCAGATGGTGGGAAATCCGACAGACGCTGCGGAGGGAACAGGATTGTGACTGCGAGGTAAGCTGTGTGCGAAAAAAGTATCACTCAAACTTCCCATCTCTGGTCCTTGCCATGTGAGTTCTTTGCATTAACGACTATATACTTCCTCTCCCCATGGCATTCCTCAAATTCTGTAAGTGCGGGCACAAGATGACGACTACACATGCTCAAACGTCAGGTGGCTCACTTCACAACCCGCACATAAGATGTGGGCAGAGAGCCTATTGTTTCAGAGTCATCTCTAGCTGCTTCCACTTTTTGAAGGGATATGTAGTAAACTGGTGGGAGGAAAGTTAGAGAGTTTTTTTTTTTAAAAATTGAGGTTTAACATTTAGTCTCTCTCTGTTTGCTAATGAACCCAGCTAATTGCATTATCAGTAGTACTGATGATACTGTAGATGATACTGTGAGCCGCCCTGAGTCCGCTTGTGGAGAGCGCGGGATATAAGTCAAATGTAATAAATAAATAATAAATAAATAATAAGTTCTTGTGATCAGCTCAAGAACACAGGCAAAGCAAGCAGACAACATGTTCTCTCCAGGGTTAATCAACAAGAAGGGTGTATCAAGAGAGGCCCAAAGACAACTTATTCCATGCTTCCTACGAATCAGCCAGTCTATTCATGTGTTTCATGCGCCCAGAATGGCTGCTGCCAGCACAGTAGCGGAGGGCCCAATGGGAACCAAGGTCTTCTACAGAACATGGGTCCTGAGACAAAATAGACAGCCCCAACAACTTATAATTGTTTTCAGCCTCTGCATCTGGGGCTTCTTTATCTGCTGTAAACGGCATGCCTCTCCAAACCAACATAATCTAAAGCAGGGGTTCCCATGGTGCTCAACAAGAGCTTTCCTGGCACCTGCCAATTTTTTTTTTACTGGGCGGGGCCAGGTGGGGCTCTTGCCCAGCAGGGCTTCTGACTGGCCAATGGAAATCTGATTGGTGGCAAAGATCAAAAGAATGTTCTTTCAAATCCCGACCTGGACAGTCCAGGTAAGCCCGATCTCATCAGGTGTCAGAATCTAAGCAGGGTTGACTCTGGCAAGTACTTGGATGAGAGACCTCGCTTGAATACCAGCAGTCGGGAGGGCAGGGGCAGGCTCTATTCAGCCACCTCCCTGAATACCCTCCAGGCCCCGCATAGGGCCTGTTGCGTGCACACACTCACAATACAAAAATACAAAAAAAAGAAAGTTCTTTCAGCAACAGCTGACACCGTAGTGTGTTGGTTTTATCCTCTTTCAGCCTTCTTTTCCAGTGTATACTATCCCTGCTCTCCCTTACACTTGGGCTTTCTGTGTGGTTGTGGTTGTGTGTGTTTGGCTCTGTCCCCCGTGGTGGCCATAGCTGGCACTGCCTCCTATGCCAGCCACCCTGCGTCAGAATTCCAAAGGAGTCTATGGGCTCAAAAAGGTTGGGGACCACTGGTCTAAGTCTTCAACCCTTGGGGGAAAGCGAAGTCTGAGCTTCTGCAATCTTCCTTATGAGTCACCCAAAGGCGGTATTTGTTGTGCTGCACTGATTCCGTGCCATCAGGACCCAAGGAGAATGGATGGTCTGAAGGAGTCTGGGTGCCACATCCAGCCCAAGGTGTGAGGGTGGGAAGGCAAGGCAGTGTGAAATGTGTGAAGGAGAACATTCGACTGCATGCAGCACTCCCTCCCTTGTCATAAAATTGGATAAAGCTTGATTCAGGAAACAGAGATTATACCCTTCTGAGGCAACCCTGGGATTATCTGTCTCAGACAGAATTTTGTGCCTAAGCCTTAGAGGCATCCTGAAAAATATAACAGTATGCCACCTTCTGTTTATGAGAAGATTTCTGGAGGCCATGGGGAAAGTCGGGGTGTTTCTAGAGGCAATTTGCATTTTATTTTGCCTCCTATTGCCCTATGAGGAGTTTGGTACCCAGGACAATCTACAGAACATATAAATCATCCCAAAGATTTCTAAACCTATAATGCCCAATAGGATGAAGAATGGTATAGTATAGCCCAATCTTGTCAGATCTCAGAAACTAATCAGGTTCAGTACTTGGATGGGAGGCCACCAAGGAGGACTTAGCAGAGGATGGCAATGGCAAATCACCTCTGCTTCTCATTTGCCTTGAAAGCCTCTTGTCGGGGCCACCTTAAACTATAAGCTATGCAGGGTCAAGACTTGGATGGGAGACCACCAAGGAAGGCTCTGCAGAGGCAGGCAACGGCAAACCATCTCTGCTTCTCACTTGCCTGAACAGCTCCTTGCTGGGGGTCACCATAAATTAGTTGTTCCTTGACAGTGCTTTACACACACACAAACACATCCAATAACCGCTTGCAAATAAAATGTGGGAAGGAATATGAAATATTTTCAACTGGGCACTATCCCCTGTGCATTATCATTATGCGTTAGGCATCTGGAATTAGTAAAGGCAAGTTATTGATTTCATATGCTTTGTTCTGACTGTCAAGCACTGAACTAGCTCCTTATATGTTCCTTAAATCTTGGAGAGTATAAATAACTAGGAAGGATATTAACTGAAGCACATTTGTGCTCAGAGTGGAAGAAAAAAAGGTCACAGTGAAAGAAAGAAAAGGCAGGGAGGAGGGGGAAACAATCAATACAATTGTTCTGCATTATTTTTGGCCTGATAGCATTTTCCCCCCAATATGCCGTTAACAGTACAAAAGGCAAATGTTGTATATTACATTAAAGCCCTGGTTTGCAGAATATGGCATACTTTTCAATGTGTCTCCTGCCACAAAGAGGAAACTGCCCAGCCATACCAAGCAGCAGATATAAACTTGCAGGGGTGGAATTCTAGCAGGAGCTCCTTTGGATATTAGGCCACACCCCCTGATGTAGCCAATCTTCCTAGAGTTGACAAAAAGGAGCCTTGTAAGCTCTTGGGGGATTGGCTACATCAGGGGTGTGTGGCCTAATATGCAAAGGAGCTCCTCCTAGAATTCCACCCCTGTGAACTTGTGTAGTGCAGCCAACCTAGTGGGTGATATAAAAATGGCTCAAGGGCAACCTTACACTTTTCACTGGTATTTCTTTAGACATCTTTAAACAACTGTGTCAGGGAGCATGGACTCAAGTCGGTGTCCAAGACATTTTGGACATGGGTGTCTAAAGCCTAGGGTATGATGTTTAGCCACTTTCCCCTACCACTCTTGGGTCGAAAAGAGAGGTGTAAATATCTACAAAAATAACACACCAGTGTTCAACATGGGCCTTCTGCATCTGGTGTGGATCTAGGGAACTGTAAGGTTAACCAGACAGATAGGCAGTCGCTCATTTTTTGTGTGTGCTTTTGTATTTTTATGTGGGTGAGTAGGTGGTATGGGTGTGCACTTGGAAGTCATGGTGACTGACCCCTACTGGGGTCCTGGAGGATATTCAGAAAAATGGCCAGATGAAGCCTGCCCCTGCCTCCCGACTGCTGGTATTATCCAAGAAGGTCTCCCATCCAAGTACTTGCCAGAGTCGACCCTGCTTAGCTTCTGAGATCAGGCTCCCCTGGGCTATCCAGGTCAGGGCACAGTCACCCATATTTGAAGGGAGATTGAACAATATTTTTTTATGCCTCAGACTTAAATAGGCTATGATACAACAGCTTTGTCACCCTAAACAAGACTGGGTCTGAACTGTCGCCTGGATGGGAGACCTCTTGGAATATCTTACATATGCCACAAAAAGTAAAACATGGAATATGCACAATCTATTTTTAAAGCAAACACCAAAGTGCTGTAACTGCAAACAAACAAACACGCAGATGAACCCAGCTTCAAATCCCTGCTGGGCATAAAAACATCATTCCCTATTACTAGTTGAATTACAGTCTTCCCTCACTGAAAGGTCCTTTGAGTCTCAGTTCAGTTGTTTCCTCATCTTTCAGATGTCTTCTCCATTCACGTTCTCCTCTTCCTAGGCTTCCTCTGCTCTTGGGTCTTCTCTCCCCCCCCCCTCATTTCTTCTCCCCAACTGTTTCCCCTCCCTGAACGCGCTGTGCCCCTTACTTTACTTTCCCTGAACTACATAATGTCATAGGGATTGGTATTATGTTGCTGTAAGCTCTCACAGTTAATACACAACAGTTCACATTCCTCACCGGAGGTGCTTAGGAGGCAGGGTTGACAGCCCAGCAGGGTCAAGGTATACCTGAGATGCGTCAAAGGGAAAGCACAGGCTGTATAAGGTGTTCTGTCAGGAGAGAACTTTCGGAGTATAAAGCCAGTCTCAACCAGCCAGTATGTTCTCGGATTACAGCGATAGCTCTTGCAGACAGTTTTATGTTTTGCGAAGAGACTCCCCCCCCCCCCTCACCAACTGGCTGGGGACAAACAATTCCAGCAAACAGAGTGCGAACAGCACGCCAATAGCATTTTATACAAAAATATTACACCCCATAGCAGCAGAAATGGAACCCTAGACAGCAAACTGATGGAAAAACAGATGGAGCACCAGCCTTTGTCCACAAAGAACTGGGTTCCTTCCAATGCAACTGTGGTGTCCTACAGTAAGGAAATGTTCATAACCCAGAGAAATCTGTAACATATGCTGCACAGAAAGCCGGTGTTCTGGTCGCATCTTGTTGTAAGCTGGAAGTACTTGCAGCCATGAGGAAGCGTGCTACTAAACTGGCTCTTTGGCCAGAATAAAGCCTTTACAGTTTCACGGTGCTCTTGAGAAAGCGCTACAAAGCTAATAAAGGAATAACACGGAGCACCGGGTTTTTTTCTCTCACTATCACCCAGATGCTTAAAACCACTGGGGCTTTTAGCATAATCAGCCATAGGATTAAAGCTGGAATCTGATCCCACCAAATCCGTTAGCTTTTCATAAATTGCAGCATGGCTAAAATAGCGACAACCCGAGTGGCTCTCCGTAACAAAGCATGTGACACCTGTCAAGCGCGTAAGGTATAGCAAATTTTCACAATGTAGACAATTTTTATCCGATTATGTTATTATTATATTTTTTTTTTAAAAAAAAGTGCTTTCAAGTACTTTGCTCCCAGTTCTGGTTTTCTTTTGATGTCTGTCAGCATACATCTGAATATATTTCATATTGTGTTTTGGGAGGTATCCACATTGAATAATGAAAAAAAAAAAACCCACCTCAATTACGGCAGCAGGAAGGGAACGGAATAATTGGTGTTAACGGCAGTGCTTCTTGATTGCCGCTACTGTAGACACAATAGGTTTCCGGAGAAAAACACTCTTTGTTGTATAGTGCATAAAATTCAATAAGCTCATGGTAAACATTTCAGGCAGCGACAGAGAATGATGATGATGATATTGGATTTATATCCCGCCCTCCACTCCGAAGAGTCTCAGAGCGGCTCACAATCTCCTTTACCTTCCTCCCCCACAACAGACACCCTGTGAGGTGGGTGGGGCTGGAGAGGGCTCTCCCAGCAGCTGCCCTTTCAAGGACAACCTCTGCCAGAGCTATGGCTGACCCAAGGCCATTCCAGCAGGTGCAAGTGGAGGAGTGGGGAATCAAACCCGGTTCTCCCAGATAAGAGTCCACACACTTAACCACTACACCAAACTGGCTCACTGGAAGGTGTCATCTACCAATACCACAATGAGCACTCTGGTGGGAGAATGAGTCAGGGGAGTGGGGAGAACAAGACAAGGGGTGGACTGTGAACCATTTCTTAAAGCAAAGGGCTTTCACCCAAATAAACTGAAAACTGGGCAGTAAGAGGAACAGAAAGCGACTGGCTTTAAAGATCAGAGCACAGAGGCCAAGGACTGAGAACTCCAGTCTTATCTAGCCAACTTGTAACCACAATCTTTTTGTTTTTGTTTTTGTTTCACACAGAACTATTCTGGTTGAGTTGAAGCCTTGTATGTTTCATCAAAGTGACCTAAAGAACACACCGACTTGAAAGGCAAAGTCTTCACAATTCACATAAAGAAAAGCTGCTAGAGACGGACAACGCGCACCACCCCTGCCAGTTGTGGATAATCTCAAAAGTGCTTTCAGACGGAGCCCATTGTGATGGTGTCAGATCTACTGACACTGGCAAGAAGCGTGATGTGTCAAAATCCTGCACAAATATCTCATTTGTGGTTCTGCCTCCCCAGCTTCCGATTCCCCACTATTTATTTATTTACATCCAGCCTCTCTTCATGGCTCAAGACATTTTACAAAATCTCACATTTTACACAAGCAAGATTATTGAGAATAAAAGAGCCGATATTGTTAATGCCCCCATATAGATTTATGGTGGTCAAATTCTGGCTCACGAGCCACATGTGGCTTTTTCACACATGGTGTGTGGCTTGAAGCCCCCACGGCCCCATTGGCCAGGTTGGAGAAGGTGTTTGTCTCTTTAAATCACTTCTCCAAGCCAAGCCAGCTGGCAGGCTTGGAGAATGCATTTAAAGTTGCTTTCTGTCCAGCTCTCCTTCCCCCTTCCCTCCCCTCCTTCCTTCCTTGTCTTGAAGATCTCAAATATCTGATGTTCATGTCTTACGGCTCTGAAACATCTGACATTTATTCTACATGGCTCTCACATCAAGCAAGTTTGGCCACCCCTGAACTAACACCTCCTGTTGACCAATTTGAATCCTCCTTCTCTGATAGCTGTTTTTAGGATAAACCAAACAAACCTTGGGATCTCCTGCATAACACGTAGCTTCATTCTAAATGCTCTGCAGACTAGGAAAGGGTTTGCGCAAGTTCTCAAAACAGTCCACATTGGACAGCAACTTTTGCACAAAGCATCCGCTATTTAAGTGAGGCTTGAGCTCCCCAATTCCTTTGCAACTATCTAGGTTTTCATCCTAGTAAGGAACATATTTGAACTTCACAACCTGTTCCACCCACCTTTGTGTTGCTTGTGCCTCTCTTAATAAGAGACTGGAACGAACCTGACAAACTCTTACTGTTTTAACAGGCAAAGCATTCTTCCTATGATTGTACTAAAGCTAGTTCTACAATATGTGAGTGTGTGTCTTCAAGGGCCTTTTATGTTATTCCGTAAAACAGATTTATAAATGCATACTATTTATTTAATGGAAAAGGCTGCATTTTGACGGCACGTACAGGAGCCTGAGTTATATTAATACAGCTGAGTGCACCGCAGCTCCACATCTTCATTGTCTAGTGCTATAAGGTGCCCTTTTAATACAGTAAGTGAAGTCTCGGTGCACAATTTATTAGCCCAGGTTAAAAATGGGCCCTTAACTCAGCTGTTTTACAGCTATGACATTCATGAGTTATGAGTTCTCCTTACGCTGGATGTCGTAAGATATTATGTACCCTGGCAGAATACAGCTTTGCAACCACTCCTGTTATTGAAAGGGGGAGGGGGCAAAACGAACCACCACCCCCGCCCCCCCCAAAAAAATCAGAGAATAGATTGCGAGGAACAACTTTGACAACTTGTTTTCTCACTCTCCGCAAGGAAGGCTTCTAGTGCTGCTCCAAGACTAAACTGATCTTACTATTCAAGATAGTACCCAGTGTGCTGGGGGTAAAGTGTGGATGACTGGGGAGGGCAATGGCAAACCACCCCATACAAAGTCTGCTGTGAAAATGTCGTGATGAGATGTCACCCCCAGAGTTGGAAATGACTGCTGCTTGCACAGGGGATTTCCTTTACCTTTATTCAAGATAGTAACCACAGAGGCTTAATATATGTCTAGTTAACAAGAGTAACAAATTCTTTAAAAAAATGAAAATTGGTGTAAAACTTAACATTTTATAGAAATGTTAGCACTGTTTTTTTTATCTGTTTATTTTTAAACACGCTGTATTTCATTAACAGTTTGACTGACCTTCATCGATAGCCTCGTTTGGCAATATAGCATTGTTTGGCTGCGTGTCGTTCGGTTTTGCAGGCAAGGAGCCACTAAAGAGCTTCTGGCACTACCTGAGAGGCAACAGAGAGAACTACCCCACAGTGAATCCCACACTCCAAAAAATGATCTGAGAAGGGGCCCGGAGTGAATGATGAGTCAATGTCTTTGCCATTAGAGGAGCTGTTAAATTGTCCACTAAGAGGTTGTACTGTGCCATTCAGATCAGCACGGAAAATGGATGGTTGTGTCTTAAAGTGAGATCTGGCAACAATAGCTTCTGCTGCTACCTCCCCCCCACACACTTTGTCTCTCTTGTTTGGCTCTTTATGTAAAGCGTTGGATCTTTGCCTCTTTGTGGCCCAAATGAGCTCATTGGTTCTCTCATTCCAAGTGCTGATACTTGGATAGGAAACCGGCAAGGATGATGGGTTGCTATGCAGAGGAAGGCACTGGCAAATCATGCAGGCTTCTACCTTGATCCAGCTGCCTGGATCCACGCTACAGTAACAATGAGACTGGACTACTGTAATTCATTCTACATAGGTCTTCCCTCAGAGTCAACTCAGGAACTCCAGTTTATGTAGAAAGCTGCAGTTTGGCTATTACCAGGAGTCAAAAGGGCACTCATATTACTTCCATCCTGCAGTCACTCCACTCCATCAGTTACTGGGATCAGCTTCAGGTATTACCTATCACTTACAAAGCCTTTCATAGACTTGGTCCCCTCACACATACACACAGGACGGGCCAGGTCCATCCTTTTAACCCCCCTTCCAACTGTATGCCCCCCCCCATTGGAGGGCCCCTTTACTCACAGCCACTCTGAACAAGTTGTAGCACTGCTGATAGTCTTTTTACTCCCCCCCCCCGCCCCATCCCTAACACACCTTGCAGAACAACAGGGTCAAGAGGTCTCTGTCTCTCCAAGAGAGGGGCACATAAGAAAGGGCTGGGGGGGAGCAGAGCTGCTATGACTGCCCAGGCAAAGGGGGGGGGGGGTAGCTTGTGGAACTCAAGGCAGCTTACCGTGCTGAAAGTCCAAGGCCACCAAGCTGGGTGCCCCCCTCCGCCTCCCCCAACAACAAATCCTGCTGCGGGCCCCACCAAACATGAAATCCTGGCTACGGCCCTGCTAGTCCCTTGTGTCTTGGAACCATACCTCCCTCTGACCTCCGCCATGACCACTTTGTTAATCAGAGCATGGTCTTCAAGCAGGTACCACCCAGCAGCTGGGCAAAAGAACTGTCCACACATGGACATTTTCTGTTGTTAACCCCACCGTAAGGAATAGCCTGCCTGAGGAAGGCTCTCACTCTGCTGGCTTTCCACCAATGATGCAAAATTTAATTCTTCAAGAGGGCTTCTTTATGAGAGCCGGTTTGGTGTAGTGGCTAAGAGAGGCGGAGTCTAATCAAGAGAAATGGGTTTGATTCCCCACTCCTCCTCTGCATGCAGCCAGCTGGGTGACCTCGGGCGAGCCACATCTGTCTCAGAGCTGCCTACCTCATGGGGTGTCTGTTGAGAGGAGGGGAAGGGAAGGAGATTGTAAGCCACTCAGGGACAGATTTCGCACTCGCCTTACGCCGCTCTCACGTTCATATTCTCATCACGGCTTTCTTCCGATTTCCAACTATCTGCCCCGGGGTTGAAGGAAGGATTGGCGTTTTCGCGCAACAAACAGAAACCGCTAAAAACCAGTTTCTGTTTGCTGTGTGAAAACGCCGATCCTTGCTGCAGCCCCGGGGCAGATAGTGGGGGATCAGAAGGAAGCCGCACTGAGAAGACGAACGTGAGAGCGGTGTGAGTGTGAAATTGGTCTGAGACTCTGCGTGAAGAGTATAAATCCAGGCTCTCCTCCTCCTCCTCCTGAATACCAGGGTTGCACTATAACAAAATAGCTCAGAAAGATGCTTCAGTAAAGGGTTAGGGACTGTGGACTAGATTTGTGAATAGCTTGTACTGTCTCTTGTTATAAGTAGGATTCCCTGATTTAAACGTTGCATCATTTAACAAGTCATGTTAATATTTATTCTTTTGTTACAGTCTGTTTCAGATTCCTGGTCAGTTCCAGATTTCTGCAATCCAAATCCTACTGCTTGGCTTATGGGATGTCCTCTCCTGCAGACTGTATCAAATTGCACTGTGTAACCAGCCTCAGGTGCCAGTAAGAAAGGCGGACTATAACTGACCTAAATTCAGGGCTTTTTTTTCTGAGCAGGAACGCACAGGAACACAGTCCTGGCAGGCTTGGCATCAGGGGGTGTGGCCTAATATGCAAATGAGTTCCAGCTGGGCTTCTCCCACAAACAAGCCCTGTGTGGAACTATGGCGATGTCAGGGGGGTGTGGCCTAATATGCAAATGAGTTCCTGCTGGACATTTTCTACAAAAAGGCCCTGCCTAAAGTAAATAAATAAGATATATATCTCCATAATCCTTAACTAGACAGGATTTCCCTAAGGAGAAGAAGAAGAAACCCTCCAGAAAAATCCCTGATAGATTTCACAGACAGAGTAAAAAAAATCTCCTTGCTGGGATCTTTTTAAGCTCCTTGAAACACGCTGTTATTTCACTCCAAAGACTGTAATTGAAAGTTATATGGTACAAAATTGATTTATCCTTGCTGAAGGACCATTTAAAATCATCTGAACTAAATGAAATGTAAAGCCTTTTTTTAAAAAAAGAAAAGACCCTACATCAATAGCTCCACCTTCAACATTTATTTTAGAGGGAGGCCTTGAACAGAACAGTACAGCATGATTTAGAAATGAAACAAAACAGTTGTTTGTGCTTCCTAAGAGCTCAGTTATTGGCTGCCGTATAATTAAGTGAATACACCAGTGAGAAAATACACAAAAGCAACAGGGGGCAGAAAGCAAGAACTGACGCTTGGGGAAGAGGATGATAAACCTTGTCAGTTCAGTGCTGCGGAAGAGAAAAAGGAACCCTGCGCAAACCTTTTTCAGAGTGAATTAAACAAATCAACAGATAGCAAAACCGAGAACCTACTCACCTACGGGGTGTGAATCGATCTATAGGAAGGCCCAGCCAAAGCCACAGTATGCCACCAGGTACGGCCCTCAGCCCCAGTTAGTTGTGCAATCATTGCATTAAAAATGTTAGCAACAGAACAACAGTAGAGCTTCAGTTTTAAAAAAGAAGCTTTGAAAGGAAAGAAATCTGTACAGCTAACTGGGTAGCGTCACTTTAAACCTTCATCATCATATCACTGATGCTCCAACTTCCTGGATACTCAATGTCTTCCTGGATATCCCTCCACTGTTTCCCTGGGCTTTCTATACCAGGGGTGGCCAAACTGTGGCTTTCACACATATTGTGTGGCTCTCAAAGCCCCACCCCCACCCCACTGGCTGGCTTGGAGAATGCATTTAAAGCTGCTTTCTTTCCATATCTCCCTCCCCATCTATTTTCCTTCTTTCCTCCCTCCCCCCTCCAACTCTGATGCTCATGTCTTGTGGCTCTTAAGCACCTTATGAGAGCCAGTTTGGTGTAGTGGTTAAGTATGTGGACTCTGGGAGTCTGGGAGAACCGGGTTTGATTCATAAGAACATAAGAGAAGCCATGTTGGATCAGGCCAACGGCCCATCAAGTCCAACACTCTGTGTCACACAGTGGCAAAAAAATTTATATACACACATACACTGTGGCTAATAGCCACTGATGGACCTCTGCTCCATATTTTTATCTAAACCCTTCTTGAAGGTGGCTATACTTGTGGCCGCCACCACCTCCTGTGGCAGTGAATTCCACATGTTAATCACCCTTTGGGTGAAGAAGTACTTCCTTTTATCCGTTTTAACCTGTCTGCTCAGCAATTTCATCGAATGCCCACGAGTTCTTGTATTGTGAGAAAGGGAGAAAAGTACTTCTTTCTCTACTTTCTCCATCCCATGCATTATCTTGTAAACCTCTATCATGTCACCCCACAGTCGACGTTTCTCCAAGCTAAAGAGTCCCAAGCGTTTCAACCTTTCTTCATAGGGAAAGTGCTCCAGCCCTTTAATCATTCTAGTTGCCTTTCTCTGGACTTTCTCCAATGCTATAATATCCTTTTTGAGGTGCGGCGACCAGAACTGCACACAGTACTCCAAATGAGACCGCACCATCGATTTATACAGGGGCATTATGATACTGGCTGATTTGTTCCCCACTCCTGCAGCAGCTGGGATGGCCTTGGGTTAGCCATGACTCCAGCAAGAGTTGTCCTTAAAAGGGCAGCTTCTGTGAGAGCCCTCTCAGCCCCACCCACCTCACAGGGCGTGTCTGTTGTGGGGGAGGAAGGTAAAGGAGATTGTAAGCCGCTCTGAGTCTCTGATTCAGAGAGAAGGTTGGGGTATAAATCTGCAGTCTTCTTATTCTATGTGGCTCTTACATTAAGCAAGTTTGGTCACCGCTGTTCTATACACTGCGGACTACACAGTGCACACCTGTCATTTTCCTCTTTGAGTACTGCAGGTATTGGAATTGTTAAAATACTAAGGGGAGGTTTCTTCTTCTCCCTGACAGCTCGTTTTATTACATCCGAATCCAGGAGTAAAACGCATTTTCTTTTCCTGCTTTCAGTTCTGCTTTCTAAACACAAGGCTGATTCATGAGATTCTTTTTTTAAAAAAATAAATAAAACACTGGAGCTGAGATAACAGCTTGTCATATTTCAGAACACCTTACAATGGCGGGCTGCGCCAAGGAAACCGTGAGCCACAATACCTGACACATCACAAAAATGTGTTGGAAGATTCTGGGTCTTACCAGCCACATAGGCAACGAGAATTCATTGTTGTACTACATTTCACTGGTGAAAATGGGGACTTGGATGAAACCCATCCATTGTCATAAGAAGGGCTGCTTTAAAAAGCCCCATTCCCACTGTACCATTATTACACACTGATGAAGGTTCTGTTCTGTTCACTCTTCAGCAGCCCATCTTGCCATGATTTAAAAGGCTAGATGGTGGGGGGCGGAGCGTCGCGATACTATGGCGGACGCAATTTGAGCTAGCTCCGATCGCCTCCTTCCCCAGGCCGCTTAGAAATCAACATAAAAAACTCCGATGTCCACAAAAACGAAAGGGAAAGCCGTCCGAACTGGAAAGAAGCAAGATCCTAAAAGAAAAAGTTCAGTATCGGCATTCTTCTCGCCAGAAAGCGCAATAAAGGTGGGTGATCCGATTTCGCGCCCTCCGGTTAGTTCAAAAATGGCGCCCAGCCCCACTTCTCCTCAACCCACTGATACTGCCCGCCCAGACAATGACGCAGCGAGACCGCTTAATTTAAAGGACTTAGAACTTCTGAAATTGGAGATCTGCACCCACTTCAATGAGGCCATTAAAGACTATATGAAACCCCTGAATGAAAAAATCAGTGAGCTGTCAGAAGACATTAGCACAACAGCGAATATAGCCGAACGCTCAGCAGAGCTCGGCTTAGCTCTTAAAGGGGAAGTGGCCACCCTAAAAGAGAATAAAAGCAAACTACAAAACAGATTGGCAATCTTAGAAAATAAATGGCGTGCCTTAAATATTAAATTACGCGGATTTGAAGAGGGAGCGGAGGAGAAGAAGGATCTTTTGCATTTTATTGCAGACTGGCTGCAAGAGACATTCTCACTGCCTGAAAATGTGGCAGCTAACATAATCAAAGTTCAGAGATTGGGCGCCATTTCATCACAACGCCGCAACTTCACCAGGGACATATTGGTGCAATTTACTAATCCCCGTTTGAAAGACCTTGTGCTCCAAAAGGCAAGACAAAAAGACGGGGCTACACACAATGGAAAGAAGATCTTAGTCTTATTAGATCTGTCGCCGGAAACGCTTGAAAAGCGAAGGAAATTGAAGATAATCTCCAGCAAGCTCCATGAAAACAAGTTGAGATTTAGGTGGAGCCCGTCTTCAGATCTGTTGCTGTTCAAAAATGGCGCCTTCTACAAAGTACACGACGCACAGTCGGGACTCAAAATGATGAACGCTCTTGCCATTAAATACACGGAAGAAGAGGAGACAGAACTACGCAGAAATTTTAAGACTGCTGAAGACGACTTGCCATCTGAAGGGATGGTTTAAAATCGTTCTGTGGTGCACAAATATTTTGGTGATCAGTTAAGTTTGAATTTAGACTGTGGCCCCGTTGGGCTCATATCACTAAGGAGTGGGTACGAATCTGTTAACTCACAGAAGTTTGCTGCACAATCTTTGAAAATAACGCAATGAAGACATACTTGTGGGAAACAATTAATATATACGTGTTGTTATGTAAGAAATGTTGATATAACAGTTTAGTAGGTCTATTGTAACATCTTCAAGCCCATATGTATTTATTTGAATAATAGAGTTTAACTCAAAACAGACTATATCGCCTCAAATGCAACAACACTGCAGTGTAAAACATAAACCTTTAGGAAATGGCCTCTTGACCATAAATGTTACAGTATGAAATTGCCATCTATACTTCTATAGCAGCTAGAGGTGCAAAGCTTTGATAATGAGCTGCAATTACTTTTATGAAGTTTCAATTTCATCACTTAGAAGAATTCAAATGTTGAGAGTTTTAAATGTTAAAGTAAATGGGGAAGGGGGGGGGTATTAGAGTTTTTGTGATCTAACTGAAGCTTTTAGCCTCCTAGGAAGGAGACAGTAGTTTCAGACAAGGGAAACCTAAGGGTTTTTTCCCTAGCTCCCTCATATTTGGGAAGCTGTGAAACTTCACCCAAAGATTGGGTGGTAGTGAGTAATATATTTTTGTTTACTGGTGGGTGAGTGGGGGTTCTTTCTCATTCTTTTTTCTTCTTTCTTTTATTATTTTTCATACCGATTGTAATTTGAATTTTTTGTTAGATAGTGAAGGTTGTAGCAAGGCATAGCACCCATTAGTTGATTTGACTCTGCTTTTATTTGCAAAAGACAAGCCAGATTCTTAAATTGTATTAGGATACACGTTTCGTGCTTACAATGTCTAAACACCTAAAATTTATAACTTGGAACTGCAGAGGCTTCAAACACCCAATTAAACGTACTCGCATATCTAATTTTCTAGTGAAGCAACGTCCACATGTAGTATGCCTACAAGAAACCCATGTGAGAAAACATTCCCCTTTTGGGTTGCGCTCTCAATGGTTCAATCAGATTTACCACGCACCAGGGTCGTCTAAGGCAAGGGGGGTGGCAATTCTATTTTCCAAATCCACTGCCTTCATCTTGCAAGAAACTAAGTCAGATCCTAAAGGAAGGTATATATTTGTTAAGGGCTCTTTGAATGGTAAACCTATAACGTTTGTTTCTATTTATGCACCCAACAGTAGCCAAATTTCTTTCTTGAAGGAAGCCTTCTCTGAGCTAATGGATTTCAAGCACGGTGAACTCATTATTGGAGGTGACCTCAACTGCATTGCGGACATACACCTTGACAGATCAGGGGGTAAGAAGCTTAACCCTCGAAACACTAAAAAGACAGCCTTAAGCAACCTCCTTTACTCACTTAACTTAACGGACATATGGAGGGCAATGAACCAAAAAATGCGTGATTACACCTATTTTTCACACGTCCACAACTCATATTCTAGGATCGATTATATCCTAACTTCCCCAGCTTCTTATCCTGTGCCCATGATGTTAAAATTGGCTCTCGATCTATTTCAGATCACTCATGGGTAACAGCAGATTTTACGATGCAAGAATTAGATAATAAGGGTCAAACCTGGACCCTGAACAAACTTCTGCTGACTAAAGATGACATATGTGATAGGATAACCAAGCAGATACAGGAATACTTTCAATTTAACAACGATTGTGGCGCTGCACAGCACGTAATCTGGGATGCCTTTAAGGCAGTAACTAGGGGCAACCTTATATCCATAGCTGCAGCTTGTCAGAAGAATAGGAATAAGGAAATTCTGGAACTTAAGTCTAAAATCACTGTGCTGGAAACAAAGCACAAGAAATTTGGGGGGGAAAAAACTCTTAAAAAACTAACTATGGAAAGAAACAAATTGGAACTCATTGAAACCTCAAACATTCAAAGAAACCTGCTGTACTTGAAGCAGCAATACATTACTAAAACTGCAAAATCTCTGAGACTGTTAAAATTTAGGCTCCAACAAAATAGAGCGAACTCATTGATCCACTCTATTAAATCACCCCAAGGCGCTGTTCATGTCACGCCCCAAGAAATCATAAAAGTTTTTCAAGATTACTACTCAGTTTTGTACAAAACATCTATTGACACTGGTTTGGATTTTAAAAAATACTTGACAGACATGAAATTTGGCCAAAAATTGTCACATAGTGACGCTGAATTCATGGATAGACCTATTTCAGAACTAGAACTTCGAGAAGCACTATCCTCAATCAAAAATAATAAAGCTGTAGGTAATGATGGTTTCCCTATAGAATTTTACAAAAAATTTAGTTCCAGTTTACTGTCCCCACTCACGAAGACATGCAATATAGCTATGAGTGAAGGTGTAATTCCCGAGACTTGGAAGGACTCGAAAATGATAGTAATTCACAAAGAGGGAAAGGACAAACAAGACCCCAAATCCTATCGTCCAATCTCGCTTTTAAATCATGATTTTAAAATTTTTTCAACCGTTTTGGCCCGCAGACTGAATAAATTTATTAGTTTATATGTACATCCGGACCAGGCAGGATTCATCCCGGGCAGAACCATCTCAGACAATATCAGAAGAACGCTTAATCTCATCTACTTCAGTAAGTCAACTAAAGTAACTTCTCTTATTGCCTCGTTAGACGCAGAGAAAGCGTTCGATAGGTTGGAAATTAATTACTTAAAAGCGGTCTTGGAGCAAATGGGTTTCGGTAATAGGTTTTTAAACTCAATAGCAGCCATTTATAACTCCCCGAGAACTCAAATAACCATTAATAACTTCAGATCTGCGGCAATTACCTTATCTAGAGGTATGCGTCAGGGATGCCCACTATCTCCAATTTTGTTTGCCCTATCACTTGAGCCCTTAGCGCACTTAATACGTACAGATCCCGAGATTGAAGGAATAGAGGTTGCTGGAAAAACCCACAAGATTAGCCTATTTGCCGATGATGCAGTTATATACTTAAGTAACCCACTGAAATCGTTGTCCAAATTAATGCAGTTAATAACATCTTTTGGGAAATATTCTGGCTTCGCAATAAATGTATCTAAGTCAGAAATTTTCCCAATCTATGTCCCTCCGGAAATACATTACGAAATTAAGTCCACCTTTCCTCTCAAATGGATCGATAAAACTTGGCGTCATCTGGGGATACAAATTCCTATTGACCTAACTAATTTGGCTGAGGCAAATTTTAATCAACTATTTAAAACAGTTAAAGCAGATCTAACGACCTGGTCAAAACTTCAACTTAACCTACTGGAAAAGATCGACCTCTTAAAATCCTTTGTTTTACCCAAATTTCTCTTTTTATTTCAAAACATCCCTATGGAGATCCCAAAAGTAGACATGAAAATGTGGCAAAAGAGTTTTTCTCTATTTTTGTGGCAGAATAAGAAGCCAAGAATAGCCTACCAACTCCTTGCTAAACCAAGTGCTAAAGGAGGGCTAGGAGCGCCGATTCTTGAGAAATATTGTCTAGCAGCTCAGCTGCGAAATGTACTACTATATACTAGAAAGAGCTGTGACTTGCCCTGGCTGCAAATAGAAGCAGCAAGCATTTTTCCTGTAAGTCTTAACGAATTCGTTTGGATTAGTGAGACGGACAGGAAAAAGAAAGTGCTAACCAACCCGTTCCTACGCTACACATTACGAACTTGGGACAAATATAGATCCTTAGTGGTCCAACCATCGACCCCAGTTATGACCTTCTTGGGGCAACCCTGGTTCCCGCCGGGCGAGCCAAAGGATAACTTCAAAATTTGGAGGAAAGGAAAAATTATTAGAATATCAGATATCAGTGCGAAAGGTAAATTGTATACACGCACTCAGCTTGAATCTAAATTTAAAGTTAAAATTCCTTGGTATGAGTACCATCAAATACATGACACCTTAAATAAAGTGATCCCAGTGATGCCACCCATTAGCCAGCTGAATACCTTTGAGAAACTAATTCACGAAGAAAAAACGAGCATGAGAGGTGTGATTGCAAAATTATACTGTTTATT
This sequence comes from Heteronotia binoei, assembly GCF_032191835.1. Taxonomy (NCBI): domain Eukaryota; kingdom Metazoa; phylum Chordata; class Lepidosauria; order Squamata; family Gekkonidae; genus Heteronotia; species Heteronotia binoei. The sequence goes on from NC_083242.1 coordinate 9,438,187, forward strand.
AAATCAAAAAAACTGGACACAAATCACATCTCAACAGAATGCCTGGGCTAATGATTGTAAGACACAATTGACAGAGGAGCAATGGCACACAATTTGGTCATCAGCTGCATGTAAATCCAGATGCACTAACGTAAAACTGCAACAATATAAAATAAATTCAAGATGGTATTTAACTCCGCAAATTCTAAGTCACGCTCACAAGAATACCAGCTCTCTTTGTTGGAAAGGCTGTGGGTCCTCTGGTTCCTTCCTTCACTGTTGGTGGTCGTGCCAAAAAATACAAAAATTTTGGAGTATCTTAATAGCCAAAATTGAAGCAATCGTAAAGGAAACCATTCCTCGTACCCCTGAATTCGTTCTTCTTAATTTATGGTCAAAATCTACTTTTTCCAAACTGAAATCAGAACTCATTTCACTGTTGCTTTTAGCAGGTAAACTTTTGCTTGCAAAACATTGGAAATCTTCCAAAATACCCTCGCTGTCTCTCTGGTTCCAAAAGGTGTGGGAACTTCTAATCCAAGACAAAATTGCCTCTCAACTAGCATTAAAGGACAACCCTAACATAGGTGTATTTTTTGTAGAGAAATGGTTCCCCTTCTTAGCCTTTGTAAATGGCAGTGCATCCAAAAAATGTGCAATGCCAAAGAAATACCTAAATTTTGTTATTTATTGAAGTTGATCAATATGAACTATGTCGATTGCTAATTGGGTGTATAACTGCTTATCTATGGTTTGTTGTTGTTCTTTTTTTCTTGTTACATTATTTATTTTTAATTTTTATTATTAGCAGTTTTAATTTACTGAATTCTCTTTTTTATTCTTTATTTTTTTTTTCTTAAAGATGGTTGTATGTATTAGCCTCGAAGACAGAAGCATTATGCGAATATGTTTGAAACAATGTCCTGCATTTGTATAAGGACTTTTGTTTGTTTGTTGTTTCTTATAAAATAAAAAAAAATTAAGTTTAAAAAAAAAAAAGGCTAGACGGTGTTTGTTCCTGTATGTCTTTCTGTTAAGTGCTGTCAAGTTAATTCTGAACCTATGAATTAACGACCTCCAAAACATCCTATCGTTAACAGCATTGCTCAGGTCTTGCAAACTGAGGCCTGTGGCTTCCTGCATTGAGTCAATGCATCTCGTGTTGGGTCTTCCTCTCCTCTCCTTTGGTCATTTTAGCTTCTCAAGAGAGTTCTCATGTATGCTCCAGTAACCAGCATAAATTTGCAATATGCTCTCTAGTTCTTCTTCTTTTGAATCCAATTGGAACATCTGGCTCTTTTCATCCCCTATATGGTAACAGACCTTGTCGTAAGATTCTGAGCATCACTTTACTCATGTGAGAAATTAAGGTGATGGTCTGATAGTTGCTGCAGTCTTCGACGTCTCCTTTTCTTAAGAATTGGAATGTAGATTGAATATTTCCAGTCTGTGGACCAAGGTTTTGCTTTTCGTATTTGTTTGCATATTCTTGTTAAAATTCTGACAAACTCCCGTTTTTGTGGCTGGAAAGATCTCTATTGCTAGTCCATCTACTCCTGGTTTGTTTCTCCCAACTGCTCTGAGTGTAGCTTTCACTTCATCTTCTGACACCACAGGTTTTTCTTTAAAAGATTCCTCTTGGAAGAAATCTGTCATCCTGCATCTGTTCTGTATAATTCTTCAGTATATTACCCGCATCTTTTCTTTATTTAGTTAATCTTTCAGCATGTCTAACTGAGATTTGGATGGAAGGTGGCATGGTATAGCCTGATCTTGTCAATTCTTGAAAGCTAAGCACAGTCAGTACTAGGAAGAGAGACCACCAGCAAAAACTCTGCAGACAAAAGCAATGACAAACCTTCTCTGCTTCTCACTTGCCTGGAGTCGACATGAGTCAGCTGTGGGTTGATAGAACTTTACACACAAAACCATGCTTTAAATTTCCCTTTGATTTCTTGGATCCTGTGGAACAGATCTCTTGTTCCTCCTTTGTGTGAATTGTTCTCTTCGACTTCTTTGCACTGGTTATTATAACGGTTCTCTTTGTCCCTACATGCCAGTTACTGGAACACTGAATTTTAACTTGTGAGTCTATTCCTGTCATGTTTTACTTTTGCTTGTTCTTTGCCTTCAGCAACATAAAGATATAGTAAAAAATATATAATTTACCCTACAACCAGGGCTTGCTGAAAGGTTTTTGATGCTCTAGGTGGCCTGGGCATCTGTGGAATCGGACAGGCAAGGAGCCACTGCCCGTAACTGGTGGGTGAGAAGCCAGTAGTTACCTCCTCTTCCTCCTTCCCTCTCTCCCTCCATCAGGAGGGCAAACACGTCCTGGCATTCAGTGCCACCATTGATCATGTGATCCACCTGGGTGCTGGCGCTGGGGCTTGCAGCAGTGCTTAGGGCTGCCTCTAGCTGGAACCTGGGAGAAGAATGAAATCCATGCATAATTACTAATGCAGTTCTCAGTCGAAGAGACATTGCGCTGAAAATTTGTTGTGAACTATGCGTGGATTTCTTGGTGGACTGACCATTACCCCTCCCCTTGATGAAGACCGGATGATTGAAATGTGGATTGAAATGTAATAATAATAATAATAATAAATTTATTCTTATATCCTGCCCTCCCCCGCCGAAGCGGGCTCGAAATGTGCAGGGTACACTGGCAATCCACGTAGAGGGTACACTGGAACATCTGTACACCACCATTTAAAAAGATTTGTGGTCCTTGAAAATTATGGACTTTAAAAATTGCGGACTTTAAAGTTCTGAAAACACCTTTGCACTAGCATTTTGTCTGAAATCACTGTGAAAAAACAGGTTTCCTACCTGTAACTGATGATCTTCGAGTGGTCATCTGTGCAGTCACACCGATGGGAGAAGGCGCCAGCGCCGATCACGATCGGTAAACTTCAAAGCTGCGGATTTCCGCGTCTCCGCCCCAGTGCGCATGCCCAGGAGCCCCACCGCGCATGCCCACTGGGACGGGAGCGGACATCCCGCCAGTTTCTTCTGACTGCTGCGTCAGCCCACTGACGGACCGGCCGCAGAGGGGAAGGAGGGCGGGTAGTGTGACTGCACAGATGACCACTCGAAGATCATCAGTTACAGGTAGGAAACCTGTTTATCTTCTTCGTGGTTTCTGTGCATCACACCGATGGGAGACTAGCAAGCTAAGCATACCTGGAGGAGGGTGCCACGGTTCGTCAGTAGGAAACAGATTGCAGCACAGCACAACCCACCGAAGCCTCTCGATGACGCCTCAGGTCCAGGGCATAGTGTGACACGAAGGTGTGCGGTGACGCCCATGTCGCAGCCTTGCAGATGTCCTGAAGGGGTACACCCCTCATGAATGACGCCGAGGTGGCCATCGCCCTAGTGGAATGGGCCCGCACCGGCCCCGGAAGCGGCGTCTTGCAGAGCAGGTAACAGAGCCGAATCGTCTCGACAATCCACCTGGACAGTCTCTGGGACGATATTCTCTGCCCCCTCGTCGCAGTTGCGTAAGACACGAACAAGCGGGGGTCCTTTCGCGAGCCCTTCGTACGATGTATGTAGAAGGATAATGCCCTTTTTACATCGAGAGCGTGTAGCCGGCGCTCCGATTCCGACGCCGGGTTGGGGTAGTAAGCCGGCAACGAAATGTCAGCGTTGAGGTGGAAGGAGGACAAGACTTTCGGTAAGAAAGTAATGTCCGGACGGAGCACTGCCCCCTCTGGCGTGAAGGACAAATAGGGGGCATCACTTCGGAGGGCCGCCAATTCGCCCACTCGCCTGGCCGACGTCACCGCCACTAGGAAGGCCGTCTTCCATGCCAAGAGGTGCGGAGCACAGGTGGCCATTGGCTCAAACGGCTTGCCGGTTAGAGCCTTGAGCACTAAGACCAGGTCCCAAGCGGGGGCGGGCGCCCGCACTGCCGGAAATAGCCAAGCGAGGCCCTTCAGGAATCTCTTGGTATCCGGGTGGGCAAAAACAGAATGTCCATCCACCCGAGGGTGTTCTGCCGAGATGGCAGCCAAGTAGATGCGCACTGACGTAGCCGCCAGGCCCGCATCTACTAAGGAGATTAAGAAATCCAAGATAACTAGCAGACCCGCTTCACGCAGGTGGACCCCTGCCGCCTCAGCAAAACTGGAGAATCTGCTCCACTTATACGAGTACGATGTACGCGTGGAAAGCTTCCTGCAGTTCATCAGAACAAATCTCACTCTCTCAGATAGCTGTCGCGGCTCAGGCGCCACGCTGTGAGTTTCAGGTGCGGGAAGGATAGAAATATGGAAGTACGCATCCTTCAGATCTAGGGTGGCCATCCAGTTGCCTGATCTGAGTAGAGGAAGAATGCACTTCAGGGAAGTCATACGGAACTTGTCGCATCGGACAAAAAAGTTCAGCGCACGGAGGTCCATGATAGGCCGAAGGCCCCCATCCCGCTTGGGGACCGTAAAGTAGCGGGAGTAGAAGCCCTGACCCCGCTGATCCTCCGGTACGACTTCGATGGCCCCTTTCAGGAGGAGGGATTGCACCTCCTCTTGAAGAGTCGGGGACGGTGAGGTGTATACGAATTTGTGAGTCGGGGGGTGTTGCAGAAATTCTATCTTGTATCCCCGCCGTATGATAGCCAGGACCCAGAGGTCCGATGTAATGCGGCCCCACACGGAGAGGAAGCGGGAAAGGCGGATAGAGTCCACAGCCGTGGGTGGGCAAGCTGCCCGGAGGGAGTCAAAGGCTCTGCTTCTGCTGCTTAGAGCCCTTCTGTCTGACAGACTGGGTGGCAGGTGGAGAGTACTTGGGCTTCGCGGAGTACTGCTGACGTGGGAAGGAAGAGCGCTCTGGAGACTTTGCGTATGGTTACCTCTGCCACGATTTTGTCCACTGGCGCTTAGCCGTCAGGCGGGACGCTGACACCCCCAGGTTCCTGGACGTCTTCATGCTCTTATCGAGCTCCTGGAGGACGGAGTCCATGTTAGAGCTAAAGAGGCCCGAACCATCGAAGGGAAGGTCCTCGATGTAAGCCTGAGTGTCAGGCTGGAGGGCGGTAGACCTGAGCCATGAATGACCCCTCAACGATATGGCGGTAGTCAAAGCCTTCGAGCAAGTGTCCCCAGAGTGCTTGGATGCATTCAGCTGCTGTTTAGCCAGCAACATCCCTTCTTTCTGCAGCTTCCGGAGAGCAGACCTGCTCTGATCTGGCAGGGCGGGCAGAATGCTGGAAACCTGGTCCCACAGCACATACTGGTATCTGCCCATACAGGCAGAGTAGTTGGCTATCTTTACGCCCAGGGAACCTGCCGAATAAAGTCTGCGACCCATGGAGTCCAGTTTCCTGCCTTCCTTGTCCGGAGGCGTGGAGTGTGTCTTCTTCGCTTTGGACGACGAAGACACAACCACCGAGTTCGGCTTTGGGTGGGTGTATAAGAAGTCCGCAGTGCTCTCCTGGATTCGATACATGTGATCGAGACGTCGGGAAGACATCGGTGTCGAAGCGGGTTTATCCCATGAGGATTTTGCCGTTTGGAGCATTACATTCATCAGGGGAAGCGCAACCGCGGTCGAGGTGTCGCGCTGGACGATGTCGAATACAGTGTCCGTCACCACCGGCTGTGGTTGTTCTGTTGGTAGCGATAGTACCTGGGCCATTCGCTTAATCAAATCCCCGTAGGATTTCAAGTCCTCCGACGGGGAGATGGGTTGTTCCTCCGACGTCTTCTCCGGTGGGGAGGGTTCCGCCGGGGAGGAGCCCTCTAGTTCCTCTGGGGAAGAGTCCCGCATGGACCTTGCAGAGTCTCCAGGGGACTGCGAGGGGTCCGACGGGTTGCGGGGTGGCGGCGACTCGGGTTCGACAGGCGCTTTCGGTTTAATCACCGGAGGCTGTACCAACTCCCGACGAGGTTCCACCTCTGGCGGCTTCGAGACCGACGCCGATGCAGAGTGCTTCGGGGTGCGGTAGGAAGTGCGGGACCAGTATGACGAGGCTGAGCGTTGATCCCATTCCGTCTGTCTGGGTTGGAGCCACGGGAAAGGCGGTTGCATGGGATACGCGCCGTATAAGTACTGCCATTGACGCTGGTCCCACGGGACGTGAGTCGCTGACCGATGCGGAGAGCGGTCACCGTCAGTGTGGCGTGGTGAGGGAGCCTCCGGTCGATGCTCGCGGGATGAATCCCATCGGTCCCGAGGGCTTCGGGAGCGGGGGGTCCCCAGTCGAGGGGGAGGGCTCCTGTCGGTGCCGAAGCGTTGGGCCGGTTCGATCTCGGAGTCCGAATCCGATATGACCAGCTGGGTCAGCATAGATGCCAGAGGGCTCTGTCGATAAGGCAATGCAAATAGCTTTAGAGGAGGAACAGTCCTCGTCGGGACCGACGGATCCTCCGACTCCGGCGAGAGCTGCAGGGCTGGCTTGCGAGACTTCGCCTTTTCGGCCTTCTTGGCCTTCTTGCTGTGCTCCCCTCGATCCTCCTTGTGCCGCTTTACAGGCACTGAGGAATCCGAAGTTTCAGCCGAGCCCGAGCGTTTTTGTGGGCAGTCGGCGTCGGAGGGGGCCTGTTCGGTATCGACCGGTTTCGGTGCCGATACCTGTTCGGTGGCGGCCTTCAGCTCTTCGGCCATTTTGCGGGGGGAAAGCGCCTGTTCCATTAGCGCCACCGCCAGTCTCACCGCCCGATTTTTCCGAGTTTGTTTGGAAAATTTGGAGCAATGCACACACGAGTCCGGTTTGTGGCGTTCACCAAGGCACAACAGACACAGCGAGTGTCCGTCAGGCGGTGCGATCTTGCTTCCACACTTGACGCACCGTCTGAAAAATCCCCACCACCTTTCCATATGAGGGAAAGCGGCGGGAAGGGATCGCGGGGAACGGATAGGGAAGCCGCCCGGAGGGCGGAAGACTCACCCTACGTTCCCGCGCAGCAGAAAAACTACACTAACTATGCTAAAACTAACTAGGAACTAACTAACAGCTATCTAACTAAGAAACCAATAAATTGGAGTAAGTTCACCGACCGTAGCCAAGGATCAACCGATCAGCACGGCGGTCAGAAGAGAACTGGCGGGATGTCCGCTCCCGTCCCAGTGGGCATGCGCGGTGGGGCTCCTGGGCATGCGCACTGGGGCGGAGACGCGGAAATCCGCAGCTTTGAAGTTTACCGATCGTGATCGGCGCTGGCGCCTTCTCCCATCGGTGTGATGCACAGAGACCACGAAGAAGATCTTACAATTGTTGAAAACTTAATGTGTGTTTATGAAGACCCCTGCAATATGCAATTGGTGGTTGGTTCAGTGACAGATCAGGCCAGAGGCAGAATCAGGAAAAACAGCTTTTCTTATTGAAGTACAGGCATGCATGGGTTTCAGACCTATGGCTGGTGCCAGAAAAGTAGATCTGAACAACGATTCAAGGAAGGACACAAGGTTTTATACTACCAAATTCATTACGTCAACAGGATCATCAGGTCAGTAACTGTAGCTTAGAAGTTACTGCAGCTTAGATCATCTACTGTCATCTACTGTCAAAGTGATGAGATGTGACTGTGATCACAGGACAGGCTGATGCAATGCCCAGTAACTGCCTGTAGTCACAGTGAGTCAGCATATTTGCTGATTGGTGGACTGAGCTATAAAGGTGCTAACAAGCAAGGTTACTCTTTCTCTCTGAATTGATGATTGTCTGGCGTAGCACTTTGGAGCTCTGGATTGTAATTATACTGCACTTATCTGTAAATATTGTAAATACACCGATAGTTTTAGTAGAACCAGTGTGAAGTCTCTTCTTATCTGCGCTACCATTTTTATCAGCCTAATAGCACGCCGCTCTGCTACCACGCACTGTCCGTCACATCACACGGGAAATAAGTACATTCTCAGACAAGGCAGGATTGGTAAATCTCAGGTACATTTCATACATGGCATTCTTTTTTATCAAGCATACAGCAAAGTTTCATCACATTTTCCGATAAAATAAACAGCATCTTTGGGGGCGTTTCCAGGAGCATCTCCCGGAGAAAGCTCCTGGGTTAACTGTGGAGAAACACCATTTTAGGCCTGTGCTTGTCTGGGAGTTGGCTAGAGGAGTCTTAAACTCTAAGCAAGGCTTTGGCCTAGTCTATTCCTCCTTCCCCCTCCCCTCCTGTCTGGAAACAGGACTTCTGAGGAGGCCTCCTAGAGAGACAGGAAGTCTTTCAGGCTGGTCTCCCAGAAGGCTGCAGGAGGGGAAACCAGTTCCTGGGCGGGAACTGGGGTTTATATTATAGATTTTGGGAGGGAAAGTCAAGTTTGATTTGAGTCTTGGAGAGGGGTGAGTTGGTTCTGGATGGTATGGTCAGGGCCAGTTATATATTAGGGAAAGAAGGAGCGTTTATCCCTACTTTCATTTATTACTTCTGTTCACCCTGTATTTAAAAATGCCTGTAAATAGTTGCTAGTTTTAAATAAAATGTTTTATTTGTTGAAAAGGTAGTCCCTCCGTACCACCAAGGTTCCCCAACCGCCTTAGACCAGGCTACTGCAAGAGGGGAGTCCAGGGAATGGGGAAGGCATACAGTTGGCAAGGGTGCCAATCCTCCAGGGGTCTCCCAAAGAAGGACTGTGGTCTCTGTATCAACCAGGTGCTGGGTTGGCAGAGGACCTTGAGGCCACAGAATTGGCAAGGGGGATTGGGAATCCTGTTCCTCTCAGTCAGGAACCCCTAAATTGAATAGGTCGTGGCAGTGTGCCCTAGGGTGGGAAGAGGATAAGCTCCCTTCAGGAGTTGGCAACTCAAAAGGGAGTTGACGGAACTGGGTCTGAGGGCAGAATCGGGCCGGTTCCATCACATTGCCATACTTCATATCGTTACCACAAGCAAGCGTTCCTGTTACAAGATCAGTGTGTTCAGACTCAGCTGTGAGCTGAGCACTATGCAGCCAGGTTTCCCACATCCTTTCATTAAACACAGGGAGATTTCACATCGAAGCATAAACATATTGTGTTTTTAACACTTTCTCTTCTATCTAAGCTCTTCTCAGCCCCACCCCCGGGACTAATCAGTTTGATTCCAATCCTTTATTAATCAATGGCCAATTTTATTTTCAATCCTAATTAACACCTGCCACATTTACATTTGGATGAATGGGATATGCTGCTTAGGCAATTTAAGATAGCTGAGTGTTACTTATGAATTTGATATTGATTATAAAGTGATTGGAAATAGCATCTGAATTATATTAGTAGAAGAAGAAGACTGCTGGTTTATATCCTGCCCTTCTCTCTGAAAGAAGAGCCCCGTGGCGCAGAGTGGGAAAGCTGCAGATTTGCAGTCAGAACCCTCTGCTCACGACCTGAGTTCGATTCCAGCGGAAGTTGGTTCAGGTAGCCAGCTCCAGGTTGACTCCAGCCTTCCATCCTTCCGAGGTTGGTAAAATGAGTACCCAGCTTGCTGGGGGGAAAGTGTAGATGACTGGGGAAGGTAATGGCAAACCAGCCAGTAAAAAGTCTGCTGTGAAAACGTGAAAGCAACGTCACCCCAGAGTCAAAAACGACTCGTGCTTGCACAGGGGACCTTTCCTTTTCCTTCTCTCTGAATCAGAGACTCAGAGTGGCTTACAATCTCCTGTATCTTCTCCCCTCACAACAGATACCCTGTGCAGTAGGTGGGGCTGAGAGGGTTCTCACAGCAGCTGCCCTTTCAAGGACAACTCCCGCGAGAGCTATGGCTGACCCAAGGCCATTCCAGCAGCTGCAAATGGAAGAGTGGGGAATCAAACCCAGTTCTCCCAGTTAAGAGCCCACACACTTAACCACTACACCTAACTAACTAGTAATTATGCACGGATTTCATTCTTCTCCCAGTTTTGTGTCCGTGGTTCTCTTTCCTTGCTTGTCTTGTGGGGACCTGGCTGGCACCTGCCCTGAACTTCTTTTGGCACCACAACACCTGAGGCAAAGTGTCTGCCCAACGGATGGGCTAGCTCTGCCTACAGCAGATCAAAATATTCCCAAAAGGTTCTCAAGTGGTCTGTCCAGATAGTCTCAAGTCCTGTTTGTCTTCAGCTGAAATGATATGATTGTGTGCTCTCAGGCCATGCTCAGGCAACTGCCGCACATTAAACCGGCACACTTTGCATCACATGACAGTGGCCTTGGATGCGCGTGTCTACTTATATGCATCTGCGCTGGAGACACAATGCATCCACCACCAGTCGACTCGAGAGATTCGACTTCTCGAGGCCTTGCGGAGGGAATGAAGTCTCAAATTAACCCCAGCGTTTTGCATTAACCTATTCTTTTAAACATACATCCCCGAAAGGCAAAGAGAGGAGTGTAACAGGATCACAGATTAACCAGGAAAATTGCTACTAGCCATGATGACAACAGGGAACCTACATGTCCAGAGGCAGTAAGCCTGACTGTCAGTGCTAGGAGGCAACATCTGGGAGAGGCCTTGGGCTTTATACCCCATTTGTTGGCCCTCCACAAGCAGTTCTTATTTCTTCGTTCCAGAAAAATGGACTCTCCATGACTGATGGGAACAGTTAAGAAGAAACATTCTGATGCCAACATTTTTTTTTAAATTCACTCCCTGCCTACAGAGAAGTCGAAAACACGCTGCCAAATCTCTTATTTGTGATGTTGATTTCGCTGCCTTCTTAGGACGGCCCCTAATGAAATTTCAGGAAGAGAGAAGATCTGTCTTGTATATGGTAAGTTATTTGAAAAGCAGCGCTAATTAGCCAATACTTGAATCTTTTTCTGCATTGTGCATTGGTTTCAAACATCTCGGAAAATCTCAATTACAGTGGAATTGGGCCGTAGTGTTATCATCAGCCAACTTTTGAAGCTAATCATTAAAAAAGAAATCTCTAGCTTCTAATTGCACACTGGGATGATTTTCAAATTAAATCAAACTTTTTTTTTTCTTTTTCTGTGACGTGCATCAGTTGACTCGCTCTATGGATTGTAGCTTACAGTCCATTTAGTTTGCTCACAATTCAGAGCTGGAAGAGATCCCGTCCAAAAGTGGGGCAAACCTTTGAGCCTTGCTCTGCTTGGTGCAGGAAGCTTCCAAATAGCAACCAATTCTACCAGCATTTTCAAGAACAGCACATGCCTTGGAACTACTCTGTTATCCCAAAGACTCAGATGATGGATAGGCAAGAGGTGAGTCCCAAAGACTCAGATGATGGATAGGCAAGAGCTGTAGCTGAACATGCACTTTGAAAGAACTGAAGTCCTTTCTACGGCCTCACATTATCATACCCGCCTGAACAGAGACGCTATTGAGATTTACAAACACCAGCACAACTTTAACAGAAAGGAAGAAGGCATTTCCATCCACCAATCTTGGTATCCAGCTCTGCAAAACACCCTACAGACGATAAATTGCAGAAATTCACAGAAGAACCAGTACATTCCACAGAACAATCAGCACAGTCAACAACCATCTTCCTTATCTTCACATCCCTTCCAACCCTCCCAGCAATTAACACAGAACAATGGTCACATTTAACAGCCAGTTTCCTTATCACTACCCTTCCAGGAAGCCCCACCAAACAATGGGCACATCCACAAACCTATTGCCCTTTCACCACACCCCCTCCAGCCTAGAAATAGCAGCTCTCCAGCAGCCCTGGCCTCACTCAATGCACAGCAGCCAAGAAGGTCAGAGCGCCTGCTCCGGCTGCAACGCCACTGAGTATGTTCTCCGCAGCCGAGAACGAAACGTCTGGAAGAAAAACTTTCTCCAGTAGAACAAGGCACTTGAGCCCGAAAGATTCTACAAACCCTAATGATGTTACCAGCAGCGAAAACCTGAAATCTTTGATAAGAGGTGAATTGTACCAATGTCACTGGCTGTGGTCAGGAAAACATGTTTCCTGCATACATAATGCCAGGGCATTTTTTTGTAGAAAAAGCCCAGCAGGAACTCATTTGCCTATTAGACCACACCCCTTGATGCCAAGCCAGCCGGAACTGTGTTCCTGCTTAAAAAAAAAAAAAAGCCCTGCATATTGCTGTGAATGGGCTTGTGTGATCCCAGCTTCGCACTACAGAAGCCTGAGTGCAGGAAAGTAAACCTTCCTTCCATCCATCACTTGAATGGATGCCAGCCTCCAGATGGGACCTGGGGATCCCCTGGAATTACAGCTCACCTCCAGACTACAGAGATCAGTCCCCCTGGAGATCATGGATGCTCTGGAGGCTGGACTCTATGACTTACTCCAAAGAGGCCCCTGTCCTCCGCAGGCTCCATCCCCAAATCTACAGGAGTTTCCACCTGGATCTAGAAACCCTACCCCAACCAATGGCTGGGGGCACCTAGCAACCTCACTTATCACTCCTCAGAGTTCTTACTGACTCAGCCTCTTCACCTGGTTTATAGCAATGAGCCCAATCTGGAATGTGCAGGAATGCCGTTCCGGCTGGTTTGGCATCAGGGGTTGTGGCCTAATATGCAAATGAGTCCCTGCTAGGGACTTTTTTCCACAAAGAAAAAAAGCCCTGGCAAATACAGATAGCAAACGAGGAACCTTTGGCAATGCCATTTAGGAAGGCATGCTGCAACCTTGAGTACGATAAAGCAAGAAGACAGTTTTACTGAGAGGAATAATTAGTATCAAGTAATCGAGACAACATGGTAGTATTTCGGCACCACCCAGCCGGGCGGCCAATCGGCCGCCTTAGGATGGGGGCCGTTCTTTGCCTCCCCTGCTGGAGAGGGAGACTTGGTTTGCCCTGACTGACTGGGGGGGTGGGGCAGCCTTAAGTAGGCTGGCCTGTCTCCTCCCTGTGCAGTCGTTCTCAGGGCTTGTCGGAGAAGGTCTGCAGTGTTGCCACGATTAGGCGTGGCTGTGCTGGGCCTTAGTTCGCGTCGGGAGCTGCGTCGGAGGTGCCAGCGATGGCCGTGCGGGCCGTTTTTGGGGCAGCTGTCCGAAGTGTGCTGTTGGCGTCTGAGGGAGCCGCGGAAAGAACGGGCTCCTACAGGGAGTATTCAGTTTACTTGCCTTGCTGGGCCTCTTGCTTGGCTGCCTCGGCGCTGGTTCCTTGGAGTCAAGATAGGGGGCCTCTTTGGGATCTGTTGCTAGGGCTTTGAATCCTGCCCTTCTCTCTTCTCGTGCTGGTTCTGTTAAAATACTATAGGGGGCCCATCGAGACCTGTTGCTAGGGCTCGGAATTCTGCCCTGAAGCTAGCTCGGAGAGAGCGTTTAACCTCCTTCCACCTTTTTGTGTTGGGCTGCTGTGCATTGACTTCAAGGGTGGGGATTTAGGGTGGGGTCTTTTGAACCTCTGCTCACCTTTCTTCCCCTCCATCCTGATTAGGTGGTGGTGTGTGCTGTGTGCTCTGGTGGGAGGTTTTGCTGGCCTGGGGTTGGTTATAGCCCAGGCACCAGGGCTGTTTTTAGTGTGGGATTCAGCTTTAGTTCACCCCCCCCCTCCCCCTATATTCCAGTTTAGGCTGTGTGCCTTGTGTTTGTGTGGCTGGCTTGTAGATTGGTGGAAGAAATAGTTTGGTGCCTCCAGGCAGGTTTGGGATTAAGCCTCCCTTCCTTATACTGTCAATTAGGTGGAGCTTATTGTTCAGTAGGACCTTACCCAAAGGGGCTCGTTCCCAGCTGACGTCTGGACTCTGTTGGGTCACTGATCAGATTGGACGTGATGGGTCCTAAAAAGGGCCAGGGCCCTTCAAAGGGCAAGCAGCCTGCCAAAAAGCCAACTAAGCGGCCCTGTCCAGGGTTACCCCTGGCAGAGGACTGGGATGATGGTGCCACTCGCCTTGCGATCCTTGACAGTTTGGCTGCTTTAGAAGGGGAAAGAGGCGTGGCCGGCCCTTCACGGCGAGTTTCGGGTCTTACAGGAAGCGGCAGGGCGGCTACCATCGCATTTCAGAGAGAGGTTCTTTCTCGCTTATCTGCCTTGCAGGGTGGAACTGATGGTGGTTCGCCGGATCAGGTCGCTCCAGAAGATGAGCAGGGGCAGGAGCCAGCAGACGTGGCAGTGGTCCCGCTGGAACAGGAAGGTAGGTGGCTGGCTCAGTCTCGTGGGTCTGGTTGGCCTTGGGGGCCTTGGGGCCCGGTCATCGGGCCTGGGGCTGGTACAGCTGTGCCTTCACAAGGGCAGGGCTTTCCATTTTTGGCCGGAGGACCCTCCACGAGCCAACAGCCTCCTTTGAGGTGGTCGCCTTTTTCTTCTCCCACGACTGGGCAAGCAGGTACTGGGTCTGCTTGGTCATCTTTGCCGCTTACAGCGGGCCCTCCAGGCGGTGTTGGTGGTTTGTCAAACCTAGTGGCTGGGGGAGTTCTTCCTTGGGGTGGTCAGGTAGCCATTCCGTCCTCTTTGCCTTGGTCCACGCAGCAGTGGGGTGGACTTGGGTTTCCAACACAACCTTCCTTTTCCTACGCGTCGATTCCTTTCCACGCTATACCCTTTGGCGATTCGGCTATGCCTCTAGGCGACCACCTTACGGTCGCAACTAGAGAAAAGATTTTAAAGGGTGAATACGTTGACGTATTCAGCTTATTGTATCGTGAGCTTGAGAAAAAGCCAAAAGAGGAGATGGATGAGAAGGATAAGGAAAAGCTTAAGAGAAGGAAGGTGGACAGGTCCTGGTCGAACTGGCTGCCGGGGTTTTTAATCTATGCTGGGGTAATTGCCAGGGCTCAACCATGGAGGGCAGCCGCACTCTTTCAATACTGCGATATTATTTATCGCGCATATAGTGACTTTGTGGGCGGAGCGTGGCTTCAATATGATGAGGCGTTTCGCATGAGGGCGGCGGTAAATCCCGGGTTGCCGTGGGATCAAATCAGCCAACAGCTATGGTTACAGCTGATGGCTCCCGCGAAGCCTAATTCTGGCGACAGATCGGACAGTGGTCACATTGTCCAGAGGACCAATCAGCCTGCTGTTCCCCGCGCCCCCCGCGGGGCAGCCGGTTCAACCCCGGCTGCTTTGTTGGGAGTTCACCTCCCAGGGGGCTTGTGCCAGGAAGGACTGTCGTTACAGGCACGAATGTCCGGTGTGTGGGGGACCGCATGCCTTCACAGCATGTAGTCGGGCGAAGCCAAATAGGGGCTTCAGGAGGCAGGGAGGTTCCAACCCGCCACCTGGAAAAGGGCCCAAGCCCCATCAGAATAGCGGTCCTCAGTAGGTTGTCGTTAAGTTATCCTCGTTGGGATGATAGGCATTATCTGTTGCAAGGTTTTATGTTTGGTTTCCGGATCCCTTATCAAGGTCCACGAGCCCCCTTTTGGTGTTCCAACTTGAAATCCGTGAGGGGGCTAGAGCACATCGTGCGTAAGAAAATTAAGGAGTGCGCGGAAGGCCGCGTTATGGGCCCCTTTGCGGAACCTCCTGTGCCTAATTTGAGAGTCTCCCCGCTTGGGGTGGTACCTAAAAAGGCCAGGGGGGAGTACCGCCTAATCCATCATTTGTCATACCCTAGGGGCCGGTCAGTTAATGATGCCATTCCTGACGAGTTGTGCTCGGTTAGGTACACCTCTTTTGACCGGGCGGTGCGCATAGTTCGCCATTGCGGGGTAGGGGCGGAGCTCGCTAAATGCGACATCAAGTCAGCCTTTAGATTGCTGCCCGTACACCCGGAGGACTTTGAGTTGTTGGGTTTTTGTTTCGAAGGCAGTTTCTATATGGACCGGGCTCTCCCTATGGGGTGTTCTGTGTCTTGTGCGGCTTCTGAGCGGTTTAGTTCTTTTTTGGAGTGGGCATTGCAGGACAGGACAGGTATCCGCGATACGGCGCATTACCTTGATGACCTCCTGTTCGCTGGCCCCGCGGGTTCAGGTCAATGCGCTTATCTACTTAGGTCTTTTGAGAGTCTGGCCGCTGAGCTGGGAGTGCCTTTGGCAGCTGAAAAGACTGAGGGCCCCGCGACCTTGTTGACGTTTTTAGGTATTGAGCTTGATACCTTACAGCAGTCTTCCAGGTTGCCGGAGGATAAGTTGCGTAGCCTGCGGGAAAAGGTGGCAGCAATGATGGCAAGGAAGAAGGTTTCGCTTCTGGAGCTTCAGCAGCTAGTTGGCCACCTGAATTTTGCGTGTAAGGTGGTGGCGCCCGGCAGGGCGTTTTTAAGGCAATTTTGCGACGGTATGACGGCGTTGCGTTTGCCTCATCACGTTACTCGGGTGACCAGGAGCATGCGGGAGGACCTTGAAGTTTGGGAGAATTTCCTTCAACACTTCAATGGGACTTCCTTTTGGAGGGAGGCGATGCTTTGGAGGCCGAATTGCAGATTGTCTCTGACGCTGCGGGCACCACTGGCTTTGGGGTTTATTTTCGGGGGCACTGGTGCGCTGAGCCTTGGCCAGCCGAGTGGCGGAACTCTGATTTGATTCGCAACTTGGCATTTTTAGAGTTCTTCCCTATTGTGGTTGCAGTTTTTATTTGGGGAAGCTCTTTGGCCAACCACACAGTGCATTTCTGGTGCGACAACATGGCGGTGGTCCATGTTGTCAATAATCTCACTTCCAGGTCCCCTCCAGTTATGTGTTTGGTTAGGCGTTTTACACTACGTTGCCTGAAATTGAATGTGTTGTTTGCGGCCAGGCATGTACCGGGCTCTAGTAACGGGGGTGGCGGACGCTCTGTCTCGCCAACAGATGGAGCGCTTTCGTCAGCTCGCCCCGGAGGCCGACAGCTGTCCAGTGCCCATGCCGGCAGAGCTTTGGCGAATTGGAAGGAGGAAGTGAGCCGGGCCATCCATCTGGCAATTGCACCCAGTACGAGGAGGTCGTATGATCGGGCGGCAAAGCAGTTTGCGTTGTTTAGAGTAGGTGCCGGCCTGGATAAAACATGGCCGGTCCCGGTTGCGCATTTGCTGCAGTTCTGCGTCTGGCAGAAGGATCGCGGTCTCTCCGTGAGGTCCATTAGGGGCCAGCTCGCGGGGTTGGCTTTTATTAGCAAGTCCCGTGGGTGTGCGGATGGCACCAAGGATTTTCGGATTGCCAAAATGCTGGAGGGGTGGTCTCGGGAGGTAGGTCGCCAAGTTGATGGCAGGCTTCCAATTTCGCCATCTATTTTACGGGGACTTCACTCCACCTGGGTGTCGGTATGTGCATCCAGTTACGAGAGGGTTCTATTTCATGCCGCGGCGTTGACGGCTTTTTTCGGGGCGTTGCGGGTGTCCGAGCTGGTTGCAGGTTCGCGGACTGACAGCTCTGATAGGGCCCTGAGGGTGGATGATGTTACTTTGGAAAGGGGGCAGGCGCTCATTCGTGTCCGGCGGTCTAAGACCGATCAAGCACAAAAAGGTTGTGCGATTATGCTGGGCCCGTGTCCTGAGGAGGAGTTGTGCCCTGTCCTAGCTTTGGCACGTTATTTGGAAGTACGAGGGATGGATCAGGGCCTGTTATTTCGCCATGAAGACTCCTCCCCGCTTTCCAAGTTTCAGTTTTGGGCCATTACCACTCGGGCACCGGAAAAGTTGGGACTTGGCGGCTCGAGGTTTGGCACTCACTCCTTTCGCATAGGCGCAGCATCTACTGCTGCGGCTATGGGCTATGGAGGTGATGTCATCCGTCGGGTGGGTCGGTGGAAGTCCCGGGCTTTTAAGTCCTATATTAGGCCTCTGCTTCCTTGAGATCGTTTAGGGATGTTTTTCAACATTTGGTTATGTTCACGGTGTTAACTGTTCTGAATTTATTTATTTCTTAGGTGCTGTGGCTGGCTCGCATAGAAGGAGGATCCTTATTTGCGGCCACAGTATCATCTTTTGGGCGGCGCATCAGGCACGTCGGATGCCGGGAGGATCTCAGTTGGGCCTGAGCGAGCAGGCCACAATTGAGTGGCAGGGACGGCGTGGCATGAAGTGGGCGGGACTCCTCTCGCTTCTATTTAGAGAGAGGAGGGGCCCGCCACCGCACATCCTGGTGATTCACCTGGGGGAGAATGATTTGGGCCTAATGAAGGGTAGGGCCCTATCTATTCAGGCCCGGGATGACATCACCTTGATTAAACGAAGATGGCCTGGCGTCCTTGTCCTGTGGTCGGCCATGTTGCCGCGCCGGGTGTGGCGGGCAGCCTGGGACCCGGAGGGCTTGGAGCGGGCCAGAAGGAGGGCCAATAGAGCCTTGTGTTTATATATGGAGGCCGGGCTCGGAGTTTACGTGCCCCACCCAGCCATCAAGGCCAAACGTAGTGATTGGTACAGGCCTGATGGCGTTCATTTATCGATAAAGGGCAACGAGGCCTTTTTGGCCGACTTGAGGCATGGGCTGGAACATGTTCTCTCTGGTGGGGGGTCAGTGGCCTAAGCAGAGGCTTGGCGCTGTCCTTGGCGGTTTTAACGTTGGGAACATGTTCTTTTGGGGGCATTTGGTGAGCTCACATGGCAATGCACCTTTGGGGGTGCAAGGCGCCCCTGGGGGACCTAAGCTGCACGGCACAAGGTTGGCTCCAGGGAGCCTGGTGATCCAGTCTCTAGGGAGTGGTCCACAGCCCAGGCTGCACGGCACGGGGGAGGGTGGACCTCAGTGAGCTGGATCTAGTGCCTGGCCAGCCGGGTTTGAGCCGTTGGGTCGGCTCACTCCCGGGGCCTGTGGCTCGCCCAGTTTCAGGTTGGGGAGGTGGTCTGCGTTTAAGTGACCCCTGGCTCAACCTGGCCCCATGTTTATTCCCATTGCCGTTATTTTAAATAAAGTGGCCCTTTATCCCACATTGTTGTCAGTCTCTTTATTCCGAATGGGGGGGGCAATTCGGCACCACCCAGCCGGGCGGCCAATCGGCCGCCTTAGGATGGGGGCCGTTCTTTGCCTCCCCTGCTGGAGAGGGAGACTTGGTTTGCCCTGACTGACTGGGGGGTGGGGCAGCCTTAAGTAGGCTGGCCTGTCTCCTCCCTGTGCAGTCGTTCTCAGGGCTTGTTGGCCCGCCCGCCCGTCATGCAGTGTAGGCACAGGCTGGTCGCCGATTTTGGGGCCAGGTAGGAATTTTTCGCTTCCAAGCAAATTGGCTGGCTTGGGAGTGTTTTCGCCTACCTTACACTGTAGATGGTGTGCTGGCAATTGGCTACGGCGGTGCTGCTTTTAGTTTGGTCACTGGCGGTTTTAACGTTGGGAACATGTTCTTTTGGGGGCATTTGGTGAGCTCACATGGCAATGCACCTTTGGGGGTGCAAGGCGCCCCTGGGGGACCTAAGCTGCACGGCACAAGGTTGGCTCCAGGGAGCCTGGTGATCCAGTCTCTAGGGAGTGGTCCACAGCCCAGGCTGCACGGCACGGGGGAGGGTGGACCTCAGTGAGCTGGATCTAGTGCCTGGCCGGCCGGGTTTGAGCCGTTGGGTCGGCTCACTCCCGGGGCCTGTGGCTCGCCCAGTTTCAGGTTGGGGAGGTGGTCTGCGTTTAAGTGACCCTGGCTCAACCTGGCCCCATGTTTATTCCCATTGCCGTTATTTTAAATAAAGTGGCCCTTTATCCCACATTGTTGTCAGTCTCTTTATTCCGAATGGGGGGGCAATAGGTCTACATGCCAAACAGAAGGCCTGTGTTATCGAACAACCATTCGGTATACCCAGAACCAAGCACATCCATCACAAAAAGGGGAATGCAAGAGGCCAAAAGATACTAAGTAAAAGAGTGAAACGGGCTTGTAGCTATCTATCTCAGCAGATTCTAAACAGAGATCCAAATCTTCAAGCAGGGGTTTCAAATGCCTGGGCAGTCAATAATCCCAAAAAGGAAATCCAAGGGAAAGAGAAGCAAAGAGGTATGCACTTGTATCGCGTACAAGAAAGCAGATTTTTCCACTCACAAGAAACTGGTAGCTTTGGGAAGGAAAAACATTTAATTAGGAGCCAGATCTTGTCTCCAAAGGCAGGGCCAGAAGCACGGATAAAAAAAGCAAAAGATCTCTTTTTTTCCTGGGCTTGAGAAAAGGGTCACAGAATCCAGATGATATTTCTTGCCCCCATTATAACCACTCAAGTGTTCTGTCTAATTTTGTTCAGGCTTGTTACAGCCATGCAAAACCTCCTCGCTTCAGCATCATCAGTTTTTAAGTGCTGAGACTTAAGTAGACGAAAAGAGGGGGAAGTAAGCATTTGTTTGCAGCTGTGGGTGTTGGATAAATGAGAGCCAAATACACCGTTCCCTGCAATTTATCTCAGAACTTGGGCAGCTGGCAAGTGAATGTCCTCTTGTTTTGTCCTTAAAGTACTGACTGCATTGAAAATGCCAAACATACAGAAACGTCTGGTTTAATCCTGCTATATAGGGTAGCCACCCCTGGGTCGGGAAACTCCTGAAAATTTGGGTGCAGAACCTGGGAAGGGCAATATTTGGGAAGGGACCTTAGCAGGATATGATGCCATAGAGTCCACTCTCCAAAGCAGGGAAACCAACCTCTATAGTCTAGAGATCCACTGTAATTCCAGGAGACCTCTAGGCCCCACCTGGAGGTTGGCAACTAGGGTTGCCATATCCCCACCAGGGGAAGCGGAACCCCTGCTTTTGTGGGGCATTTCCTCGCTGCCAGCCAGCCAGCCAGAAGGAAATCCCACCCCCAACTGGCCTGAAAGGTGACATGGTGACAACACCTGAAAGTGATGTCATCACATTGCCAACACTAGCTTTTGGGCAAAACTCTATGGCAAAATTGGCTAGAATTTTGCCCAAAACTAGTCACCCCCCTCCCCCACATCGGTGACATGCTGATGTCACTTCTGGGTGGCATCATCGAGCCACACACACTTTCTTGGAACAGAGCCAGGAATCCCCCGCCAGATGCCAGGCAGGACCCTTGGCAGCTGACCTAAAAATCTAAACTTTGCAGTAGAAGCCCTGAATGAGTCCCCTCATAGGTCTGCTTCTCATGTTAGCAATATTGGCTAGGATAATGACTTCCATCAGTGGCAGACTGGGAGGAAAAAGCAGTTCTGAAGAAGGGCCTCACCCTCACACACTCCAAAAATGAAAAAAAAGGAGCCTGTCCAGCCAGCTAGACACCCATCAGGTCTAGCGTGTCCTACCCTGTGCCCCACTGGTTGAGGGCTGCTCCTCACCTGGGGCTGAGTTGACTCCCCAGGGGTAGCACCCTAGCCACTGGCCCACCAGGATTTTTCCTGGTGGCTTCAATGGCTAGACTGCCCCTAAGATCCAGAACAATCCTTAAAAGCCATTGCCCATCATAATACTACTGACTTAGACACGCCATTCTGTGACTCAGTGTGGCAGCTTCAGGTAGAAGATGATGATGATATTGGATTTATATCCCACCCTTCACTCTGAATCTCAGAGTGTCTCACAATCTCCGTTACCTTCCTCCCCCACAACAAACACCCTGTGCAGTAGGTGGGACTGAGAGAGCTCTCCCAGAAGCTGCCCTTTCAAGGACAATTCCTGCAAGAGCTATGACTGACCCAAGGCCATTCCAGAAGGTGCAAGTGGAGGAGTGGGGAAATGAAACCCAGTTCTCCCAGATAAGAGTCCGTGCACTTAACCACTACACCAAACTGGTGGGGAGGAACGATAGTTCAGCAGTAGAGGCTCTGCACACAGAAGATCCCTGGTTCAGTCCCTGGCCTCTCCAGTTAAAAGAACAACATCGTTATGTGAACGACCCTGACCTGAGACTCTGGAGAATTGCTGCCAGTCGGAGAAAACAATACGAATCCTGACAGACCAAGCATCTGACTCTGTACAAGGAAGTTGTCTGTGTACGTATTCCACTTGCCAAAGGAAAGGTTGGGAATGTGTTTCTTGAGCAGCAACCTTTTCTCTCCTGTCCCCCCCCCAAGCTACAAAAACAAGCCACTTGTAGAAATGCAAAGTATTTTTTCAAAAGTTATTTGTAACCAATGCTGTCTCTACGATGTGACTCTTCTAAGCAAAAATTCTATTTCCTGAGCTGCTTGCATTAAACTTGTGAGTGAACGACTTGGCTACTGCATAAATTAGCTTGCTCTGAGGCCATCCTTCCTGAGCTAAGACAAACACATGTGAGCTGGAGGCTAAAAAATTCTGAGCTAACTCACACTAACTCAGCTTAGAGGGAACACTGTAGCAAGGGCTCTGCTCCAAGAAAAAATTGACCCTCACTTAGTAAATATGTCACAGACAGCTCTTTGGTTTGTGACTTTGGCCATTATTGTATAAGTCTATTGCAAATGGCTTGTAAATTTATTCACAAACGATTTAATCTTCAAAAACTGGACTCATTTAAGGGGAGGGTCAGGGAGAGACTCAATGCTTCTCAGCAATGACAGTCTCAGACTCCATAAACATATTGTTCTAGCTCTCGTTTCAGCAATTATATGCCAGCGTCCCTAGTCTTGATTTTCCTAATGCTGTTGCATTGCCTTCTCATTCCATCCTTCTCATTTTCATGTAAATTATAATTCCCCTGCTACTGTAGGCTGCCTGTATCTGATAATTACTCCTCTTGCTAAAACTCAACTGCTCAAAACTTGCCAATGCCATGTTGAAAAAGGGTTTCCAAACATAACCACACTAAATCGAGGACCTGCAAGTTGAGGCTATAAACTCTTAATTCTACAATGAGAATTGCTCATTTAAAAGAAAGCCACAAGAGTTAATGAATTGTGCGGTTTGTTGTAGGAATATGAGAATGTTCATTGGTATGGAGTATGCAAACTATATTGTTTTTATTCGCAGTGCATATGGTGTTTACATATACAGCTACAACATATGTGTAATGAATACTCCTAATTCACTGCACAACAAAGATTGCACGAAAACAACGCTGAAAAATGAATATTATTTTGCATAACACCCGAGGAAGCTGAAGATGATGTAAAAACAAAATATGTGGAGGTCAGTCTGTGCAAGTGACTGCCTAACTGGACTTTTCAAACTTGCCACTAAGCTAACACAATGTGACATTAGAACAAAGTTGGAGTCCAATGACACCTTTAAAACCAGCAAAGTTTAGTTCTGGGTATAAGTGTTTGTGTGCATGCATTCTTGTATCTGAAGAAGTGTGCGTGCACACAAAACCTTATGCCCAGAATTAAACTTTGCTGGTCTTAAAGGTGCCCCTGGACTCAAACCTATTGCTTCAGACTGACAGGGCTACCCACCTGAACAACGTGATATTTTCATCCTGAATTTGTCAAGTCGTGGCATCAGTTTAGACTTTCATTGCCAGGTGGACTGGAATGCGATCAAGTGCGGAATATAACCACAGACTAATTGATTGGCAAATCCCCTCCCCGTTAGAAGAGAGGAGTGACAGCCCAGTTTCATTTTGTTGGCAATTTTTATGTCTCCACTGGTCTTTGTTTACCCAACCATAAGATTGCTTAGAGCTCTCCAGTCGTCATCCTCCCCCAGAAATACTCTTCTGTTGTTTAAAACCATCCCAGACTACCACTTTTTTCTTTTTAAGTATAGCCTAAAAGCTGCCGCTACAGCAGCTAAAGTGCTAATTCAGCTTCCCTTTCCTCTCGCAGAAAGGGACAGGTTTTGAATACGAAGCTCTCTTTTGGGCAGAGTGTGGGAGACAGACTTTTGGAATCATTAGCAGAGGTCAAGTGCCTTGCCTGTTATATCATTTTTTAAATACATTGAAGTGCCAGCATTTATGAAATATTAAATAACAAATTCAAGGTTTTAGAAATTATTCATTCAAACTCTGTTCCACAGCACTGGTAAATTCCTTTAGAAAAGGGATAACGGGGGGGGGGGGGGGGATTCAACAGTTTCAGAAGACTGGGAAAGCATTTTCATATAGCAGAATGGCCGGATCATCTTCTTTTATCATCCCTTGCATTATTCGCAGCATTACACCATTTCATTCAGCGAATGAAACTTTCGAGGCAATTGGTTTTTAAAATATTAGCAGAGATGACTCACTGTCTGTTTGGACAATTTAGCCCAATAGTTGCCTTGCTCCACGGTATAACGCAACACATAATATCTTTGGCACAACCCAAGGAAATCTCAAAATTAAAAAGAAGGCATCTTTAAGAGGTACAAATGCTGCATGCTCATGCAACATTCTGTAGAGCAATACCTGACTTTCAGTATCTGGCAAAATGTGCCCCAGGAACAGGGGAGGGTGAGAATATTTTTAAATCCCGAGTGAGTGCATATACTTAGCTCCGGTGATTATTAAAATCTAGCACTTTCTAGTTAGGCAGTGCAATTCATTTGAAAAGATTAAGGAAATAGAGCCTGTTGGGATGTCAAAGTTACAAGAGTTATAACATAACTCTCAAAGAGCTGCAATTCATTATTTTTCAGCAGATAGCAAGCAGAATTCCAAAGTGCACTGATCAATAACTACAGCTAGCCATTAGCTGCTGGTTATTATTTCTTTTGCTGTTCTACTATGCAGATATCAAAAAATGATATGATAATTTGCATGAGAGAAATCCATATACTCCTTTAAAAAAAAAAACAACCTAAAACTGCAGCTCTTTCATTCTATATATTGCTTTTTCCTCCTCTCTCCTAAGCCCTCGTGGAATTTCTTGTGAATTAAATTGGTTTATCATTTACTGGAAGGAGGTGACAAATGATATTTTACCTTTATGAATCTTGATTAGCAAAACCTCAAAGCAATGAGCCTCTCTCTCTCAAAAAAAAAATCCCAATGGAAGTAACACTGACAGCTATAGATTAAAAGCTATCAGGCATTAAACTATTAAGCCTTCATTTCTTTTTTTTATTTCTATAAAAAGTTTTTTTTCTGTGCAAACTACCTACCCATTACATTATCAATGATGTATCAGTTTAGCTATGCTAATGGAAATCTAAATCACCTCATGTCAAGTATACTCTATTTACAAGGTCATCTATTCATCCACTTATCAAAACGGGAGCTTCAACGATGAGTGAGAACATATTCCATTCAGGGACAGTGCATAAAATGCTTCTTAAAAAGGGACCGTATAGCATGCTCAAGTTACAAGATGCTCCCCCACAACTGCACACACAGAATTGTCATTGGTGTAGTGGTTAAGTGTGCGGACTCTTATCTGGGAGAACCAGGTTTGATTCCCCACTCCTCCACTTGTACCTGCTGGAATGGCCTTGGGTCAGCCATAGCTCTGGCAGAGGTTGTCCTTGAAAGGGCAGCTGCTGGGAGAGCCCTCTCCAGCCCCACCCACCTCACAGGGTGTCTGTTGTGGGGGAGGAAGGTAAAGGAGATTGTGAGCCGCTCTGAGACTCTTCGGAGTGGAGGGCGGGATATAAATCCAATATCTTCTTCTTCTTCTTCCTCATATGGTGACACCTGCCTGCCCATTCCCCAGCTGGTTGATACTAGCTTCTTGAGGCCAGCCCACAGCAGGCAACGGCCCACAAAGGAGTGCCTTAGATGCGCTCGTGACTTTGCTATTTCTATAGACCATGCATGGCCTATACCAGTGATCCCCAACACTGTGACTGTGGGTGCCATGGTCCCTCTGACATGTTCCCTGACACCCACCAAATGTTTTTAGGAAGAGGATGGGGCTAGGTGGGGCTTTGGTGCAATAAAGCCTTGGATTGGCCGCTGGAAATTTGATCGAGGGGGTTTTTAAAAACATCCCTCCAGCAGCAGCTGCCGCCATTGTACAAGGATTTTCATTCTGTGACTAAAGATAAACTGTGGCAGCCATTTTGTGGCTGCCTCCATCTCCTGCGGCAGCCATTTTGTGGTGGCCCTTTTGTAGCTGTGCTCACCACATGACCTCAGAATTCCAAAGGTGCACAGAGAATCAGAAAGGCTGAAGACCCCTGGTCTATTATTTAAAAAAACAAGACCAAGAGTCCATCTAGTTTCATTTCTTACAGCAGTCAACCAGACGCCTGAGGGAAGCCCACCAGCAAAACACATAGTCAACCACTGATATTTAGAGGTGCTCAGGCTCTAAATACAGAGCTTCTATTTAACCTAAGATCAAGATAATTCCTACTATGGAACTCCCCATTACTGTGTATAGATGTGATGGCTGGACAATGAAGAAAGCGAACAAGAGAAAAACTGATTTGTTTGAAATGTGATGCTGAAGAGGTACCAATACAACAGTCCACCAAAAAGACAAATAAGAGGGTTATAGATGAAATCAAGCCTGAATTCTCCCTAGAATTCTGGCCTCCCTAGACGCCCAACCTCGCCTCAACTAGGGCCAGGGCTTTTTCAGTCCTGGCCCCAACCTGGTGGAATCAGCTCCCTATTGAGATCTGGGCCCTACCTGGCTTATTAGCCTTCTGTAGGGCCTGTAAAACGGAGCTATTCCGCCAAGCTTTTAGCTGAGGCTGCAGGCGTCTATTCTTGACCTGGTTGGCCTCCCCATCTGTCATCTGTGCTAGGAATTGGAATAAAAACTGCCATGCCTATGAAATATCCTGATGTGAGATGGCTAGGCTGGGCAATATGTGATGTCATGGTAATCTGTGCTGTTGAGTTGTCTGTTTATAAAATGTTTTTATTGTATTTTATTGTTTTATTATATGTTGTACTCCGCCCTGAGCCCTACGGGGAATGGGCGAAATAGAAATTTACTAAAATAAAATAAATAATAAAAATAAATAAGACGCTAACATGACTAAACTGAGGTTATTGTGCTCTGGTCACCTCAAAAGAAGACTCACTGGAAAAAAAAGACAATCATGCTAGGAAAAGTTGATGGAAGCAGGGAAAGAAAAAAGAGAGATCACTCAGACGCAGCCACAAGCCAAGTCTCAGTGCTTCTTCTAGGGATGCTGAGTCCAATTCACGAAATATCTGGGGCCTTTGGTGGTGGAGCCAGAAGCAAGGTTGTGACAAGCATAACTGAATTCCAAACGGAGTTCTGGCCATCACATTTTAAGGGACTGCAAACCTTTTCTCCATGCCTATCCTCCATTAGAAATAATGAAGGTTATGGGCACCTTCTTTTGGGGCTCATAGAATTGGACACACACACACAGTCCAGTCTTTTTGAAACTTGGAGGGTGCTTTGAGGAGAGGCACTGGATGCTATGCTGCAAATTTGGTACCTCTACCTTAAAAAAATAGGCCCACTCAGAGCCCCAGATGCTGATGGATCCATTCTCCTTAGGGAATAATAGAGTGCCCAGCAGACATTTCCCTCCCTGCCCATCCTTTCTGATTACCCTGAAGTGGGGGGAGGGTCTCCAAACTGGGGGATCCCCTGCCCCCAACTGTGGATTGGCAACCCTAGCTTCTTCCAAAGTCACCTAGGAACCTCACGACTCTTTCAAGCAACACTTTGTCACTGAGAGCCAGTTTGGTGTAGTGGTTAAATTCATGAACTCTAATCTGGGAGAACCGGGTTTGATTCCCCACTCTTCCACTTGCAGCTGCTGGAATGGCCTTGGGTCAGCCATAGCTCTCGTAGTTGTTGTCTTTGAAAGGGCAGCTGCTGTGATTGCCCTCTCAGCCCCACCCGCCTCACAGGGTGTCTGTTGTGGGGGGAGAAGATATAGGAGAATGTAAGCCACTCTGAGTCTCTGATTCAGAGAGAAAGACGGGGTATAAATCTGCAATTCTTCTGCTGCTGCTGCTTATATACTTCGTGTTCTCCAGCTGAGCAACAGTTCCAAGCCAGAGGCTTCCATTAGCACAGGAGACAGTGGAAGGAAAGGTTTTTCTCCCTTACGCTCAGGTTTCCACAGAATGAATTCTCCCAGAATGAACCTGCAGCACAGGCTCATTCACATGGAAACGCACCAAGGCCGTAGGTGTCTTCCAGACTATAACCAGTTAAATAAGAAGCTCTTCCTTCCGGTTTCTTACAAATCCAAGGCCAATCTGTGTCAGTGGATAGTCCCCAAATTTATTGTTCTGTGAGAAAAGGTTCCCTCTACTCATGCACTTGCTTTTTTTGACACTACAGCGTAACTTTTATAAACTTCTATGATAGTTAAACTTTGAAGTCCCAAACATTACAGAAACATTTCAACATTATAATTTTTAAAATCACAATAGAGAAGACCACTGCAGATTTATACCCTGCCCTTCTCTCTGAATCAGAGTCTCAGAGTGGCTTACAATCTCCTTTACCTTCCTCCCCCACAACAGACACGCCCTGTGAGGTAGGTGGGGCTGAAAGAGCTCTCCCAGAAGCTGCCCTTTCAAGGACAACTCCTACAAGAGCTATGGCTAACCCAAGGCCATTCCA
Organism: Heteronotia binoei; assembly: GCF_032191835.1. NCBI lineage: Eukaryota > Metazoa > Chordata > Lepidosauria > Squamata > Gekkonidae > Heteronotia > Heteronotia binoei. Next base: position 9,466,217 of record NC_083242.1, read on the forward strand.
ACAGGTGCAAGTGGGGGAATCAAACCCGGTTCATGCACTTAACCACTACACCAAACTGAGTCCACAGTACCATCAAATCTCAGGAGCCACATTAAATGCAGTACGGAGGATCACACCCACAAGATGGCAACCCAGCCATAACTCCCCTGGCAGCCTCGTGTGCTGGAGTACTTGTGTGGGAGCTGACGGCATATTCAACCAGTCCATAGACGGGGCAATATTTCATTCATATGGTACAGAAGGAGGAACATTGCTAGATAAGCCAAGGTGGAATAAAGGTGAGGAGCAAGCAACTAGCATTGTGGTCTTGATGGTCAACCAGACTTCCCCAAAGATTCAGAGCAGCTATCAGCCAGCTCTGAAAGTATTTCATCTCATCTGGTCAGTTGCCAGCACCCCAGGCCCTTCTCTGTCAAACCTCAGGGCCAGACTTGTGTGCTGAAGTAGCACACAAGTCTGGCCTGAGGTTTGACAGAGAAGGGCCTGGGGTGCTGGCAACTGACAGATGAGATGAAATACTTTCAGAGCTGGCTGATTAGCTGCCTCTGAAGGCTTTGGGGAAGTCTGGTTGCCTCCATCCCAGCACCACAATGCTAGTTGTTGCTCCATCACCCTTTTTTCCCACCTTGGCTTATCTAGCAACTGTTCTCCTTCTGCAATGCTACTAATCCCCTCCTCGGATAAATCTATTCCGTCGGCATCCCACACACGTACAGCCATCTTGATGTGAGCTAGTGCCTCCCAAGGACGGAAAATAATAAGCTAAGAAGGCAGAACTACTCTACAGGACTTTGTAGCAGCAAAAGTCCACATCTGCGGTGGATATTGTGTGACAAAAGGCTCATTAAGTTATATATATCGATCCCCAGATTGCTATAGAGGTCCATTTCAAAGTACTTTCCGCCTGGATCCAATATCTCAAATATCACACAATTGTTCTGAAGCGTTGTAACTGCAACCCATCCTTACTCGATGCTCAAGCCTTCAGATGAAGGGCGACTTAAAATTCTCCACAGCTTTGTCCGCATTAATGGTAGAAAGTGTCATCCAAGTTGCAGCTGATTTATAGTGACCTCCTTATCGTTTAGAAGGCAGGAGACATTCAGAAGTGGTTGGCCGTTGCCTGCCTCTGCAGAGAGACCCAGGACTTCCTTGGTGGTCTCCCATCCAAGTACTACCCAGGGCCATCCCTGCTTAGCTTACGAGATTGATGAGATCAGACTAGTCTGAGCTATTCAGGTCGGTTGTCTGCATTAACCAAGCGTAAAAGGAGGCACTGGGGGACAAATGGCCTGTATTGTAGAATGCCACTCAGCAAAGATCTCCCTCCAGAGTCCAGATCAGGGCTGGCCAAACTGAGGCTCGGGAGTCATATGTGGCTCTTCCACACATATTGTGTGGCTCTCAAAGCCCCCCACTGCCCTATTGGCCTGCATGGAGAAGGCATTGCTCTCTTTAAATCACTTCGCCAAGCCAGATGGAGTCTTGGAGAATGTATTTAAAGTTAAAGTTGCTTACTTTCCACCTCTTCCTCTCGCCCCATCTATTTGCCTGTCTTCCTTCCTTCCTTCCTTCCTTCCTTCCTTCCTTCCTTCCTTCCTTCCTTCCTTCCTTCCTTCTTTCCTTCCTTCCTTCCTTCCTTCCTTCCTTCCTTCCAGTTTGGTATAGTGGTTAAGTGTGTGAACTCTTATCTGGGAGAACTGGGTTTGATTCCCCACTCCTCCGCTTACAGCTGCTGCAATGGCTTTGGGTAAGCCATAGTTCTCGCAGGACTTGTCCTTGAAAGGGCAGCTGCTGTGAGAGCCCTCTCAGCCCCACCCACCTCACAGGGTGTCTGTTGTGGGGAGAGAAGATATAGGGGATTGTGAGCCGCTCTGAGTCTCTGATTCAGAGAGAAGAGTGAGGTACAAATCTGCAGTCTCCCTTCCTTCCTCCCTTCCTTCCTTCCTTCCTTCCTTCCTTCCTTCCTTCCTTCCTCAAACATCTGACATTCATACCTTGCGGCTCTCAAACATCTGACATTCATACCTTGCGGCTCTCAAACATCTGACATGTATTCTATGTGTCTCTTATGTTAAAAAAGTTTGGCCACCCCTGTTCCAGACCAAGGAGGCCTTCCTCCAACAAGGTCCTCCAGGTGAAGAGCCACTTGATTTGGTGAGCAGCTCCTCAGCTTGGAGAAAGGCTTGAAACATTCCTGAGTGGAGTAGAAGGATACAGGCCACTGATGGGCCAGACACAACAAACTGGGAAACGTGTGCGATCATAAATACAGCCGTTAAGTTTACCTTGCTCTCACCCCCCGCCCTCAGGAAAGCCATACTGTTCCATGAGAAGCTCCACAGGGAACACACATTGAAAGTAATTTATTATGCGCTACTGATAAAGTGGCAACAGTTAATCTGGCAAAGGGTTCTAGCTCTGGAGCTATTAATAATTAAAAGTGCGCACAAATTCATCATCCTGTCCCATCCCACCCACCCACTCCGCCCCCACTCTTTGGCAGAGGAGCAACGCCGGGTGTTTGCTTGTCCAGGGAAAAGCAGAGAGAGGGGGGGGGGGGGAAAGATCTCAGTCTACTATTTTTAATTAATATATTTCCAAAATTAAACTTCTCTGGGATTCTGGGTGGGTTCCAAAATCTGAAGTCTTCTATAAAAAGCATTTGGGGCTGGCTACTTGCCAGGATCAAAATTTACAAGCAGCCCAATAAACTCGGCAGTTGGATCCTCATTCCTGTTCTGGTTTCCACGGAAACAGGTGACGGATTGCCAAAAAATGCAACCTGAAGTTTTAAAATAATCAGTGTTTTGAACCAGTGATATTTTTTTTTGGGGGGGGGGGTGTCCAAGCATCTCACAGTCTATGTCCAATCCAGCCGTGTCCCCAGAAGAGGGAAAGGACAAAAATAAATGACAGCGTGGGGCCAGCAAGAAAGTTGGTAGAACTTTGGCACATGTCATTGTGCGCTAACAAGAACAAATGCAGCTCTCTCTGAAATTCGACAGAGATAGTCGGAGAACCAGAGAGCGGAGTCAGTCAAACACATACAGGACAAGAGTGATAGATGTGTCTGGGAATTTTTGACTGGTATGCAACACTGGGTGGAGTTCTCCCAATCATGCATGAAAATAGCTTTTTAAAATGAGACATATATTTAGTTTTTCTCTCTCTTCTACTTAAATCAAAGATGGATCACCTGAAATTTGTCAATGTATGCCCAGGGGATGTGTGTTAGAATGGGACTAATATTCTCTTGTGGCCGCACCAGATAACTGAATGTATAATAAGAGCATTCTATTGAAATACTATGAGTCAAATAGAACAAAGGAGGAGTCACGTGCACCTTTAGACGAACAAAGTTTTTTTCAGAGTGTAAGCTTTCGTGTGCTAGAAGCACATTTCATCAGACAATAAGATGGAATGGCAAACAGTCCTAAATATAGAGAAAGTGGACAGTGAATTAGCATGCAAAATCATGGAAATGTCTGTTTTCAGGTTAAAAGAATCACAATTTGGGGTCCGGTGACTGTTAGTTTATGTTAACGGGGCACAGCCGATCCTGGCTAGGCTGCCTTTCTCCCGCAGTTTTCTCCTGAGAGCACCAGCAAAGAACTCTCAACTCCATACCAACCCAGCTAATCTTGGGCGGGCTTGTCTTGCAACCTGGTTTAAATCGAGCTGAAAGAAAAGCCAGCCACAGCCAAGGTGGCAGGGAGCTCTTAGCTCACAGCCACCCTGGCTGATCCTTGGGCTGACTTCTGCAGTCCCTTTAAAGTCAAAGGGACTGAATAAGCATGCCTGACAAACACTAGAGAGGCGGGATCAATCTGCTCCCGTCTCTCCACTATTTTCAGATCTAGCTGAAATCCCCAAATATATCCAGGATTTTTTGTTTTTGTTTTCCCAAGAAAACCTGGATACATTGGGGAAGCTGAAAAATACCTGAAAATATGCCACTAAGCTGGGCTTTTTTGTAGCAGGAACTCCTTTGCATATTAGGCCACACACCCCTGATGTAGTCAATCCTCCTGGAGCTTACAATAGGCCCTGTACTAAGAGCCCTGTAAGCTCCATAGGGTTGCCCAAGTCCAATTCAAGAAATATCTGGGGACTTTGGGGGTGGAGCCAGGGGACTTTGGGGGTAGAGCCAGGGGCAAGGTTGTGACAAGCATCATTGAACTCCAAAGGGAGTTCTGGCCATCACATTTAAAGGGACCACTCTCCTTTTAAATGCCTTCCCTCCATTGGAAATAATGAACAATAGAGGCGCCTTCTTTTGGAGCTCATAGAATTGGACCCCCTAGTCTGATCTTTTTGAAACTTGGAGGGTATTTTGGGGAGAGGCATCGGATTCTATGCCGAAAATGTGGTGCCCCTACCTCAAAAAACAGCCTTCCCAGAGGCCCAGATACCCACAGATCAATTTTCCATTATACCCTATGGGAATCGATCTTCATAGGGAATAATGGAGTGCCCAGCTGACATTTCCCTCCCTCCCTCTCCCTCCCCCCCCCCGCTTTCTGATGTCCCTGAAGTGGGGGGAGGGCCTCCAAACCGGGGGATTCCCTGCCCCCACCTGGGGATTGGCAACCCTAAAGCTCCAGGAGGATTGGCTGCATTCAGGATGTGTGGCCTAATAGGCAAAGGAGTTCCTGCTGCAAAAAAAGCCCTGCAGCACTAAGGTATTTTTCTGGTATATTTTCAGCTAGGGTAGATCTGAATGCACACGCCGAGTTGGGACAGACGGAAGCATAAGCTGTTTGTCCTATATGCACGTTTTCACTCCTAGGCGGATTCTATATAGTTTAAGAATATGTCACACAAATAAAACTGGGAGAAGACACATTCGCAAACCAGATGACAGCTGCACACAGTAGCAGTTTAGAAAGCTCTGGAATCTTACAGAAATCCTCTCCACAGCTGGCCTGCACGTGCTCAGTCCCATGTGGGACTACACAGAAGCCACTAAGATGGAACGAAGGTTCTGTGCAGGTATTTTTAGACAAGGGCTCAGGGGGTGGGGGGGAGTCGGCTTCACAGTGGCTTTGGATTACTTTTTTAATGCATCTGCAATCTGTTAGGTGAAGGACAGACACACAACTGGTGGAGATTCCCTTCATAGTGAAGGATGATTCACGAATAAGTCGCCGGTAGACTTTCAGCGCCTTCCTTTCTCTCCCACATCAATTAATGCAAAGTCGGCTTCCCATTCCTTGCCAGATTCTTTGAACACAAGCTGAATTCCGTTCAGCACAGTTGACTGGATTCTGAGGGGCCTCAGAAAGCCGAACCGCAACCCAAACATGCAGACATTTCTGATCGCTTTGTTTACTGAATCATAAATAAACCTTCCCAACAACGTGAAATGGAAAGCTTTCAAAAGAGACCTCAGAAAACTTCCAGCGGGGGGGGGGGGGGGGGGTCTATCGCAATCTCTTATGTAACTGGCCAAGCAACTTCTCCAGAGCCACTCAATAGTTTCTGCTGATTTGTTCCTGAATAATTTTTTGAAAGCTGCACGCAAGCGGTGTCAGAGGGTGAAGCCACGTTCTCGGCACCAATGCTATTGATATTAAGAGGGAAATTAGAAAATGTGATTGGCTTTGGCAATGGTAACGCAGAGCATAGCAACCAGTCCCTCCCACCTGAGCGAATACCTTCCAGCCAACAGAACTGTCACATTCTTTAAGCATGCGGGAAATGACAGAGATTAGCGCTATAACCTTTGTTGTCAGGGTGGCCTTGTTTCGCCATCATTCAGACTTCAGCGCTACACACTCCATCTACCTGCTAATCATGCTAGGTTTTGCATCCCCACCGCAAGACAGAGGGCACATCTACACCACTGATGAAGCCACACATCCATTAGACTGGAATGAAGCCAAGGGAATGACAGTGCAGCTGTCTTGCACTGATTTGGAGGTGACAAAGTAGCAAGTGGCTGCCGAAGGCCTTCACTTTCCCTGCTTGCGGTCTCCAGGTGAACCAGCATGGGACTCTGTGCATAGCTTTGCTGGGGATGGCAGAGGGCAAAACAGCAGAATATTTAGGCAAAGCCATGATATGTAATTATACAGTTATTAATAATACAACGGGCTCTAGAAAGAGGCTCTGGGTTGTGCCCCTCTATCCTTACTGTCTTCCACCGACCCAAGTGAAGGCATGTACTTCCGCCCCACCTGAAGGGAACTGATGTCTATCATCTGGAGAGTAATTTTAATTCTGAATGATCTCCAGCCCTCACCTGGAAATTGGCAGTGATTCCCTGGGAGGAAATGGCATTGTATCTGTCTGAGGTCTCATCCTTCCTTAAACCTCATCCCTTAAATCTCCAGGAATTTCCTAACTTGGAGTTAGCAACAGGTATACCAACGGTGCCGTGCTGTGGAAAAGTTATGGTGCAAGAATGATCCTGACTTGTAGTGGAATTCTCTGCAGATTTATCCTAGGGTAACTGATATCAGTGAGCTTATATTGGAATAACTGCCTAAGATGGTACTGTTGTAGGCCTATATCTCAGGGTGGAAATGGAGAAAAGAGCTTAGTCTCACACACAAAAAATATGCTTTGGAAGGCATCCAAGGACATGCCCGACAAATTGCAAGGGGATTGGGAGTGTGTGCTTGCAGATTAAATCCCACCCATGGGAGGAAAACACCATTGTGTGAAGGCTTATAAATGCCCCCATATATATCAAGAGAACAACCGACACAGATATGGGAGCTTTAACGTCCATACGAATAAACACTGGCATTCTAATACTAATGCCCACAGATTTAGCATGGCTCTTTGTGTGCGTGCGAAGAAGAAGTAACAGCATTATTCAGTAAATGCACCACTGACTTGGCAACCTTAGAATTTATTGTTCATTAAAAATACATGCTAATTATCACAATTTTAATTAAAGTATTATCTGGTGTATGTGAAATGCAATTATGCGCAACCAGCATAAGCTGTAAGGCAGGCTAATATTTGCAGAGAAATGCAGTGCCGGCATTGGTTCACTGTGTGCACCATAAGCTCGTGTTTGTTTCCAAGTGAAAAAAAAATCTGTACATGGAACATTAAGCTAAGCTATCGCTATCAAAGCCCACGCCCCCCTCCAAAAAAAACCTTGACACACCGTCCCAGTTCACACTCTAACAGGCAATTTTCAGGGGGAGGGATTTCCACTTTTGCTGTCCATACAGAGGTAATTGGTTATGACCGTTTTCGCACACAGCTCATCTCGCAGTCCCAATCTTGTTCCCTTTGCAGCGTCTGGTCGGATTTCCCACCATCTGCGCCAAAGTTACAGGAAGTGCCGCAGGTTTTGCGTAGCAAACGTAAACCGCTAAAACCCAGTTTACGTTTGCTACACAAAAGCCGCGGCACTTCCTGTAACTCCGGCGCAGATGGTGGGAAATCTGACAGACGCTGCAGAGGGAACAGGATTGTGACTGCGAGGTAAGCTGTGTGCGAAAAAGGTTTATATCTCTGTTGTTCAAAGCATTGCCCTTATGATCGTTACAGTTCTGTGTTAACCTGCATTGTCCTTTTTCTTGCTAAGGGCATGAAAGGCATTTCCAAATAATGTAAGAGCAATTACACAGACACAAGCACAGGACTTTCCATGTTAAGATTCCCCACACTGGATGAGACCAACAGCTTATGCAGCGATTCGGCACGTTCTAGGCCGATGAACGCTGTTCATATACACAAGGCCACCTGCATAAGACACATTCCAAGAAATAGGTTTTAACTGAGTTTGGTGGGATGACGAGTATCAAAAAGTAGGCTAATAATAATAATAATACTTATATTGCACTTCAACAAGTCAAGGCACTTTTTATTGTATTCTCTGTAAACCTTAAGAGAAACCTGTAGCACCATCTACACATCATGTCAGACTGAGAGAACAGCAGCTGACCCATGGCCGACTGGTACAGTCCTGTTTGGGGCAAAGATTCAAATAGTGATCCTGATTCGAACCCTTAGCTACCCTCTTTGGTTTCCTCAGGTGTCTGTTGTGGGGAGAGGAAGGGAAGGAGATTGTAAGCCACTCTGAGACTCCGAGTGAAGGGTGGGGTATAAATCCATTCTCTTCTTCTTCCATGGTCACCCAGTGAGCTGCCACATCAGGATGGGGATTTGAACCTGGATCTCTCAGATCCCAGTCCAACACACCACATTGGCTCTCATGCTTGGAATAAGTAAACTCAATCCACACGTTACAAGATTCACTGCTTTAAAACTTGCTTGGGTTTCAGATGAGAAAGAGAGAGAGGACAGATGATAAATGGATGAGAGAGAGAGAGAGAGAGAGAGAGAAAGAGAAACCAATGATAAGTTAGCCTTTTTGTTATCTGACAAATCTACCAAAATCACTGCAGCTGTGGCTGAGTTCCTGTCATGTGTATGGAAGTTAAGAACTAGAGAATATAAAATATAGATCTATTTTGCTTACCTACTCTGTCTTTTTAACTTCAGTGGGTTCTGGTTGGTGGCAACCCTTTTTTACATTTTTAGGTGTTTAGTTCTTGGACTGTTTATCCCTGTTTTATTGTATTACTATGCCATTAAAGGTTCGTTTGATGATGATGATGATGATAGACAGACAGACAGGCAGGAGAGAGATGCAATTTCCCTAACCTATATCTGGGTTTGTTATTGCTGACTGTTGTTTGCTTTGAACCCTATTATTAAGAACATAAGAGAAGCCATGTTGGATCAGGCCAATGGCCCATCCAGTCCAACACTCTGTGTCACACAGTGGCTAATAGCCACTGATGGACCTCTGCTCCATATTTTTATCTAAACCCCTCTTGAAGGTGGCTATGCTTGTGGCCGCCACCACATCCTGTGGCAGTGAATTCCACATGTTAATCACCCTTTGGGTGAAGAAGTACTTCCTTTTATCCGTTATTATTTATTATTTATTTATTATTTATTTATTACTTTATATTTATATCCCGCCCTCTCCGCAAGCGGACTCAGGGCGGCTTACAATATCATAAAATGTTTCCAAAGAATCATAAAAGGTGCTTATGGGGGAGGGAGGAAGAGAGCTGTCAACAAATATTAACAATGACAGTGAAGAGAAAACTGATTAAGAAAGCCCATACTTTGACCCATAACCAAATCCGTTATTATTTGTTTCCAAAGAATCATAAAAGGTGCTTATGGGGGAGGGAGGAAGAGAGCTGTCAACAAATATTAACAATGACAGTGAAGAGAAAACTGATTAAGAAAGCCCAAACTTTGACCCATAACCAAATATTAGCAAGGGCCAATGTGATTATTTGAAATAATATTTTTGTAAAAAAAAAACAAAAAAAACCACCCAGGAGCCAAAATGTGTTAAATGAAACCAAAAAGATGCTGAAACAGCTCGAGAAAGGCCTTAAAATGAAAGGATGTAATGAAGAGATCAGTAAATTGGATTACTACATCGCTGGCACGGGACACCCATCACATCACAGAGAAGGAAAGGAAGTGTGGCAACAGCTGGCACATCAGGAAATCCTCCGCAGAAGCAAAGAGCGCCAAATGAATGAAAGCAGCGCATAATATTTACAGAATACAGATAAAAGGGAACAAACGAAATAATGTATTCTGCTTCTGTACAGCAACCAGACACACATCAGTATCTGCTGGGCGAAGAAGACTTAATTTGTGCCGTAATCCGCAGAGGCTGTGCCAGCACACAACAAGGGAAACGAGGAGACTGGCGTCTGGCGTATAGAGAGGGTTAAAAGGGAGCTCATAGGAAACCCTCGGCTCACAGGAAAATGGCCAGCAGGCTAGCCTCAATGCAAACATGGCCCAAAGACAAAGAGAGGGGTGTTCCTTTCATAGCATGATGGGCCCCTCCTTGGCCGGTCTCTGCAGAGCCATGTGTTTATTCAATGAACTGCACAATTAAGATATTTGGGTATTTGCAGAACTGCACAACAGGAAGGCTAGATAAAGCTTTGCGAAGGCAAATATTTGGTCCCACAAGCAGGCTCTTCATCCAGAATTCATTATACTCATTATAGAGGAGGTAGCTGAGGTAGAACCCCCTCCCCCCCAAAAAAAAAAATCGGCTCTTGAGCCAAGTTCTCAGTTTTGACCCTGACCATCTGATAGAAAAAATAAGGATTCCCAGTTACTTGTGTGCTCTCTCTTCCCATGGAGCAGTGATTGCTGGAGTGACAGCACCTAACGGGTTTCCTGGCACCTTTCTGCTCCTTTCTGGAGCACCTTTCTGCTCCTTTGACAAAGCATCTCTTTCCCAAGCTGAAGAGTCAGTCTGGACCTCGTTCTCCACCCTGTCCAAACTTAGAAGCCAGAAGGAATCATCACCGTCTCCCCAGGAAATACTCATCAGAAGCAGCCGCCTCCAATGCCTATCATTTTGTGATGGCCCCAACATTCTAAGGCAGCCATTTTGTTTCTGCCCTGTTGTGTACATGAACTAATGTTGCTACTTTGTAATGGTGTTCCTGCCTGGCTTCCTGCCTGGCTCCTTGGGGCCTTTAGGCCTGAGCTTGGGGACTCAGGAGCCATGGGCAGGAGGATCCAAATCCCTGCTGCCCTGCTCCAATCACGGGCCCCCTGCTGGTTTGAATGATCCAATGGCGTGCTTGCGTGGGAACCTGGATGTGTATATAGTTGGTTTTGTGGGCCCAGTCCTCCAGTCTTTAGTTCAGCCATCACTATGCTGCACTTAATAAAGGAGCTACGATCACTCCCACCTCGCCTTTTCCATACGTTGAACCCACTGTATTATATGCCCCTATTAAAGGTTTGATATCGAAAATTTACAAACTGCTACTTCACTCCATTGACACAAAACCACACTCCTATCAAGGGGCCTGGCACCGAGATCTGGGTACCGAGCTAACCAAAGAGCAGTGGCAGGCTATTTGGAGTTCTTCCATATATAAAACGAAGGCAATGAGCGTGCAACTTCAAGCCATTAAAGTTCTCACGCGCTGGTATAAGACCCCGGTGCAATTATCACACTCCTTCTCTACTTCGCCCCTCTGTTTTAAGAACTGCGGCCAGAGAGGCACATTCTTTCACTCCTGGTGGCTCTGCCCCGTTATACAAAGCTTTTGGAGGCTAATTTACCAAGAAGTACATGCCCTCACCTCATACTCCCCACCTTTCACGCCGGAGTACGCTCTCCTGAACCTTGTAGGCACCTCACGCATTCCTGAGCACGCGGAGGAACTAATTTCACATATGTTCATGGCAGCTAAATTTGCAATTGCCCTGGTTTGGAAGCAACAAACTCCTCCCTCGAGACAGGCATGGTGGCTGAAACTATGGGATTATTTTGTTTTAGATAAGCTCACCTATGACTTAGATCCTCGTTGCTCCTCCCAGACCGCTTACTCGGACTTCGTGTGTAAATGGCGTCCCTTTATTGATAAAGTCTCAAAAGACAGCAGAAACCCTAATGACTCACACCATGCTATATTAATGTCATGCCAACTACTGTTGTAATTAGTTTTTTAATGGTTAACATTGTATGTATTCACTTCCTCACTATATATTGGTATATGCTATGCATCTGCTGATGTACTACCACCTTTGTACCTTGAACTTTATACCAATAAAGCTTTTATATTAAAAAAATATATATATATGCCCCTTGTGGCACCATTTTGTTGCAGTGCCCATCCTCAACATTCCAAAAGCTGAGTACTTTTCTCTCTAGACCTATTTCGCAGATGTTCACTGTCAGATATTGAATGGCAGCTATCATTCACCTCCTACTTTGCCCTGTCTACACAGGAGAATCCATTTGCAAATGATTTCTGTAGCGTACTGGCAGTCTACGTTTGGTGTAGTGGTCTACGAGCCAGTTTGGTGTAGCGGTTAGGTGCGCGGACTCTTATCCGGGAGAACTGGGTTTGATTCCCAACTCCTCTACTTGCGCCTGCTGGATGGCCTTGGGTCAGCCATAGCTTTTGTAAGAGTTGTCCTTGAAAGGGCAGCTGTTGTAAGAGCTCTCTTAGCCCCACTTCCCTCACAGGGTGTCTGTTGTGGGGGGAAGGTAAAAGAGATTGTGACCGCTCTGAGACTCTGAGATTCAGAGTATATGGTGGCATGTAAATCCAATATCTTCGTCTTCTTCTTCTAATACCCAATGACTCATGGATGCTGCCACAGATGTTCAAACACTTGAATGCTCAGCATATAACTGATCTGCCCCCATACCATGACAAAGTACTAGTTATGGACTGGTATCAAGCAGTGGGAAATTTCTAGTTGGGGTGTTTGGTGAAACAGGGCGGCTGTTCCACACTTGCCATTCAGAACTTGATAAATCCGGGGTGGCCAACGGTAGTTCTCCAGATGTTTTTTTGCCTACAACTCCCATCAGCTCCAGCCAGCATGGCCAATGGCTGGGGCTGATGGGAGCTGTAGGCAAAAAACACCTGGAGAGCTACCATTGGCCACCCCTGCGATAAATGAATGATCAACTTGCATAGACTTGCATCACTGTTAACTATTAATACCCACTAGAAGGGATAAATCTCATCATATCGGTTGTGCTAATACAGTTCTGAATTTCTATACAGCAGGGGTGGCCAAACTTGCTTAATATAAGAGCCACACAGAATAAACGTCCGATGTTTAAGAGCTGCAAGACATGAACATCGGATGTTTGAGAGCTGAAGGAAGGAAAGCAAAAAGATAGGGGGGAGGGAAAGGGAAGGAGAGACGGAAAGAAAGCAACTTTAAATGCATTCTCCAAGCTGCTGGTTGATTTAGAGAGGTGATTTAAAGAAGGAAATGCCTTCTCCAAGCCAGTTGATGGGGGGGGGGGCTTTGAGAGCAGCACTATATGTGTGAAAGAGCCACATGCGGTTCCCGAGCCTCAGTTTGGCCACCCCTGCTATGTGGCATTTAAAGTATGATATATCTTGCTCTCTATGGGGCTTGGCTATCGATGGCGATAAAAGAATCTCTGGATCAACTCAATTAGTCCTCTGGCTGTTGAGTCTCTTAAGATGGGCTGGGGACTCAACTCTTGGCACTGATGGTGTGTGCAACAAGGTGATCGCAGGGAGCATGCAGTAGCCCTAAACCAGTGGCTGGAGGCAGTTTTCAGATGGATGTAGGCTAATAAAATGAAGCTTACCCCTGATAAGGCAGAAGGGCTCCCTTCCAATGTTTTCAGGTTTTGTATGCATTTTAATTTTCTTTTCTAACTCTTTTAAAAATTGTTTTAATGATATATGTTTTGGAGGAGAGTTGATTGTAATGGTTTTACAATAATTTTATCTGGTATGTTTTAATGTTAGATGTGTTAGATGCCTTGGCAACAGAAAAAGACATAAAAGGAGGGATATACGTTTTGTAAATAAATGTCTGAAGAAGAGAAGAAGATATTGGATTTATACCCCACCCTTCACTCTGCATCTCAGAGTGCCTCACAATCTCCTTTACCTTCCTTCCTAAAAACAGACACCCTGTGAGCAATGTTCCCTCTAAGAAGCAGTCTTGTGAGCAAAAATTCTACTTTGTGAGCTACTGGCATTAAAGTTGTGAGCCACTGTATAAATTATTGTGCTCTGGGGTCATCCTTCCTGAGCTAAGACAAAAATCTGTGAGCTGGAGGCTAAAAATCTGTGAGCTAGCTCATGCTAACTCACCTTAGAGGGAACACTGCCTGTGAGGTAGGTGGGGCTGAGAGAGCTCTCTCAGAAGCTGCCCTTTCAAGGACAGCTCTGCGAGAGCTATGGCTGACCCAAGGCCAGGAGTGGCCAAACTTGCTTAATGTAAGAGCCAAAAAAATTAAACATCAGATGTTTGAGAGCAGACAGGAAGGAAAATAGATGGGGAGAGGGAAGGGATGGAGAGGTAGACAGAAATCAACTTTAACCTTAAATGTATTCTCCAAGCTTCTAGCTGGCTTGGCTTGAAAAGCGATTTAAGGAGACAAATGCCTTCTCCAAGCCGGCCAACTGGGCAATGGAGGCTTTGAGAGCCACACAATATGTGAGAAAGAGTAACATGTGGCTCCTGAGCCACAGTTTGGCCACCCCTGCCCAATCCGATTCCAGCAGCTGCAAGTGAAGGAGTGGGGAATCAAACCCAGTTCTCCCAGATAAGCGTCTGCACACTTAACCACTACACCCAACTGGCTTTCTCGCTATACCAAGCTGGCTCTCTCTGTTGAGTCTTGATTTTGTCAGATCTTGGAAGTTAAGCCGGGTTGGCCCAGGTTAGCACTTGGATGAAAGACCATCAAGAAAGTCCAGGAGGGCTATGCAGAAGAAGACAACAACAAACCGCCTCTGCAGTTACCAACACAGTTACCAACTCTAACCTGGATGGTCCAGTTTACCTTATCTTGTCATACCTCAGAAACCAAGCACAATCAGCCTGGAACAGTACTCGGATGGAAGAATGCCGAGGAAGCCTAGGGTTGCTACGCAGAGGCAAGCACAGGCCAACTACCTATGTTGGACTCTCGCCTTCAAGCCCAACAAGGTTGTCATAAATCTGTTGCAACCTGACAGCATTTTACACACGTGCCCAGAGCTTTTTTTGTAAAAAAAACAAAAAAGCCCAACAGGAACTCATTTGTATATTAGGCCACACCCTCTGACATCATTGTTCCACGGAGAGCCCAGCAGGAACTCATTTGCATATTAGGCCACTCACCCCGGTGCCAAGCCAGCTGGAACTGTGTTCCTGCTCAAAAAAAGCCCCGCACATGCTCACAAGTACCTGTTGAAGAAACAGCCAGGAATTAAGCAAAAGGCTGGAGAACAATGAATTGTGAGATCTGTATGCAGCTACAGGGTTTCTCTTTTACTCACTGCACTGGGTGCACACTGTGAATTCTTCCTGAGTGTAGCTAAAATAGAGCCCGACAATGGCATGAATACCTTTGTCATTTGGTACAAGGTTATCTAGTTTTTCCATTTGTGAGTTATCCTACTATTTAAGTTCATCTGTGGCGCTGGAAATAAATGGTCTGGGTTTTTTTTTCAAAAGATAAACTCTCTCCCAGCAGTTACTGTAGCTTCATATACACACATAAAGCGGGGACTTCCCTCTTGACTTCTGAAAGAAGGTGAAAACTCATCTCTCTGCTGAATCATAAAATGATTTTTTTTTGCCCCAGCCCAAATAACAGATGGTTCTTAACTTAATGACCCACAAAGAAGAATAAGAAATTGGTCCATTATCTCTGCTTCTCACAAGGTTCAGCGTGTCAGAGCTGGAACCATCTTCAGGTATCACTTGATAACATAGGAAAAAGGAAGGATAAGGAACGAATCCACGCTAGTTGCAAAGGGGGAGGGAAAAGGCCTTCCTGAATGAGATGAATGAAAGAATGTGACAACAAGTTGAATGAGACCTTCTTTAGGAATGTCAAATAGTCCTCCTCTACATGTTCAAGCTTCCTAATTCAACAGGAGCAATTTTTCATGGTATGAATATTCAGTAACAGCAAGGGAAGACCTGATAGATTCCTGCCTGTCATGCAACTGTTAAAGGCACAGAGCTTCTAAGAAACAGAAAGAGCATCTCTTTCTCAGCTAGGGTTAGAATCATAGAGCTGGAAGGGACCACCAGGGTTATCTAGTCCAACCCCCCGCACAATGCAGGAAACTCACAAATACCTCCCCTTAATTCACAGAATCTTCGTTGCTTTAGGTTGCCAGGTCCCCCCACCCCCAGCCACTGGCCGGAGGTAGGGTTGCCAAATCCAGGTTGGGAAACTCCTGGAGATTTGCGGATGGAGTCTGGGAAGGACAGGGACCTCCAGTGGGGTACATTTTTTTTTTCTGTAGATTGCTAGGCCGCCCTTTCCCATAGTGGGCTCAGGGCAGCTCCCAACGCAATAAAACAACGAAACCAATATAAAACAATTAAAACAGTTTAAAATTAAGACAGTTAAGCCACAGCTCACATTAGGTGAGGCGGCATAGATGGTACAAACAGATCGATTAGGCTTACTTGTCAGTCCGGTGCAATCAGTGCAGGGGGGGCCGTTTAAATGATAGGATGCCCGTCTGCCTCAACCATAGGTCCAATGGACAGTTCCATCTTACAGCCCCTCCGGAATGGTAACAAATCCTGGAAGGCCCAAACCTCCACTGGGAGCTGATTCCACCAGGTCGGGGCCAAGGCGGAAAAAGCCCTGGCCTTGGTTGAGGCAAGCCGGACGTCCTTTGGGCCAGGGATGGTCAGAAGATGTTGGCTGGCCAATCATAGCGACTTCCAGGGCTCATAGCGGGAGAGAAGGTCCCGCAGGTATGCTGGTCCCAGGCCGCACAAGGCTTTGAATGTCAATACTAAAACCTTAAAGCGGATTCGGTACTCAATTGGTAGCCAGTGCAAACTGCGCAGCAGCGGCCATAAAGTCCACCTTCCTTCCAAAGCACCTGATTTTCTCCAGGGGAACTGATTTCTGTAGTCTGGAGATGAGCTGTAATTCCCGGGGGGGGTGGGATCCCCAGGTCCCGCCTCGAAGCCTCCCACCTATTCTCGGCCAGAAACGTTAACATAAGTAGACAGGAAAGTAACTGAAAATACTGATTAAAATGCAAATTTATGAGCTCTATCTGCTTTAAAACTCCAAGGTTAGTCCCAGCAAATTGCCAATAAGGGCAAATTAAATTAGCTTCACATTCACTGGTGGAGAATTTTATATTTTCATAAATTGTGTTACACTTTCATTCTAACCTTTAAGTTTCTATAGTCCTGGCAACCCCCCGTAACCCCCGTCCTGGTTTCCACTGCCTTGATATTTAGTCTTCTGAACTGCAAGAGCTATCACTCCGTACACGCCATGGAACAAAATTCATTAATGTACCATACAGGTAAAAGTATTCCACCCACTAAAATGGAAAATATAAGGGCAATGGAAGATTCATCTGTCATTACCGGACAAGATTCATCTGTCATTACCGGCCAACCCTGATGCAATGCAAGACATAAAAAAGGGACAGACCTGTAAATACATCCGATTTCGACACATTAGTATCTCGGGGGTTATTAAACAAGAGTTCTGCATAAATTTGTGTACATGAAACAATTCTAGTTCTAATGAAACAGCTCAACAGGAAATCCTGGAACATACTTAACGATAAAAGCCATATGTATTTGCCATGCAACCATGTTGCGGTCAGTTCGTGCTTAAGCGCCTGTCTGTCTTATCGCTTTAATTCTAGGCAACTTGAGGGGCTCTCATATTGAGCTGTGCTTATGATGTGCAAAATGGAGATTCAGTTAATTGTCATTAACACAAAAGCCCCCCTCCCCAAATACAAAACCCATGGCAGCCCTCATCCCATTTGGCATGTTTACAAGCAGATGCAGGATGTTAGGCAAGGGTTGAGTTCACAGTAAAAATCCAGTAGCAAAATGCATTACTTAGTGTAGTGTGAACGCACCAAAGGCCAATTTTTTCCTGCACTGTGCAGGGGGTTGGACTAGATGACCCTGGAGGTCCCTTCCACCTCTATAATTCTATGAAATGGCAAAATGCTACACTGGTAGAACTGATCCATTCACGGCCACTGCCTGTCTCAGTAGACAGCAGCTCTGCCTGGTCTCTGCTAGAACTTGCCTTGCAAATGCAACAGGCTTTTGTGCTGGAAACCCTGGAAAGCATTTTGTGCCAAGGGAGCAGGGTTCTAAGGATTGGTGGGTGTGGGGAGCCAGCGAGGAAGACGGATTGGAGGAAACGGTGAAAGCACGGGTACACAGCAGAAAGAAAAGTTAGCAGAGGATCAACTCCTACTGAGTCCCGTGAAGACTAAGACTGGCCTCTGAACTACCATGACACAGAAGCAGGTCAGAGTTTAGCTAGAAGTGATAAAGCATCTGGTTTGCACGCAAAAATTCCTAGCTTCAATCCCTGGCATCTCCATCTAAATGGCTCCCACTGGAGGTGATGTGGATGACTTCCTCCTGGCACGCTGGAAAATGGCTGTCAGAGTAGGCAAAGCTTACCTCGATAGATCAAGGGGCAGACTCCGCACAAGGCAGCTTCATGGGGACCACGTGTAGAGGCTGACAGGTAATTCCCAAGGATTTTTCTTTTATGTGCATTGTTATTAACTCCCCAAAGCTTTGTATGGGAAGTGTGTAACTCACACAACAGCCACACATCACACAGTGCCACAGTGTACTGAAACCGCTAAACGCACACAAGAATATCTGCCACTAGTTCTTCACACTGTGCAACCTTCCATAGGTCTGTGAACTTATCCATGTGCATCACTTCAACTGACACTCCCCTCTACCCAAAAAATAAAATGAAATAAAAATCAGAACCTACAATTCAATAAGCAATGATTGCATGTTTAATTAGAAAAAAGGAAGGTGACTGCAAATTAAAACAGATAGAGGACTCTGGGGAGAGAACAAGTTCTACTTTCTAAACATGCTAATTCCATCTCAGACTGCTGGTTTTTAAATATGCTGCAGAAAGAGGAAACCACTACACCTAGCGACAATACACAGGTAATTGGGGAGCAACCATATTGCTATGAATGGGTGAGCCGCTAATTAGTCCAAAGGAAATAAAGCTGTCATGGCAGGATAAAAAGGGTATAAAAAGAAATCAACTCTAATTGCCGTTTCATTGTCAAGGAAAGCAGTCCTGCACGCAGCTTGGTTTGCAAAACTCCATTTTTATAAGTAAATACGAGTCATCGTTAAGCTGGTACGTTCAGAGGAATATCAATGCAAGATGGGGCCCGTGCTTTTCCAATGCATGCCTCGAGATAGAGCAAACGAACTGGGGCTGAGGCTGAGAAGTGGACCAAAAATGTTAACATCCCACAAATGATTCAGATGAATTGCTTTAAGGGCTTTACAGCAAGCCTCAAAACGGCCATCTATCACAAGTACATTTGATTGCTGTATTATCTTTATACCTTAATTGAGATACTTAAGTTCTGTTATCAAGTACTTTCTACAGGTATTTCAAAGTGCAATCAACCGTAACTTACATTCTGCTGCTTGGGATAATCTTGTGGCCATCTCTAAACCAAGTCACTTGAGGTCGAGGGTAGCTGGAGATGTGCGGGAAGTTGAGCACCGCAGCTTGCCCTTGAGACACTGTTTTCCTCTGGTCGACATCCAGGAAATTCCCCATGTCTGCAGAGAAAAGTTACACTCAGAATTCCAAGAAAACCTTCTTCTCCCCAAGCTTGTCATGATTTTTTTAAGGGTCAGAGTGAAGAATAATTATATTTTATAGCAGTCGTTGGCATCACTGTAATTAAACAATAAGACTATCACAGACCTTGTGGTAGTGCTGACGAGTGCAGGTTTGGGGATGCGTAGCGAAGCATATGGCAAAGCCCAGTGACTCTAGGACACCGAAGAAGTGTCTCCGTCAGCACACTATGGCATGCTCATTTCCCAGGGTAGACAATCAACTCTCCCACCCAACTGAAAATTGACGGAATTAAAATGGCAAATGAGCTTTTGAAATTTTACTATGCAAAAAATGCATGGCTAAGCAATACTATAAAACTAAGACAAAGATTCAAGCAAGGAAGAGGCACAAAGATCCTGAAGATGATGATGGTGATGGGTCAAGAGAAAAGGGTGTTAGGCTCAGAAATGAGTTGCAAGGAAGCTGGAAAATGCAGCTGTGGGTGAAATCATGGGAAGGTCATTGAACCTACTGGCCTCTGAAAATTAGAAAGGGCAGCAACTTAATCTCCTGGAGCTTCCTTACAACTTCTCATCCAAGGACAGAAAGAATTTTGAAGTAAAGTCCATTTTTCAAAGAAACAAACCGATAAAATTCCTGTGTCAAATTTCCAATGGATAAAAGGGACATCGGCTGAAAGGAAATCAAGGAGTTCACTTTACGATCTTCTATCAAAATTGGCACACTTCTGTAGGTCTGTGTTGGAAAATACCTGGAGATTTTGGGAGGGGGTCCGGGAGATGGTGGGGTTTGGGGATGGGAGGGGTCTTAGCCTGGTCCAGTGCCACAGAGTCAACCCTTTCAAGCAGCCGTTTTCTTCAGGGGAGCCTGTCTCTGCCAGCTGGAGATCAGTTGTAAAAGTGGGAGATCTCCAGGCCCCACCTGGAGGCTGGCAACTCTAGTCAGTTTTCAGCCCAGGGAAGAGGGAGCTGCCTGTCCTGCCCCCACTGTTTTAAAACTCAGCCAGGTTGATAGTGCCATGGGGGGGGGGGGGCACATGTGGTTCTCGTGGCCCTCCCTCTCACATTTTATGGAGCCAAGGGAGATAGGAACCAGCAGACAGTCCTGCCATCAAGCTTATCAGCCAGTGATAAGTGAATTGCAAAGTGATCTCACAGAAATAGGGGTACTGTTTTGTTTTTGAAATCATGGGAAAGATTTTTCCAGGTTCTAATATAATTAACACTTACACTTCACAGAAGTTCCATATTTTTATTTAATCGGATTACCCACTTTAAAAGACTTATTGAACCATGCAAGCAGTTCTAATTAACCCCATTGTTACACGAGCAATTCAGCTTTCATAATTCAGACGATTTCTAATTAAGAATTGTTCAGCAATACTTGCATACCCCTGTTTGCATTAATTTACAACTCAGTTAATTATTTTTTTTAGCTGAATATAGTTCTGAAGCATAGACGTTACCTGAGAATTAATTTTTGGCGCCTTTTCCGGGTATGCTACATTTTATGGAACTATATTTCACGTATAATTCATTGTAAATTGAACGCACATACCGTGTGGATGCTAACATCCACATTAAATGAGTTATTTCATTTAGGAAGCTGTTATGTTGTAAACATATAGTGCTTTACTTATGGAATATAAAATGGTGGTTAGGCGAGGAATCTTGGGTCCCTTTTTGCCTGATCTAAAAATAGTTAAGTACCAACACTGGCATCTATTTTTATTTATTATGCCTTATGTGCATAATCAAGAGATACGGGAGCAGATTTTGAGGTTGGTTGTAAGACCTGATTGTGAGGAAACCCAATGGGTGCCAATGCCATTTAAGAAAAGAATCATCTGGCCATTTAAAAATGCTGTGAGAACCCGATCCGGTTAGCCCTGTAACATGGTAGGACTAGGAAATCTCGTTTCTCCTCCTCTCCACGTGCCTTTTCAAATGCCAGACCAGCTCCTCCCCATGACTGTTTCAGCACTGAAAATAGGTGGGAAGACAAGATTGCCTTGTTCTGCTGTGCCATGGACTCAATCAAGATTGCCCCCCACAAGGTTGCCAAACTCCAAGTGGGGCCTGGCCACCTACTGCTATTACAATTTATCTCCAGACAACAGAAATCAGTTCCCCTAGATGAAATGGCTGCTTTGGAGAGTGGACTCTATGGCACTGTTCCCCACTGAAGTTCCTGGCTACCCCAATCCCCACCCTCCCCAGGCTCCATCCCAAAATATGCAGGTATTTCCCCACCCAGAGCTGACAACCCTGTCCCACCCATCGCATTTTTTAAAAAATGGCTGAATTCTTTTCCAAAATGGCATTCATGTCCATGGGTCAGACCTCTGTATGCCATAATGTCGAGTTTGACCGTGACTTTAATGATGGAATGCTTAACTGGGATAAACCATGGAGTCCTAGAAAGATTGAGCCTCTACATACAATGGATTTAGAAGGGTGAACCTCTGCTGAGGACTGGCCTGTAAACCTGGAGGGAACTTGTATTGCAAATTGGAGAGGAGGCAGAGGAGCAGCATGGACCCCGTTTGGTGTAGTGGTGAAGTGTGCGGACTCTTATCAGGGAGAACCAGGTTTGATTCCCCACTCCTCCACTTGCACCTGCTGGAAAAGCCCTGGGTCAGCCACAGCTCTCTTATCTGGGAGAACCAGGCTTGATTCCCCACTCCTCCACTTGCAGCTGCTGAAATGGCCTTGGGTCAGCCATAGCTCTGGCAGAGGTTGTCCTTGAAAATGCAGCTGCTGTGAGAGCCCTCTCAGCCCCACCCACCTCACAGGGTGTCTGTTGTGGGGGGAGAAGACCAAGGAGAGTTTGAGCTGCTCTGAGACTATGTGATGAAAAGCAAAAGATGTTTCAGTCCAGCGGTGGAATTCCAGAGGGAGTTCCTTTGCATATTAGGCCACACAACCCTGATGTAGCCAATCCTCCAAGAGTTTACAAGGCTCTTTTTTATTAGCTCTTGGACGATTGGCTACATCAGGGATGTGTAGCCTAATATGCAAAGGAGCTCCTGCTAGAATTCCACCACAGAATATAAATCCAGTATCATCATCATCTTCTTCTTTTTCGCGTCGAGATTTTTGTACCTTAAACTTTTAAGACACCCCTACCACACCCCTGCACTAGCCTTGTTTGCTGTTGGTAAACTAGGGTTACCAGGTCCCTACTGAGTTATAATATAATAATGTTGTAGGTCCTTACTGAGAGCAGCAGGGAGGGGTGGCTGACATGCAGCAATGTGTCTATGCCACTGACCATGTGACCCAGAAGGAATGTCATCGCCTCCTGGACATCAGGGTGGTGCTCTGGTATTTGGGCAAAAACTCTATGATAAATGTGGCTTTCATCAAAGAGTTTTTGCCCAAACAGCAGAATGTCACCTTGACAACTTGGATGTGATGATGTCACTTCTGGATCACATGGAAGATGATGTAGGCACGTCGCTGCATATCAGACGGATCTCGCTCTTTTTCAGAGTAAGTTCTCCCCTGCTGGGCAGCTGATTGGTGGTGGGTTCTGGCAGTGGGGGACCCTCACCTCCACCAGGGGCTCTGGGAATCCTAGAAGTAAACCAAAGGTTAGTCAACTTTCTCCCCTGGATGAGCTTCATAATAACTTCAGAACTGACGTGCAAGAAGTGGTGAACTGCGGGAGTTAATGGCAGCTTGGTCATTTTGCATGCCATTACGCTATTATTCTTGATGCTAATGTTAAGCTGCAGGAAAAAATAAGTTCAGCACATTTTTGCTGTTATGATACATCTCTCCTCCATTTAATCACTTCCTTGTAAATGCTCATGTCTAATAAAGAATTCCATTCACTGACTTCATCTTCCTGCCATTTATCAAATGACAGTCACTGCCGCTGACCTTCCAAGTTAAGTGCCCCGAGGCACAATAATCAAAGTCTCAGACTGAGACGTGTGGGGTATAAACAAATACAGAAACCTCCATCTTACTCGTGAGAGTTCTCCTTTCTTTTTCTAGAGGCAGATAATGCGGAAGAGGCGGGGAAGAACTTCCTGCCAGTGCCTCAGGACTTGACTGCTAGGGCCTGAGCGCTTGGGGGAGTGTCTCTCAAGCCTTCCTCCATAAAAATGGGCAGACTTTTGAGACTTCAAGAATTCTGGATCAGGTGGATAGTTTAACAAAAGCAAAAGATATTTCAGTCCAGGGGTGGAATTCTAAAGGGAGCTCCTTTGCATATTAGGCCACACACCCCTGATGTAGCCAATCCTCCAAGAGCTTGGCATTCTAGCAGGGGCTCCTTTGCATATTAGGCCACACACCCCTGATGTAGCCAATCCTCCAAGAGCTTGGAATTCTAGCAGGGGCTCCTTTGCATATTAGGCCACACACCCCTGATGTAGCCAATCCTCCAAGAGCTTGGAATTCTAGCAGGGGCTCCTTTGCATATTAGGCCACACACCCCTGATGGAGCCAATCCTCCAAGAGCTTGGAATTCTAGCAGGGGCTCCTTTGCATATTAGGCCACACACCCCTGATGTAGCCAAGCCTCCAAGAGCTTGGAATTCTAGCAGGGGCTCCTTTGCGTATTAGGCCACACACCCCTGATGTAGCCAACCCTCCAAGAGCTTGGAATTCTGGCAGGGGCTCCTTTGCATATTAGGCCAAACACCCCTGATGTAGCCAATCCTCCAAGAGCTTGGAATTCTAGCAGGGGCTCCTTTGCATATTAGGCCAAACACCCCTGATGTAGCCAATCTTCCAAGAGCTTACAAGGCTCTTTTCTGTAAGCTCTTGGAGAATTGGCTATATCAGGGGTGTGTGGCTTAATATGCAAAGGAGCTCCTGCTAGAATTCCACCTCTGTTTCAGTCTATGATCTTAAGCCTTCTTGACTGCTCTTTGTTACTGAATCCAAGAACATATCAAGTACCTGGATGCAGATCGTTTCAGGGGTCCTTCGATTTCTGGGAAGAATAAAGAAAAATCAACTACAGCCCCACACTGACTGCATTTTTTAAAAAAAATCTCTCTTGCCCTCCTTTTTAAACATCCAGAACTCATAAAAAGTTCTGGAAAACTTGGAAGTCTGAACACTATTTTTGTAGTTTAGGTTGATCTTTATAAGAGGTATTGTGCAGATTTTGGTTCTGGGCTAATATGGCTACTTGGAACCTTTACCTATGGGATAGAAAAGTTAGAGAAAGTAGTACTTTTCTCCCTTTCTCACAATATGAGAACTCATGGACATTCTATGAAATTGCTGAGCAGTCAAGTTAGAACTGATAAAAGGAAGTACTTCTTCACCCAAAGGGTGATTAACACATAGAATTCACTGCCAAAGGACGTCGTAGCAGCTGCAAGCATAGACAGCTTCAAGAGGGGATTGGATAAACATATGGAGCAGAGGTCTGTCAATGGCTATTAGCCACACATATTGTTGGAACTCTCTGTCTGAGGCAGTGATGCTCTGTATTCTTGGTGCTTGGAGGGAGGCACAGTGGGAGGGCTTCAAGTGTCCCAGCCCCACTGATGGACCTTCTGATGGCACCTGGGTTTTTGTTTTGTTTTTTGGCCACTGTATGACACAGAGTGTTGGACTGGATGGGCCATTGGCCTGATCCAACATGGCTTCTCTTATGTTCTTATGTGACACAGAGTGTTGGACTGGATGGGCCATTGGCCTGATCCAACATGGCTTCTCTTGTGTTCTTGTGTGACACAGAGTGTTGGACTGGATGGGCCATTGGCCTGATACAACACGGCTTCTTATGTTCTTATCTATGAAGGCATATTTAGAAACAATAGAACTCACAACACAGAGATGCTCATGTTTTATAATATTCATCATCAAGACAGAATCAGGGACTGATTCCTCGCTGGAAGTGGCTCCACCCCCGGGCTTCTCCTTTCCCCAGCTCAAGCGATCAATGCCCCACCAGTTGCAGTGTGGACACACTTTGATCCATGGCTCCCTCCAATTTTCCTCACAGCTTCCAGATCTCCAAAAGACAGGAAGCCACGAGGGAAGCTGGAGGGAGCTGCAGATCAAAATGCACCCACGCAGCAACTGGTGGGGAACTGACCGCTTGAGCCAGTAAAATCAGAAGCCTGGGGTGGATCAACTGCTAGTGAGGAATCGGACTAATTTTAAAAAAAAAAAAGTTTTAAGAAATGGTGCCAGTGATGTTTCCTTGACTATATAACTATCGGAAAATGGCAGACTGGAAACTCAGTCCTATTTTAACCACTCTAATCAGGTAACCTGGCTTTTATAATTGGGGACAGGGGAAGAATCCACACATAACATCCAACATGAAAGTCAATTATCACATCAGAGGCTGTGTTTGACGGTTCCTCCAGTTTGAAGATGTAAACTCTGCAGGAGTTGGCTTGCTCAGTCTTTGACTTTGGATCGCAAAATGTTTGGCTGCCAACCAACCCATTCATTTTCAGGTATGAGTGTGCCGGTCTGAAAAGCTGACAGCTGCTTTAGCCCTTTTGTATGTGCATATTTGGAAGCTTCTCAGCCTCCCCACACTAACGGGCTCATTTCAGCTCCTTGACGGTCTAGTCTGTCACTGTCAGCCTGAGAAGCCTGCGAGGTTGCAGAGTAAAATCAAATGCCTGCATTGCCCATTTTTCTAGCTTTTTTTTTAGAATGAATGAAACTGCTGTATACTGGACCTAATGGAAGACTGCAGCGGGCGTTCCTGCCAGGCTCACAGAGCCAGAGGAACAGAGCTTGGGAACTTGGGAACAATGGGCAGTAGGATGCAAATCCCTGCTGCCCTGCACCAATCACAGCCCCCTATTGGTTTGAACTATCCAATAATGTGCTTGCGCGGGAACGCAGTGTTGTATATAGTTGGCCACACTGGCCCAGTTCGGCAGCAGAGCAGCCCCTCCACCATGCTGTAACTAATAAAGAGCTGTTTATCACTGATACATCTCAACAATGCTTCGAACCCACTATATTACAGAAACGAATGGCTACCAAGTAGGACCAGTCATCTCCTGTTTGCAAGGGATGAAGCGGGACCCCAAACTGGTGTAACCTCTTCCCTTTTAGAGAGCAGAGCAGACTTGCAGCAGTGGGCAAAACTAACAGCTATAATGTGGTCACCTGTAGGGGAAAAAATCAGGACATTTTGTAAGGGAATTTCAGAATAAATGCCATGCCCACGTACATGCCACTTGGACTTCGGATTTTCGTTGCAAGAGTGCCCCCATTCTGTTCCTCACCACACACTGATAAAAGCCAGCATCGGATCTTTGCAAGGATGGGATGGCGTACCTGCAAGAGACACAAAGAGACACAGTTGTAATTACAAACCATTGTCACTCACTGAGTGGTTTGGGCACCACATGGGCCCCTTTGGCATGCCACTTGTGGCTCTACTGAGCACTGTTCCCCAGTGTGGCACCTGCCCCATATTTCAGGGAAGTGGCAAAGCTCTTGTCCATTGCGTCTTCTGGCCGGCAGAACTTTGAAACAGCCGCTAGTAGAGCAGCAAGGAAGCTGTGGACCTCAGGCCAACAATGGAAGTAAGCACAGCTCTTTTAGTTGACGGTAATGGCAAATGTGGCTCTCTGTGAGTCGCAGAGGGAATACCACTGACATAAAGAAGTTCTTATTCTAGAACCAGTCTTTTAAAAAAAGTTGCAAACTTTGTAAGGTTATATCTCAGCCGCTCCAAAGTATGCTGGTATTTACTATCATTTTTTTACTTTTCATACTGACTCCTATCAGTGGATAAATGACTTTATACTCAGCTACATTATGACTGTGTATAATGTAGGCATGCCAGTCCTCAGGTCCAGTGTTCCCTCTAAGCTGAATTAGTGTGAGCTAGCTCAAAGTTTTTTAGCCTCCGGCTCACACATTTTTGGCTTAGCTCAGGAAAAATGGCCCCAGAGCAAACTAATTCATGCACAAATATCCCACAAAGTGGTACCCCACAAAGCAGAATTATTGCTCACAAGACTCCACAGCTTAGAGGGAGCTCCACAGCTCAGGTCCCAGCGAGAGATCCCCCAGTTTTACAGGCTCCTCCTTGTCACCAGCCACTTGGCTGGCAGGAGGAAACCCCACCCCAACAGCCACAATCTGCCTTTCCCCCTCAGAAGGCTTAGAAGAAGCTTGGAAGGTGTGTGTCCCTTTAAATCTTAAAGGAGCAAGGCTGAATGGGGGTGGGGTGAGCCAGCAGAGCCACATGGCTGTTCCTGGTGAGTCTGTGAAGCTGTGAGAAAGGAAAGGAACCCAGTCCCTCCGTTTGTTTTACATTCCTTTCAGAAGTCGTTTGCATAGTAAAGATTAAACGAGAACCTTTTGTTTCCTGTGCTAATCTGAAGAAGTTGGTGGAAATACATTGATAGTTACATTCAGCAGCTCCCATGAGTAAATTGTCCCAATAAGATCACAAAAGTGAGCGCTTGCAAACTGCATTTATTTTGGCTGCTTGGTGAGTGTGTGTGGGTGTGTCCACTTTCATTTAGGAGGAAGTGCAGCCAGCTGCTGGAGGTCAAGGGAATGAAGACTGTATTCAAGCGAACTGCAGTGCTATATTTTTTATTTATTTTAGGGAATAAAAGTTTATAAAATTGTGCATGGGATGGAGAGAGTTGTCAAAGGGAACTTTTCCCCTCTCTCCCAAAATACTAGAACTGGAGGTCATCCAATGAAGCTGATGGGCAGTAAGTTCAGGAGAACAAAAGGAAATACTACTTTACACAGAGAGTGATTAAAATGTGGGAATTGCTGTAAGAGGATGTAGTGATGGCCACAGGAATAAAGAATTTTAAAAGGGGATTAGATAAAATCCATCGGGGATAAGT
Organism: Heteronotia binoei; assembly: GCF_032191835.1. Taxonomy (NCBI): domain Eukaryota; kingdom Metazoa; phylum Chordata; class Lepidosauria; order Squamata; family Gekkonidae; genus Heteronotia; species Heteronotia binoei. The sequence goes on from NC_083242.1 coordinate 9,494,173, forward strand.
CTACCAGTGGCTACTAGCCATGGTGACTGAGGGGACTGAGAGCTAGTTTGGTGTAGTGGTGAAGTGTGCGGACTCTTATCTGGGAGAACAGGGTTTGATTCCCCACTCCTCCACTTGCACCTGCTGGCATGGCCTTGGGTCAGCCATAGCTCTGGCAGAGGTTGTCCTTGAAAGGGCAGCTGCTGTGAGAGCCCTCTCCAGCCCCACCCACCTCACAGGGTGTCTGTTGTGGGGGAGGAAGGTAAAGGAGATTGTGAGCCGCTCTGAGACTCTTCGGAGTGGAGGGTGGGATATAAATCCAATATCATCATCATCATCATCATCATCATCATCATCATCATCATCATCATCATCATCATCTTCTTCTTCTTCTTCTTCTTCTTCTTCTTCTTCTTCTTCTTCTTCTTCTTCTTCTTCTTCTTCTTCTTCTTCTTCTTCTTCTTCTTCTTCTTCTTCTTCTTCTTCTTCTTCTTCTTCTTCTTCTTCTTCTTCTTCTTCTTCTTCTTCTTCTTCTTCTTCTACAATCAGAGCCACTAAGCCTTTGAATCCAAGAGCCAGGAGGCAACATGAGGGGAAAGCCCTCTACTTCTATGCCTTGTTGTTGACCACCCAAGGGAACTGATTGACCACTATGTGAGACAGGAGGCTAGATGGACCATTGGACTGATCCTGCAGGGCTCTTCTGATGTTGTTATATGTACTTAAAGAATGTTTGCAAGCTGTGCGGGATGGAAAGATGCACATTTTTCCACACCACAACCACTTCAGTACCATTTTGCTTCCCCGCCCCCCTTCAGATTCCTCCTCCCCCCCGATGTCACCAGCGGTTTAAGAATATTATTTTCCTTTTTTTTAAGTCCCTCTGGCAGCGTGGGTGGAGTGCAAGGAAAACACATGTAGATGCTTTGTTGTCCCAGCAAATGTCCCAGCAAATTCAGAGCAGCAATGAATGTGAACTGTGTCATTTATTCTCTAGAAGACTACGAATATTTGCATAACCTTGGTTTGCAAAAAAAAACCTATACACATCTGAACACTATACAGCAGCATGGAATGGAAGAAAAATGTTAGGTCTTGCATACACACAGACTTGACAGGATAATTTGTAAATATGAACTCTCTCTTAAACGACTAAGAAACCCCCACAAACCACGTAAGCCTCTTGAACCTCAGTTTGGTCATCACCCCCTGTACGTTCATCACACTTTTAGCATCACTTTGCCTGCTAATTGTCCTATCTCCTTTGTTACCTTTCTTCTGATTGGTTAAATTAGCTGACAGAAGCATCTTTAAAGTGAATAAAACATCTGACTAATCTTGGAAATCAGCTTTGGGAGGAAAAAAAAATAAAATCAGATTACACATTCCCTGTAGTCACCTTTGAAAGAATTTCATAACATAATCATTGGATCTTTCAAGAGAAAGAAAGCCAACAGAATGCTGCCGGATTAAATCTTTAATTTCAATTGAAGCAGAAGGAAAAGCTGTACGTGTTTAATTTTTATCAGCAAATGGGATAATGAACTCAGTTTTGTGCTGTGAGACCTCAGTGGGGAAGGCCAGCCTCTCAGCTTCCGGTTCAGACATATGGGCCCTGCTTAGCTATAACAAGCCGATAGTAGTTTTTGATGTTAGGTTGCTTGCATACAACTTGGGGAGGGACGGTGGCTCAGTGGTAGAGCATCTGCTTGGTAAGCAGAAGGTCCCAGGTTCAATCCCCGGCATCTCCAAAAAGGGTCCAGGCAAGTAGGTGTGAAAATCCTCAGCTTGAGACCCTGGAGAGCCGCTGCCAGTCTGAGAAGACAATACTGACTTTGATGGACCGAGGGTCTGATTCAGTATAAGGCAGCTTCATATGTTCATATGTATTGTGCTACTGGTTTACCACAGCTGTCACCCGCACCTAGGGTTGCTGAGTCTCCCCTGATCACTGGCAAGGGATGCGGAGGTAGAGTTGTCAACTCCAGACTGAGAAAATCCTGGAGCTTTGGGAATGGAGCCTGGGGAGGACAGGGACCTCAGTGAGGTATATTGTCTTACAGTCCACCCTCCAAAGCATCCATTTTCTCCCAGGGAACTAATTTCTGCAGTGTGGAGATGAGCTATAATTCCTCAGTGAGCTATAATTCCTCAGGTCCCACCTGGAGGATGGCATCCATCCTTGCACCTGGACTCTTCCTAGTATACAGAAGACAATCCAGCTGTAAATGGTTGCTATAGTACGGGGGTGGCCAAATTGCAGCTCAGGAGCCACATGCGGCTCTTTCACACGTATTATGCAGCTCTCAAAGCCTCCATTGCCCCCATCAGCCAGCGTGGAGAAGGCATTTCTCTCTTTAAATGACTTCTCCAAGCCACGGCAGTTGGTGGCTTGGAGAATGCATTTAAAGTTAAAGTTGTTTTCTTTCCACATCTCTCTCCCCCCCATCTATTTATGTATTTATCTTTTTTTCTATTTCCCTTCCTTCCTTCCTGTTTTGAGGCTCTCAAACATCTGACGTTCACGTCTTGTGGCTCTCAAACATCTGATGTTTATTGTATGTGGCTCTTACATTAAGCAAGTTGGCCACCCCTGCCATAGTACAACCACCAACCCTGAGGCACTTCAGCCTCAGAGAACAATCTGGCTGAAAAGATCTCACAGCTAGAGACAACAAAGCACAATGTTTTGCAACATCTCCTGGAAAGCTTTGCAAGGAACATAAATACTAGGTTATCTCCCCCCGCCCCAATAGTTTTGCTTTCCCAGTGATAGTGGAATCATTTTGCAGGCAGAAGAGGAAAAAAGGCATTTTCATTGTCTGGATGCCAGAAGGGCACTTAAAGGGGAGGGGGTGGTTTGCAGATCTGAGCAAGTAATTTAGGAAAATGGACAATTTGTTTGGAGTGGAACAGCTTGGAAGACACCGGCTCCTTAAGAAAGTAAGATGATGGATAATACATCACTGTCTCAAAGTTATCAATGAAAACCAAGGAACTGTGTTTCTTTTTTCTTTCTTTTTTTAGGGGGGGATTGGAACACAAATGATCAATTTGGTTTCAACAGGGCTGTTAAGGCATCCAAAATCAAAACTTGGACCATATTAAAACCTCCAAGTTGGGATGCTTATTGAATTTCTAACAAAACAGAAAGAAGAAAAGAATCCTGAAAAATCAAGCCATGCCCCAGAATTTAAGAAGAGACCACAGTATTCCCTTCAATGCCAGGGCATATTCTATACCTGAAGTCTGGAATTTGGACAGAAAATATAACAGGTTTTGCCCTGCATGGGTGTCATAAACCATGGAACTCCTGGGATTATGACAATACTCTTGAATTTAGAAGCATTTGTTCCAGTTCAAACCATTGTCCATTAACAGCAGACTACACTCTGATTTGGAACCTAGATACGCTGATCCCCTTGCTTGAATGTGATACGCTCAACATCGATGATACCTCTGTTTTCTATGAAGTGGCATACTTTGCAATGGGACCCCATAGAAAACATTTCCACGTGTGCAACAGTCAGTGGGGTTTTTTTTTGTAGAAAAGCCCAGCAGGAGATCATTTGCACAGTAGGCCATACCGGCTGGCCTGGGAGCACGTGGATGCCACACGGCAGGTCAGACCAGCCGGAGTCCTGGCCAGCCCAGGCAGAGTGCCGCTCTTGTGGACTCCAGCAGAAGAAAAAAGCCCTGGCAACAGTCCTTATCTTATGCAAGCAGAAATTCTATAATCATTCCTTGCTACACAGATAGTCCAGGGTAGTCCAATCTTGTCAGATGTGGGAAGCTAAGCAGGGTCAGTATGCGCTTGGATGGGAGACCACCAAGGAAGTTCAGGGTCAGCATGCCGAGGCCGGCAATGGCAAACCAAGTCTGAACATCACTTGAAAAGCCTATGGGATCACTGTCAGCACTTTCCACCCCCACCCTATGCTTGCTCTATGTGAAAGCAACTGTATCCCCATGAAAGGAACCAGAGATAAGAAGAAGAAGAAGATATTGGATTTATATCCTGCCCTCCACTCCGAAGAGTCTCAGAGCGACTCACAATCTCCTTTCCCCGTCCTCCCCCACAACAGACACCCTGTGAGGTGGGTGGGGCTGGAGAGGGCTCTCACAGCAGCTGCCCTTTTAAGGGCAACCTCTGCCAGAGCTATGGCTGACCCAAGGCCATTCCAGCAGGTGCAAGTGGAGGAGTGGGGAATCAAACCCGGCTCTCCCAGATAAGAGTCCTCACACTTAACCACTACACCAAACTGGCTCTCCAAGGAGGCACACCATGGCACCAGAATGCCTCACAGACTCTTAGACTGATCGCTGCACATCCTTAAGCAGAAGCAGAGAAAATGCTGTTAATATCATGAGCCCCTTCCCGGTGCACCCTGCCAAAGGTGTACTGATGAAAGACCAGGAGTATTGATCCGAGGCTCAAAGCCTGGGTGGAGCTCTCCATGCAAGGTAAGCAACGGGAGAATTATTTCTAAAGTTTCACTTTACATAATAACCTGTACAGAGGTCAAGGAAGTTTACTAAAATACTAAATCTATGGCGCAGCCTCATTTGCAAAATCATGCACAGTGATAGTCATTGCACCTCAAAAAAGACGCATGCAGAAAAGGGCAACTGGAATGATTAAAGGGTTGGGACACTTTCCCTATGAAGGAAGGTTAAAACGCTTGGAGCTCTTTAGCTTGGAGAAATGTCAACTGAGGGGTGACATGAGAGAGGTTTACAAAAAAAGTACTTTTCTCTCACACAATACAAAAACTTGTGGGCACTCCATGGAATTCATGAGCAGCAAGGTTAGAACAGATAAAATAAGATACCTCTTCACCCTAAGAGTAATTAACATGTGGAATTCACTGCCATGGGAAGTGATGGCAGCAGCAAGCATATCAGCTTCAAGAGAGGACAGGATAAACATATGGAATGGAGGTTCATCAGTGGCTATTAGTCACAAGGTGTAGATGGAACAGTCTGACTGGGGCAGTGATGCTTTGTATCCATGGTGCTGGGGGGGGGGAGGGAGGCAACAGCAGGCACCACTAGTGGACCGCCTGATGGCTCCTGGGTTTTGGGCACTGTGTGACACAGAGCGTTGGACTGGATGGGCCATTAGCCTGATCCAACATGGCTTCTCTTATGTTCTTATGTGACACAGAGTGTTGGACTGGATGGGCCATTGGCCTGACCCAACATGGCTTCTCTTATGTTCTTATGTGACTCAGAGTGCTGGACTGGATGGGCCATTGGCCTGATCCAACATGGCTTCTCTTATGTTCTTATGTGACACAGAGTGTTGGACTGGAGGGGCCATTGGCCTGATCCAACATGGCTTCTCTTATGTTCTTATGTGACACAGAGTGTTGGACTGGAGGGGCCATTGGCCTGATCCAACATGGCTTCTCTTATGTTCTTATGTGACACAGAGTGTTGGACTGGATGGGCCATTGGCCTGATCCAACATGGCTTCTCTTACGTTCTTATGGTTATTGTGTTGTTTTATATGACTGGAGTTGTGGCTTTCAGAGCAGTCCAGTCACCGTGTCTTCATTCTAGGGGTACAATTATTAAGTTACTTACCGAGAATGCAAACTACTGCCTATGACAGCCAGTGGCAAAATTCCAACTGATTTAAACACAGGATTTCATGTTTGGTTTTTTTTAATACAGAAAAAACACAAATATTTTAGCCCGCTGCTTGCCCAGAAAAATTAGAGTACTATCAAATTTAGCACACCCAACGTTGTTTTGTGAGAAAAGCAGAGATACTTTTGTCCCTGTAATAATTTCATCCTAATGATTAAATGTAATTCCCTGCGTCTGACATAAAAAAAATGCAGAGATCATCTTGGTTTGTGGCAAGCAATTAAAAATAAATAATAGACCCTGAAATATTCATAGCAACATAGTTATTCAAAGTTTATTGTATATTTTGATTAGCTTTCCGAGCACATTCCATGTTCCAAGATAAAAGCTTCAAGGGCTAGAAACGAGTTAATCAAACCTTAAACTAAATAAATATGCCTTTCATTATGACCCAAGAAACTTGTGTGCTCTGCTTTGCCAAAAAATACAGACCTTTTCCTTCATACCCCTATAGTGGCAATACAGACAACTGACTTCCTGTTTTTGTGTGGCACGCAAATTATATTTTTCAAAATGCTGAATTTATATTCTGTTACATTCTGAGTTCTGATCTTCAAACTGAAATAATCATATGCAACTTTTTAAAACTGTGGGGTCTGCCCCATACATTAATTCCTTTAAATGCCCAATGGTTTCCATCACTTAAATCTTCGTTCGCGAAGCCAAGCCGAGAGAGGGTTTCCATCAGTTTCTTCCAACTGACCATTGATCAAACCAACAATTCTCTTAACGCCAGATGACACACTGGCTTTCTTTTGTGATTAATCACACTGTAGATATCCTCACCCTAAACATTACTTATAATTTCACGCACCAAACTGAACATTGGATTTACCATGAAGGATCCCTTTGGTTTGAGCATGAGGACATCCTAGCACATTTGGGTATTCCCCTTCCCAGGGGTGGAATTCTAGAAGCAGCTCCTTTGCATATTAGACCACACACCCCTGATGTAGCCAATCCTCCAAGATCTTACAAAAGAGAGATTTGTAAGCTCTTGGGAGGATTGGCTACCTCAGGGGTATGTGGCCTAATATGCAAAGGAGCTCCTGCTAGAATTCCACCTCTGCCTCTTCCCATCATCCTAGGAGGCAGGAACTAGATTGTTCTTTCTGCATCTGATGGGGAGGGGAGTGCCTGCCTTCTTCGGTTCAGAGGCTTCCACAGCTCCTAAAGAGACTACAAGCTCTTTCACACATGCAAACCACATTTCCCCGGGTTTTCCCCATCCTGACCAGCGGTACCCAGCTTGCTGGGGACAAAGTGTAGATGACCAGGGAAGGCAATGGCAAACCACCCCATAGCAAAAAGTCTGCCAAGAAAACGTCGTGATGTGATGTCACCCCATGGCTTGGTAACAACTTGGTGCTTGCACATTTACCTTTACTACCAGTGATACTGCCTTAAATTTAAGGGTTTCTTCTAGATCCTTCACGGCTGCCCGTCCAGGTCTCAATCTCCTTCCAACACCTTGTGTTACGTATGTGGTTTTAGTATAAGATGGCTAAGGTATTCCTGCCTGGCTCATTGGAACCATGAGAGCAGAGCTTGGGGACTTGGGAACAATGGACAGTAGGATCCAAATACCTGCTGCCCTACACCAATCACAAGCCCCCTGCCTGTTTGAATGACCCAATAACATGCTTGCACGAGACCTTGTAGTAGTATATAGCAGAGGTGGCCAACGGTAGCTCTCCAGCTGTTTTTTGCCTACAACTCCCATCAGCCCCAGCCATTGGCCATGCTGGCTGAGGTAATGGGAGTTGTAGGGAAAAAACAGCCGGAGAGCTACCGTTGGCCACCCCTGATATATAGGTTTGGCCCCGTTGGTCCAATCTCAGGCTTGTAGGAGCAGCCATCTACCGTGCTGCCCCTAATAAAGAGCTGTTATCGCTGTTCTCTCCTCTCCTTGATGCTTTGAACCCACTATATTATACCTTGGTTGCAGTCTCCCTTTTTGTTGACGATTGAGCCAATAAATAGATAATCCTTAACAATCTCTTAATTGTCCAATTTAAAATCCTGTAACTCCTCAGTGGTCATTATTGTTGTCTTCCGGGTGTTCAGCTGTGATTCTGCTCCGTCGCTTTCTCCTTTAACTTTCATCAGTAGTTGTTTCAAGTCACTGCTGTTTTCTGTCATTGCTTTTCTGCAAGACCAACCTTTTTCAAACGGCCTCCACTTAAATGTGGATCGATCCACTATATTCGGCCATCGTAAACTACCGAGGAGAACGTCTAGAGTATAGCACTGAAAATGTTAATTCTTATTGTAATGTTATGTTTTTAACTATAATGGTTTTAATTAGTAAATTACATATATTGTTTTGGAAAATGTTTTATATTGTACATTGTAAGTTTTATGTGTTGTGAGCCGCCCTGAGCCTGATTCACCGGGGAGGGCGGGATATAAATAAAATATATTATTATTATTATTAATGTGAAATAATCTGCATCTCTCAAATGGCTAATGTTCCTTCTGCCTATCTTCCCTCCAGCCTCATCTGAACTTTAATCCAGTTTTCCTTATGGTATGTTCCGTTTAGGGAGATAATAAACATCCTTGTCTCACACCTTTGCCGTTCTAATCCCCCATATTCTGTCCTCACAGTAGCAACTTCTGTATCATACAAGTTGTGTAGCATACAAAGCAATAAGATGTCATGGCACATTCATTTCTTTTAAAACCATCCATAATTTTTCATGATCCACATAGTTGAAAGTTTCACTGTAACTATAAAACATAAGCTGATCTTCTTCTGAAAACCTCTTCTATGTTCTAGTACCCAATGTACGGCCAATTTCTTCCTGGACCAATGCATAAAAGCTTTCCATTCCTTCCTCTTCAGCATTTGTAGTTGGGACATACAGTGCTATGTTGCTAGGCTTTCCATAGAGTCTGATTGATATTACTCGCTCAGACTTTGCATTATCGCTCCTGATTGCTTGCGCTATATCTGGCCTCACTATGTCTTGTCGTTTCTTCTCAGTTTGTCATTTCCAGAGTAAAACACTTTGCAATTTTCTGACTGAAAATGTCCTAATCCAGTCCACTTTAGTTCACTCACACCCAAGATTACAATGTTTAACCAGTCCGTTTCTTGTGTTATGATTTTGATTCAATCTTGATCCACACTTCTCACATTCCATGTCCCTATTATATATGTCATACAGCTCTGGACTTTCTCTCTCCCCCCCCCCTTTATATAATTTATTTACAAAGGAGGAAAGCATTCATATAGCATGATCGTTTGCCAACAATTCAAAATATCAGATTAAAAGAATAAAAGTTCACTATACAACTTATTATCTGGAATTACGTCATTCGAAGTTAGATATTCTACCACTGGATGCCGCAATGCAACACATTTTTCCTGAGTGGGCATCAAAGATGTGTCTAGTACATTTACTTAGCGCAAACATTTCCCATAACTTATTTCAGCACGCTGAAAGTGAAGGTACTCTGTCCTCTTTCCACTTACGGGCAAGAGTTATTTTCACTGCCGCTAAAAGCAAGGAAATCTGCTTAATTTGATGAACTTTCTCTATGCATCTATTAACCTAAGCAACCAAATGTCTTTTCAGCTTTAATCTGATTGTGTCATTAGGAATAGCACTATTCAGGGTTTTTCGGGGGGGGGGGTTGTAGCAGGAACACCTTTGCACACACACACACACCCCAATGTAGCCAATCCTCCAAAAGCTATGAGATAATCATAAGTACTTTACCATTGTCTTCTTCTATGTCTTCTAACCAGGATAGGTGAGGTGTCACTGCCATTGTCTCTGAAAGGTCACCCTCCACCACTGCTGCCGCCTAGTAGCTACCCTTCAAGAATCCCTCTGCCCCCAACACCCATGGAACCAGAATTCCCTTCAGATGATGTCCAGGGGTGGAATTCTAGCAGAAGTTCCTTTGCATATTAGGCCACACACCCCTGATGTAGCCAATCCTCCAAGAGCTTACAAGGCTCTTTTTTGTAAGCTCTTGGAGGATTGGCTACATTAGAGGGGTGTGGCCTAATATGCAAAGGAACTCCTGCTAGAATTTCACCCCTGCTGATGTAAATGTTGATTCTGGAAGTGGGTGGATGCATGTTAAGAACATAAGAGAAGCCATCTTGGATCAGGCCAATAGCCCATCCAGTCCAACACTTTGTCAACAGTGGCCAAAGAAACCAGGTGCCATCAGGAGGCCCACTAGTGGGGCCAGGATACTAGTCTGATATCGCAACTTTGTTCATTCTGCTTTGTGTGCTTCTGCTCAGACAAAGTCAAAACTCTCAGCTTCTCTGACATACTCATACCCTCTCACCATGTCAAGGTGTGAATTCAAGAGGAGAATTGAGCCCAATTTTTTTTAAAAAAGTAGACCTTCACTGGGGAAAGATGACCTTTAAAAATCTTCTCATGAAAAGAAAATATTCTTAATCTAAGAATTCATTGCTAAAGAAAATGCTGCTTATTAATTCAGAAAATCTTATTGCTTCCAGCCTCCTCTATGGAATTTCTTGTTAGTAACTTTTATGTAAAACTATTATATTATATAAATAGCACTGATAAAAGGATAAGGGCATAGTGCGTAAAGAGCAAAAGCAGCTGGAGATTCTGAATACTGCCCTCAATGGGCCTGCTTCTTCCTTCCCACTGCAGCTCCCTGCGTGCTCTGAAGAGCCAACCTTGAGAATCAGGAAGTCATACTTGAAGTTGCAGTTGTGGGGAAAACCCACAGAATTCAGAGACCCACACCATTTTGCTTTCAGCAGCAATGCTTGCACTCAAAGCACTGTTGGATCCCAGCTTAACTACGGTAGTATTGTTTCCCTGCTGTGTTATTTGCGATGTAACAATAACGTGCCTCAAAACTGAGGATCTTCTGTCCGTGAAGTACTGAAAAATCAAAATCAAAAAGAGCCGTTTACTTGTATTCGCTGGAGAAGGCGGTGGTTTCCGTGTCGTTATGCAGCCACTTAAATTCCAAAGGCCAGCTTCCTTCTGCCAGGCACGTGAGCACGAGACGATTTCCCTCGAGATGAATCTGGGGCAAGCCCGGCTCCGTCTTGAAATAGGGCGCAACGTCATCTGCAACACGAGAGAAAAAATAAGGTCAAAATAAAGCGACAAAACTCTTTTCTTGCTTTTCAAGGGAGACCACCTAAGTACTGGCACATGTTTGCAGTGCGATGACCATAATGAAGATAGACCTGGAATACAGTATTGGGCTTAAGCTGGTAAGATCTGAATTTCAACTCGCTGAAGCCATTCAGTCAAGCCCTTTCATATTCCTGATGGTCACAGTTGCCGTTTTGTGAGAACCTAGGGATACACAATGCATTTTGTGTGCATACATATTCTGTGTGCATGAGTACCATTTAGGTACACTTGAACGTGAACCCCTAAAAATCGGTTATTTTGTTTGTGTATGGAAATCCCTGCATCGTCCTCCAGGGTAACCAGATGCATGCCCTCTTTTTTGTGTGTGTCCATCCTTTTTTAGGGCTCTTTTTAAGAAAAACTGATGAAAATGTTCTCTTTGGTGGTTGGAAGAGTAGGTATATTTCTAGTTAATAGCAATTATCACAGCTTAAATAGTAGGGGTATTGAAACTGAGATTTGCCAAAGTGATGGCTTGTTTGAAGTACTTGGTAAATATGTTCTTTTTTTGTTTGTTTACAGGCAATGGTGTCTCTGCATATCGGGAGCATAACAGACAGTATGCGATCCCAATGCCTATTGGTTGTGATGCCTGCATCATCAACCACCCAGGTTCATTGTACGGATAAACTTGTGGCTTGCAGGGACCTTGGAACCACCTTGTGGTGCAGTGGAAAGTGCCATCAAGTCACAGATTACGTATGGCAACCCTGTAGGGCAGGGGTGGCCAATGGTAGCTCTCCAGATGTTTTTGCCTACAACTCCCATCAGCCCCAGCCATTGGCCATGCTGTCCGGGGCTGATGGGAGTTGTAGGCAAAACATCTGGAGAGTTACCATTGGCCACCCCTGCTGTAGGGTTTTCAAGGCAAGAGACATTCGGAAGAGATTTGCCACTGCCTGCCTCTGTGAAGCAACCCTGAACTTCCTTGGGGGGTTTCTCATCCAAGTACTAACCAGGGCCGAACGTGCTTAGCGTCTGAGATCTGATGAGATCAGGCTATCCTGGGTCATCCGGATCAGAGGAAAGACAAACAGTCTGTTTGCCATTGCTTGCCTTCACATAGCCACCCTGGACTTCCTTGGTGGTCTCCCATCCAAGTACTACCCAGGGCCAACCCCACTTAACTTCTGAGATCTGATGAGATCCAGCTGCAGGACTAAAAATAATAAGTTCTACAGTCTTCTGCTCTGCACTGGTGCATCGACGGATGAGGCTGTTTGAACTCTTGCTGTGGGAAGTGACGGCGTCTTCTAACAAAGCAGTATGTAACTTCCAAGAATGCAGCCTCTTTATTCTGTATTCTGCTCAACAAAATCTTACAATTTACTCTATTTGAAGTTCTGATCTCAAATACAGTAGTTTCTTATATACCCTCCGGTCCAATTTTTTTGGCAGTCGGTTCTTCCTCCTCCTGCATCTGCAGGAATTAAATCCAGTTCATTAAACTCTCTTTAGAAAGTTAGGAAAGTAAGCCCAGATGAAATGATTATCACAGCAGGACATGTCTCAGGATAAATGAAGAATTTTGATAGGGAAAAGAGCAGCTTTGAACAAAACATCCTGCAGAACAGCAAGATTAATGTGCCTTTCAACGCTGTCTTTAACCAGACTGTCTTAAAATTACATTTCTTTTTTCCCCCTCTTTTAAATCAGTTTTGAGTTCCAGAATGAGAGAGACTGAATAGCGGGCAAGGGTCAGATATGGTTTTGAATCTATCATCAACCTCTGGATTAAAGCGTTGGGAGGCGGGAGGGATGACATCATGCCTCCCCCCTTCTCAACCCCTCACGGGGTCAAGCCCAGCAGCCATCAGGCCCAGTGGGGTAACTGAGGCACCTTACAAAGAGCTGCACACCAGCCAGCTGATCAATGGTAAAAAGGTCAAGGTAGTCCCCTGTGCAAGCACCAGTCGTTTTTGACTCTGGGGTGATGTCGCAACACGAAGTTTTCATGGCAGACATTTTATGGGGTGGTTTGCCATTGCCTTACCCAGTCATCTACACTTTCCCCCCCCCCCAGCAAGCTGGGTACTCATTTTACTGACTTCGGAAGGATGGAAGGCTGAGTCAACCTCAAGCCGGCTACCTGAACCCAGCTTCCACTGGGATCGAATTCAGGTTGTGAGCAGAGCTTAGGACTGCAGTACTGCAGCTTTACCACTCTGCGCCACAGGGCTCCTCCAATGATAGCTGGCCCCATAAGACTCCAGGAACCACTGACAGCTGGCTGTCAGAGAATCAGCTGTTGGGAAGCTCCACTCTATTTGGAAAGGAAGGTCTAGAGGTAGAAGGTGCTCAGGAGGTGCTATTTGTCTCCTCCAGGCTGAGCTACAGCCCTGAAAGGCTTCTGGGTAGGGAGAGGCCACTGGGCATACCCCAGACCCAGCTAAGGCCTTCAAAAATCTTGAGGGAAGCAAGGAGAACTCAGGCTCCCAGCTCAGAATAGAGCTAGGGGAGGGGAAATGGATTAGGGTGGTACCCAGCCCTTATCCCCCTCTGTCTACGGCCAAGGGAAGACCTGCCAGTCAAATAAAGACCCGGTACAACTGGGATTCTTACACAAAGTTGCTAACAAATTTCTATGGGAGGGAATTATAGATTCAAACATAAAGACTCAACTTTTCCAGGAAAAAAAAAACAGCACTATTATTTATTCATCCCACACCCAGACGTGATTCCTTACACAGTCAAAGGGATAGGATCTAGCCAATTTTTGGTGATCCAGTCAAGGCTTTTTGCTATAATCACAAGTGCCAAGACTTCCTAGAGAAGAACTACAAACAGCTAGCTTTTTGAAAAGAAGTGATTGCACAGAACCTGAATGATCCACACTTGTGTAATTTGACAGCATCCTATTCTATTCATTTAATTATTCATGCTGGTCGATTCAGATGTCCCTCAACCTTCTAGGCCTGTTAACTTCAATGGACATAGAAGGGAGCAACTCTGTTTAGAATTGCACCACAGGATACCAATGAAAGTTGTATTTGTGAAGAATCTGTCCTTTCCCCCCTTATAGGAGTGCCATTTGCCCATTTTTTGAGGGCAAACCTCTGCCAAATCAGTCCTGTTCCCCTCCAATGCCCCAATAAGTAGCAGGAGAAAACAGGGTGGAGATGAAAGTGTGCCATCGACGCATCAACAATGTCCTTTTTTCCCATGCTCTACCTCCTCCAACCCCCCAAGCTTCCAAGGTCTCCAGGCATGCACCATGCAACAATGCCGCTGCATTTATATACTTCTGTTGGGGGCTACGCAATTCGACTTCAGATTTCCTTAAAACCGGCAGTGATAATTGTTCCATAATTTGTAAAGCAATCCTAGACTCATTAAAATCTTATTTTGAGGGGTTATTTTTTAAGCTGACATCTGCTGAAAGCATATCCACACGATAACCAAGGTTATTTTGAAATTTTTAAAAGTTGGCATCTGCTCAAAGCATAACTACATGATAACCAAGGTTATTTGGGGTGGGGGGGGGAGGCTGACATCTGTTGAAAGCATATCCACATGAAAACCAAGGTTATTCTGAAATTTTTAAAAGCTGGCATCTGCTCAAAGCATACCCACATGATAACCAAGATCAGGCATTCAACTAATATTAGATATTCTTCACAGAAACCTGAATCCTGCTAATACTATTTTACATTCAAGGTATATGTCAGGGGTGGCCAACGGTAGCTCTCCAGCTGTTTTTTGCCTACCACTCCCATCAGCCCCAGCCATTGGCCATGCTGGCTGGGGCTGATGGGAGTTGTAGGCAAAAAACATCTGGAGTGCTACCCTTGGCCACCCCTGCTCTATGTGATGGGGAAGCCCATTTGTGATTTGCCATTCCAAGTTTCTTTTTCATCATTTCCAATTGGGGAAGGGAATGCAGGATGCCGGTATGGATTCCACAAATCTTCTCTGCTAGAGGAGGTACTCCCTCAGGCAAGAAAGGCTCCGCCCCAGGCAGCGCCAAATTAAACCATGAGGAGGCCTAGGCAGTCTAAATGTCAGGCGCCCCCTCGCAAATTATCTCAGAGTCAGAGCGCCCACCTCACCATCTGTGGTCCCCGCTGCAGCCTCCAGGCACCTTCTCAAAAGCCCCTTTGACAATACTGAGGGAGAGGCAGAGAGAAGCAAACTTGGCAACAACGCCAGCAGCAACCGCATCAGGCCAATTGGGCAAAGAGTAGTTCAATTGCTGGCTGCATGTGCAGGCTGGGAGGGCTGCAAGCAGGGGGGAAGCTGGCCCAGGGCCCCTAAAGGCATGGGAGCCCATAGGCCAGTGCCTACTTGGTAGGGTTGCCAAGTCCAGCTCAAGAAATATCTGGGGACTTTGGGGGTGGAGCCAGGAGACTTTGGGGGTGGAGCCAGGAGACATTGGGGGTGGAGCCAGGAACAAGGTTGTGACAAGCATAATTGAACTCCAAGGGAGTTCTGGCCATCACATTTAAAGGGACAGCACACTTTTTTAAATGCCCTCCTTCCATAGGAAATAAGAATAGAGGTACCTTCTTTTGGGGCTCATATCATTGGACCCCTGGTTCAATCGTTTTGAAACTTGGGGGGGTATTTTGGGGAGAGGCACTAGATGCTATACTGAAAATTTGGTGTCTCTACCTCAAAAAACAGCCCCCCCAGAGCCCCTGATACCCGCAGATCAATTCCCTATGGGAATAATAGATGGGGGCGGGGCTTCCCCCTCCGGCCAGCTGGCTGGGGGCGGGGGGAAGCCTGTAAAACCAGGGGATCCCCCGCTGGGACCTGGGGATTGGGAAGCCTACTACTTGGCCTAATTGTTAATCCGGCCCTGGCCCTAGGGTTGCTAATTATGGATTAGGAAATTCTTGGAGATTAGGGGGTGGAGCCTAAGGAGGGCAGGGTTTGGGGAGGGACCTCAGTGAGCTGAATGCTATAAAGTCCACCACCCTCCAAAGCAGCCATTTTCTCCAGGGGAACTGATCTTTGTAGTCTGGAGATCAGCTGTAATACTGGGGGATCTTCAGCAGCTGTAATTCTGGGGGATCTTCTTAACCCTTCCCATTCCCATCATTTCACTGTTTTTCCCCCAGAGGGGACAAGATATAAATTCTCTAATGTTCCCTTAAAAACAGAAAAGCAGCCGGGAGCTCAGTCTTGAAGAAAAGATTTAAGCAGCCTCATTTTCCCTGTGAGCAGTCTGCATTTGCTTTCTCTTTAAAAAAATAAAAACCTCACACAGGATGGAGAATTACAAAACACAAGTACTTTGCCCCCTCGTTTTCATTCTGCTTTCTAACAGCTAGGATTATTCATGTCTTCCCTGCTTTTTTTCTGAATACAGAAGAATAGCAAAAACACCAACAAATAATTTACATACATTCCACTATCGTTACATAGGAACAAAACACATGCACACGTTCTGGGTCTCTTGCCCCCACAGTAACTAACTTTCTTATGGAAATATTTAGGAATCAACCAGGGACACCAGGCAGCAATACATGAACCTTGCAAAGTAAACCTGAAGTGGTTCCTTCCTTAATTTAACATGCCAGGTTGGAGCTCTCCTATTTAGAAGTGGCTTCCTACCCAGCTTCTTTTTTTCCCTATGCATTAAGGCTCCCAAGTTCCTACCATGCCTGGGGGATCCCCTGGTTTGGCAGGCCCCAACCCGGCAGCAGGCAGGAGGCCGCTGTGGGGATCCACACCCCCCTAAAGAGCCTGTCACCACACAGCACAATGACATCACCCATGACGTATCACGCCAGGCATGTTGCATGGGATGCTCTAGGAATTTGCTAGAAACTCTATGGTTTTGCACAGGGATGCTCTAGCAATTTGGAGGGGAAACTCTGGTACCACAGAGTTCTCCCCCCAAATTGCTAGAGCGTCCCTGTGCAAAACCATAGAGTTTCAAGCAAATTCCTAGAGCATCCCATGTGACACAACACTTCCTAGTGACATCATCGCTCCATGCATGTGTGAGAAAAAGTCCCCTGCTGGGAGCCGCAGAGAACTTGGCAACCCTACTAGGTACTGAATGCCAGGAGGCTTGAGTTGCTGTGTTCTAGTTAGGCCCTAGTTAGTGCCAACAAAACAGCAGCATTATCTAGAAACTTTGGTAATTTTCAGAGAACTTGGGGGCACAGCTGCTTAAGGCATGGGGGGAGCAGTGTGTACTGGGCACTTAAGCACCCTTTAAGGAGAAGGTTAAGGATAAGACTGGAAGCCAGTAGGGGAGAAACTGGCACCAAAATGAAAACGTCAGCAGAGACCCGACATGCTGACATCACACTCCGTATGCCAGGAAGTGATGTCAGCACATTGCTGGGGATGCCCAGGATGCTCTGATATTTGGACAAAACCATGGTTAAACTGGGTGGTCCTTGCCAGCAACACAGTGATGTCATTTGATGCACACAGGAAATGGTGTCAGTACTGCACCAGCAAGGGACCCATCACCTGGTAACTCCACCCTGAGTCACCAGGGGGACCTGGCAACCATAGAGGTACTAAGGTGAATGAAGCTTTTATTTGTGGAGTCAGAGTAAAATGTACACCACATATTAAAAAGCATTTGAACAAGTTTAGCTGTCATGTCTTCTATCCAAGGGACCCTAGAAATGATAGAGTCATTAAACAATAGTAGAGCTTTTCCTGTCAGCCTTCCCAATCCCTGCTTCAGAGTCTCTCTGCTTTTTGGCATTACTAAGAATTTTAGAAATTTATATAGTCCAGGCACATCACTAAATTGTCCCACTAAATCTTCTAATAAAATTCTTTGATTTGACACTCACACATTTCACATTAAAATACAAAACACATATTTGCATCTCACAAGAAAATAATGCCGTATAAAATTAAAGTTGAATAAAATATTACTTTGTAACTACTTAATATATTAACCATTTCATCATATTAGAGCACTAAATATAAAAGAATAAAGTTTGAAAGGATTAATGTTTCATCCCGCTTAATCTGGGGCTCGATATTCGGAGACAATAGTGTTACCACAACATTAAAAAAAAAATTTAATTACAATGATAGAACTGCCTCATAACTCCCAGTTTGAATTGAAAAAAATTAAATTGCAAAGCACAAAGAGGGAGTACATTAAAATTAATGTCCCTAGGATAAAAGAAGTACAAATGCTTGGCTTACAAACTAGGAAGAATTCACAAACACACACAGGAGATAGGATGATATGTTTATAATACGCAAATTGAACATTTTAAATAGTAAATTGTGACAGTGGATCTTGACAATTTTTTTAAAAACCTACCACCAAGGTATTAGAAATCAGGATAATTCATGCACAATGTCATGAACAAACACAGAAGTGTTCTGGTGACAGAGTTGAACTTTCAAGTAAATAAGGAGAGCAATCACAGTTAAGTTCAGCTGCTCATCACATTTGTGTTGAAGTTTTCATCATCCCTAATTATGTTTTTGCTTCTGCAATTAGCCCGTTTCAGTAGGGAATCACATGGGTTACAATGCCTCAAGATAGTTGCTGCAGTCAATGGGAAGAAAAAATATTGCTGTCAGGCAATGGCATGGCATCACTTAAGGAGAAATTCAGAAGCTGCATCAGTATGCTCTAGGAATCACTGGAAACTCTATGGTTTTACCACAGAGAGCTGTTATGTCACTTCCAGGTTTACCTCAGAAGTGACATCACACCATCACCTGACAGTGCCCTACATGTCCCCGTCTCCACTTCAGACTCATGCCAGTTGACAGCTGCATTTAATCTAAGCCCCCTGTTGGTGGGATAGTGAAACCTCTGGAAAAACCTCTAGAAAAGGTAGAAGCAGATAGGCTCAAAATGTTGCACTGAATATATTCAAAAGCCGGACACATATGCTCAACAGCTACAATCATTTCATTTACTTCTGCTGGTTAGTCAAGTTTGCCACAAACCAGTAAGAATTACCAGCATGTGAAAAAGGAAATTATGGAATAAAATCATCATCCCTCTTCTTAGCCCCTGCCCTCAGGAGACAACTGTACATATAGGGTTGCCCTGTGCCTATTGGGGATAGAAGATCTCCCGCTGATCTTCTTTGTGGTCTCTGTGCTTCACACTCATGGGATAGAGCGCCTGCGCCGATCCCCGAATCGGTACCTAAAAAGCCTGGGATTTTTTCACACTCAGCACCTACGGGCATGCGCAGGCATCCCAGTGCGCAAGTTCGCCGGCACCAGCACGAGGATCCTGCCAGTTCCTTTCTGACCGCTGCGCTGAGAGGATCTCCTTTCGTGTCCCTGGTCGGTAAAGTAATCTTTGGATTGCCTTTCTTGTTGTATATAGCCCGTTTGTTATTTTCTTAGTATAGTTAGTTAGTTAGTTGTTAGATAGATAGTGTTGTGGGGAAAAAATAAAAAAATTGTTGGACTTGCCCTTTGGGGCCCAGTTTCCCCCCGTTTTTTCCCCTCAGAGACTTTCCTGGGTGGGTTTCTTCCTTGGCGTCTATGGAAAGACGTGGGGGGGGGGTTTAAGAGGTGCCGCTCCTGGGGGAAGAAGACTGCCCCCCCCCAATGGCCATTCCCTCTGTCTCCTTTGTTTGGGCAAGGGACATTGTGTGGATTCTTGCTCGCACTGCCTGAGCTTCTCCAAACAAACTCGCAAGAATCGAGTGGCGAGGCTTTCGGCTGCGTTGGTTGAGTCAAAACTTCATCCTCAAAAGATGGCATCGGGTCCGTCGGTACTGACGGGAGAGGCCGCGGCCCCGACGGTCACATTGGCCGGTACTTCACCAATCAGGACCGAGATGCCAGTCAAGCGCAGGCGTTCCACAAAGCGACCTTTGGAAGGATCAGTGGACACCCCAGCTAAGAAGCGTCAGGATGACTCGGGGACCTGATCATCCGCACCAAAGAAAGTGAAATCTAAGGACAAGCAGAAGAAAAGATTTTCCTGCACTCCTTCCCCTTCTCATGATGCTTCGACATCGATGTCAACCGCTCCACCGAGGAAGATCTTGGCGTCCCCACATCGCAGCCCTTCTATGTAGAGAGGCAGTGCTTCGCAGCAGTTGCATTTATCACCATCGAAGCAAGAGATCGACCTCACTCAGTGCTCCCATTCTTCGGGGTCAAGGCATCGCAGTGAGCGATTTGGTCTTGGAGGTGGAGGTGTCAGCACCGATGAAGCCGTTGGCACCGCTGGATCAGGCAAGAGGTCAGAGAGAGCTGGAACCGACCACCGTAGCTCGCCGCTTCCCACCGCTTCCACCATGGGAGCAGCGCCAGTGGCCTCCCTACGCTTATCCATACCCACCGTACCAGTGGTACCCCCCTCGGGAGTTTGTAGACTGGGACCAGCAATCCAAGGCATCCCATATGTCGAGGATTTCCCAGCATTCTAGGTGGCGTCCCTCGGCATCGATGTCCATCCTGCCCGAAAGACGCGGTGTGGTGGTGGAGGAAGTCCAGCCTAGGTCGTCGGTGTCGATCCGGTCACCCGTCAGAGAGTCAACGCCAGTGCGCTCAGAACATTCTTTGAGGAGGGAGTCTTCATCGTCGGACTCCGAGGTCGGTACCAATGATCCGGACAGGGCTTTGGAACCTTCGCCAGTGTCTCATACCGCTGAGGATCTTCCCATTTCACCATCGGAGGATCTAAAGTCATATGGAGACCTGGTGAAGAGGATGGCACTCTCCCCCTCTCTCCCAGTGACACATCCGCAACCCGTTGTAGACGACACCGTATTCGACATCATGCAGCGGGATACATCTACAGCAGTTGCCTTGCCTGTTACGAAGATTATCTTACAGGAGGTAAAGAAGCCCTGGGCAAAGCCTGTTTCTACACCTGTGTCATCGAGAAGGTTGGACCAGATGTACCGCGTCCAAGAGGCCGGTGCTGAATTTTTCTTCATGCATCCATGTATTTAGCAAGCTGTTTCTTATATAATGGTGAGAGAAAAAGCCGTCTATCTTTTTTTCCCATAATACATATAAGCGTGCCAGCCAAATTTATTTCCATGACCTTCCAACGCTAAGAGTTTTTTGTTTAACAACATTATCCATTCTTTTATCCATACTAAGCAAACTGCTTCATGATATAATTTTAAGTCTGGTAATTGAAATCCGCCTCTCTCTTTTGCATCTGTTAAAATTTTCATTTTAATTCTTGGTTTCTTCCCCGCCCACACAAACTCTGAAATTTTTCTTGCATTTTCTCCATTGAGGCAGTCCTTGCACGGGTTAACTTATGCTCTGACATTTAAAAAAACACCGAAAATGTTGACCTCTCCAAATTAAATTTAAACTATCAGGTTTGATAGAGAAAGGCTTGCCCTTTTCAATAAGCCTAATTTCGCCGTCCTCAGAACCTCCTGGGCTCAGATATTAATTTTTAAAGTTTTCATTTCTTCCAAAATGGCAGTTGTGACTTTCTGCTTCCCTTTAAAAAAAAATTTCCTTCAAAAGGCTTCTAAAATAATTATCAGCGATAATGTCCAACAGTATTTACCTTAAAATTGTCACCTCTGTCAGCTTCACCAATTTTTAATGTCCCGAACACTTTAAAAACTTTGTTTACATTTTGACCTCCTAGCAATGGCCGCCGATGTTTTTTTATCTATGATATTATAGTCCTAGAGTAGGCTAGCTGCTTCAATGATTTCCCTTTTCCATCCGACACTTCCTGCTTTTCTTGCCACCAAATCCCATTTTCACTGGTAAAAAGATCTCGCAATGTTTGACGTATTTCCTGTGTTGACTGTGAGAGCTGCAAATCTGTGACGATGGGGCTTTTTCACCAAAACCGCAAGTAGACAAAACAATAAATTCCTTTCCACTTTTTAGACTCTATGGCATTGTACCCCACTGAGGTCCCTGTCCTCCCCAGGCTCCATCCCCAAATCTCTAGGAGTTTCCTAAACTGGATCTGACAACTCTAAACCCCCCCCCCCCATCATCCCCACCAGTGGCCAGGGAGGAACTGGCAACCCTACATAGAAGCTTGCTGAGCAACCTAGAGTTGCCAGGTCTGTGTTGGAAAATACCTGGCGACGTTGGGGGTCAATACGGGAGAGGGCAGGGTTTGGGGAGGGGAGGGGCCTCCGCATGGTATACAACCGACCCTTCAAAGCAGCCATTTTCTGCAGGGGAGCGGACCTCTTCCAGCTGGAGATCAGTTGTAAAGCGGGAGATGATGTCCAGGCCCCATCTGGAGGGTGGCAACCCTAGAGTGACCATGGAACAGTCACATACTCTCAGCCTAACCAACCTCACGGTGTTACAGTGATGATAAAACGGAGGAAGAGAGAGGGTTGTAAGCCACTCTGAGTACCTGCTGAGAAGAAAAGCAGGGTGTAAGTGAAGTAAATAAAGTTGTGGGTGACGTGAAAGACCTCAGCTTGAGTTTCATCTGAGACCAACAGAACAGATCAGCTTTCTGTGAAAACTGCTGCCTCATAGGCCCTAAGAGGGAAACCAATGCCTCCCAAGGCTAGATTATAGTATGGCCACTCACGGCCCTGGAAAGAAGTAACGGTGGCAACTCTTAAACTATATTCACCGTTCCAGTGATCCAAGCTTCCGAGATGCTGGAGAACACCTGCCCTGAGAGGTGAATTTATCTCTCAAGTGGCAAGAAAACGAGCCTCAAAATCTAATCTTCTTCAGACTTAAAATTTAACAGACCTATGAGACGGTTTTAAAAGAACACAGCATGCTTTACAGGCCGTCCTTGATGCTCTGCAAGATTTAAGCCCTCACGAAAACTGATCCCCCCTTTCAATTAAGACTTATCGTATGCACACATTATGAGTCTACAAATTAAATTAAGAAACCTGTAGTCGCTAAAATCCATTTGAAATAGAATGAAAAGAAAATACGAAGCATGATCTCAGTCTGGGGGGGGGGGGAGTCTGTAATGAACCTTGACAATTGTAAATCCTTACCCCCTTGACTATTTACCAACACTAACAATATCTTGAGAGAATTTATCAAGTATTTAACCTTCCTCCATACATAAATTATACGGGTTTTGACCTCTGGGAGGCAAAATGGCAACACCGCTCAGCAGAAGCACGGAGTATGGAATATTTCTGCCATTCTCCCAGACGAGAATGGCAAGATTTCATGAGCTGTCACATGGAACAGCGGGGCCTTCTAACATTGATTTAATTCCTGAACACTAACTAGAATGAACTGCTCGTCACAGGAATAATCTCTTTATCCTCTAGCTGATAGTTGCAGTGGAGCAAGAGTTCACATTTCCTGTGTAAAGGACAGACATCAGAAATCCAACCAGTCATTGTTTAACGAAAGCTTTGCACAAACATTAAATTCGGGATCCAAAAGCCAATTTAGGATTACAGTGAGCCAAGTTTACCTTTTCCAGTCCTGTTTTTGTGGCATTTTTCTCTGCATACTATTTTTCTGCCCTCCTCATCAATTTTTATATGCGGCCCTGTGGCACAGAGCGGTAAAGGAGCAGTACTGCAGTACTGTGGTCTGAACTCTCTGCTCACGACCTGAATTCGATACTGGCAGAAACTGGATTCAGGTAGCCGGCTCGAGGTTGACTCAGCCTTCCATCCTTCCGAAGTCAGTAAAATGAGTACCCAGCTTGCTGGGGGAAAGTGTAAATGACTAGGGAAGGCAATGGCAAACCACCCCGTAAAAAGTCTGCCGTGAAAACGTTGTGAAAGCAACATCACCCCAGAGTCGAAAACGACTGGTGCTTGCACAGGGGACCGTTCCTTTCCCATCATTTTTTTCCATCGAATGTTTAGAACCTGAACTGGTCTTGTTGAATGAGCTTAAGATGATTATATTCCTGAGGAGGAGAAACTTTGAGTTGGTGACTGGAATCTTTGTGTTTATAAGGGTTCCACAACAAAGTCAGGTCTTACCACAGAACGTTAGTAAACTACATCAGGAAAAGTACTGAAATCAACAAGGAACAATCCGTGCTAATTACATCTGACCTTTCCTAATTGTGACAATACTTCATAATAAATGGAGATATTGACCGGAGGATAATAAACGTTTGAATATAACACACATCTCCATGCTGAAACAAAGCAAAGGTGCATGACCAGCCATGTGCTGTGTGTGTGGGGATACAGTATCTCCCCATGCACATGGTCCCTAGCATCTATGGTTTGTTGTCCTCATCAAGGCACACTTATCCCCTTCTGTGCCTGCAGTGGTGCAGGGGCTTGGCCTGGCCAATGGCAAGGTGGGACTAAAAGGCGCTATCAGTTTCTTCCTATACTGCTTGTGCTCAGGAGCCCTGTGGAGCATTGACATCCTTCTTTTTCTGCACCCCAATCTCAGACAGTTTGCCCAGAAAATCAGTCTTGCCAGCTTGGAGACTTACACTTGTCTTTTTGTGCATAATTCCATTTAGCTTCCATTGCTAGCAAGTGCCCACAGACCTCTCCTTCAGGTGTTTGAGTTTACCATAGAGTCTGCGGTGGTGAATCCTAGCGCATTCCACCCATGCCAAGATGTCACTTCTGGATTCACCCTGGAAATGACATCATGGCATTGCTGCCCTGTCGATTCCTCTCCCTCACCCCTTACTCCCCTACCAAGTGGTGATGGGGGCCAGGGGCTGCCACCAGGTAGAGGACAACCTCTTTGGTCCTAGTCCTGAAGAAAAAGGCCTCTCAGGTTAAGGTGGCTGGAGAAACTGACACCTGAACATAACAAAGAAGGAAAGAAAGCCCTGCTGAATAGTTGTACCAGGTACCTGCTTCCAGTGGCTGATCCTCTGCTGTCTCTGTTCTCACACTGAGCTTCACAGTAGGAGAAAGGCAGGTGGGATCTGACTTGGAAGTGATGTAGCCGTGGGGGGAGGAGGACATATTCCTTCCCTTCAGGAGAGGCATTGCTCTCTGACACACAGCTTTGCAGACTCTGCCACGCTTTAATCTAAGTGTAATTTAGATCAGACATACAAATCTCTGCATGCCTTTTTGGTAGCAGCTTCTTTCGAGGACATTATATGATACACTGTTTAAATTGCTATCCAAACAATGGCCTTGCACAAAGGCAATAACCATGTGAAGTTCTTTGAAATTGACTGTTAGAGGACAGACACGATAAACTTATTTAATTTCACTCTTTCTGACATGGGCTCAATCCTTAAAAAGGCACTTTCCTCATTTTAACTGTCATCTGTGTGTCAAGTGAAGAGGAGGCGGGCTCATACGCTGCACAGATCAATGTGTTTCGGAGCAGTGCCTCTCTCTATATGCTGTGGACAGAAATGCATTGCAGTGTCCTGTGGGATGCCAGTCTGTGAGGATAGCCCATCCTCTGCAAGGTGGAGAGTGGGTGTTGCCTTCACCGGTGAATTGGACCCCCTGGTCTAATCTTTTTGACACTTGATTTTGTTTTTAGGAGTGGCATCAGATGCTATGCTGAAAATTCAGTGCCTCTACCTCAAAAAACAGCCTTCCCACAGAGCCCCAGATACCCACAAATCAATTCTCCATTATATCCCATGGGGATTGGTCTCCATAGGGCAGGGGTGGCCAATGGTAGCTCTCCAGATGTTTTTTGCCTACAACTCCCATCAACCCCAGCCAGCATGGCCCATGGCTGGGGCTGATGGGAGTTGTAGGCAAAAAAATATCTGGAGAGCTACCATTGGCCACCCCTACCATAGGGTATAATGGAGTGCTCAGTAGATATTCAACCAACCCCCACCCATCCCCTCACTCTCTGATAACTCTGAAGTGGGATGAGGGTCTCCAAACCAGGGGAACCCTTGTCCCCAAGTGGGAATTGGCAATCCTAATTATTCCCCCTGCTGGCAATGATTTATTAATTATACATCAGGGGGTGGAGCCTAATATGCAAAAGAGTTCTTGCTACAAGCCAGAACCAGTTGCTACAAGCCAGTTTGGTGTAGTGGTTAAGTGTGCTGATTCTTATCTGGGAGAACCGCGTTTGATTCCCCACTCCTCCACTTGCACCTGCTGGAATGGCCTTGGGTTAGCCATAGCTATTGCAGCAGTTGTCCTTGAAAGGGCAGCTGCTGTGAAAGCCCTCTCAGCCCCACCCACCTCACAGGGTGTCTGTTGTGGGCGGGAGGAGAATATATAGAAGATTGTAAGCCGCTCTGAGTCTCTGATTCAGAGAGAAGGGCGGGGTATAAATCTGCAGTCTTCTTTTTCTTAATCAGATGAAATTCTCCATGAGCCTCCACCCTCTTCTGAGGGAAAACTTTAAAAAAAAAAAGCAGGATTAAAGAACTTGCTAAATCATACAGTTTTATTATTTTTAAAAACAGCCAGGAGTCTAACAGCATGTTAAGGAGTAACAGAATTTTATTATTCCAGCATAACCTTTTGTGAAATAGAACCAGGTTCAAATGTATTTGACAACATGGTCTCTAGTCCATAAACACTTAAACTAGAATAAATCTTATCAATTTTTAATGTACTACAAGATTCCTGGATTATTTTTACTGGCGAACACAACTGTCACTCTGGAATCATTCTTTTATTCAGCTTGCCTGCATACACAATAGAAATTGCTCTACATGAAAAACTGTTATAGTCACCATGGGAAGGAGGTCTCTTCCTCAAAATCCCAGAAGAGAAACCCAAAACGCAATTTATGCATTTGTTCCCTTTTACAACGTTTGCGCATCAAAGATATCACTATTTCCTTTTTCAACACTGTAAACACCCAACTTTGATTTTTCAGCACATTTGGTAAGTGTCCCAAGTTTGTAGACATATTGCACCCAACTCATGAGTAGTTCTGTTGCCTTGATTTTTCATATGGAACCAAGCTGGGAATTAGATAGACAGTACCAGTTCATGAAATGGTAACAGTGATATGAGGCAGCTGGGTATAATGTTATATTCCAAACAGCAATTGCTAAACCTCCAGGGCACGGTACTACACTTCTCTATTGTAAATCAGATTTATTGTTTACGAAGATAGCTTTCCAAGACTTCCTGAATGCTCTGGAAACTCCACAAGCATACTGACCACTGCATTTTCTTCCAGGAATGCTCCATGTATATACAGTGAAATTAGATATCAGGTTGGGTCCAGATTGGCATTTTACACTGGCACAGGGATGGGATGCAGGTGGACCAAAACATTGCAGGGCTTTTTTTTTTGTAGCAAGAACTCCTTTGCATATTAGGCTCCACCCCCCTGATGCAGCCAATCCTCCAAGAGCTTACAGAAGGCCCTGTACGAAGAGCCCTGTAAGCTCTTGGAGGATTGGCTACGTCAGGGGGGTGCAGCCTAATATGCAAAGGAGTTCCTGCTACAAAAAAAAGCCCTGAAACAGTGTGACGCACAACAAGGTGTGACTGGGATGGAGTGAATGAGGGAGTGGGACAGGAGGCAGCTGCATGCATTTGGTTGCGCTGTTTTGGTCCGCCTGCATCCTGTCTCTGGGCCGGCATAAGATGCCGGTCTGGACCCAGCCTCAGAGTACCCTTGAACCTGAGTGTGGGTACAGGCCCATTCTTAAGCAATAATAAGAATGCTGTATGTTTTCTGAACTGTTACTAAAGTTGCCACCTCTGGATCAGAAAATTACTGAAGATATAAGGATGGATGTTGTGGAGGGACTAGGGTTGCCAACTCCAGGTTGGTACATTCCTGGAGATTTCAGGAGTGGAACCTGGGAAGGGCAGAATTTGGGGAGGGGACAAACCTCCGCCCAGTATATAATTCCAGAGCCTACCCT
The DNA here is from genome assembly GCF_032191835.1 of Heteronotia binoei. Taxonomy (NCBI): domain Eukaryota; kingdom Metazoa; phylum Chordata; class Lepidosauria; order Squamata; family Gekkonidae; genus Heteronotia; species Heteronotia binoei. The sequence continues at coordinate 9,521,620 of NC_083242.1, forward strand.
CCAAAGCAGCCATTTTCTCCAGGGAAATTGATCTCCATTGTCTGGAAATGAATTGTAATTCTAGGAGATCCCCAGCCCCTCACCTGGATGTGTGCCACCCTAAATGGAACTGAACTTGGAAATGAATACATCACAGCCCTTCTGCTATTCAACAACCACATGGAAGAAATATCTATTAGAGCAATGCCCGATTGCATTCAGATAAAATACTTCAAACAATTAGAAGTACTTAAGTATTTATATTAAATCTGGTACTTGGTTTTAATGAAGCAATATTCTTGCACATAAGAATGCTGGACCATAGATGCAAGCCTAAAAACAGAGCTTCTAACAAAATCGTCTAGTATGAAACTTCAACAACAAAACTCCACCCTTTTAATTTCTGCCAATAGATGTTTTGCTTTTTTTTATCTTGCTTTCATGAGCTGAAAGGTACCTCTGGAACTCTCTGGTCCCCCATTCTTCAGGGATATGGATCTTAAGGGGAAAATAAATGCAGCAACACAAAAAAAAATTACTATTGCTGATTGTGTCATTAATGAACCTCACTGCCAGTAATCAGGTAGAATAAAGCTTTTCATCTTGCTCAGTCCCTTTACACCTTTGAAGCAGGGACATCCAGAAACAAATCGTCCCACAGCAAACTAATCAAATGCAAACTCCAGTATTCACAGGCCAACGTGAAATATGGGAGTGGGGGGGGGGGGGAGAGAACATGCAAACATTTCAATTCAACCAAGAGCTTTCTTCCAGAAACAGAAACTATGATGCAAGCCAATACATTACTTAATAACTCCCTTTATACCCCAGTGATATGCACATTATTACAAAATTACAAAATCATATGCTGTCCATCCTTCAATCCACTTTCAACCATGCTGTTAATTAAAAGCAAGAAACTTTCAAAAGCATTTCAACTTGCCCGTGTTACCTGGGAAGCGAAGGGAAGCAATTTGGGGGCAAGGTGGTATATTGGACAGACAGTCGCATCTTCCTTTGATAAGATCCAACGTGCCTTTCCAAGACCCTTCTGTAAATAGACTAGCAGAGTTTGGCAAATGATTCTGAGTTCTCCAGAGGGATTAGATGTCTCTGTACATGGCTCCAGCATCAGATTAGAGAGGTCTTTCAATTACTAAGGGGCACAGACAAATTATATCTGCAGACCTGCACTAATCCTCCTCATCATAACTGAATATTTTCTAATAAAGGGGGTAACCTGAACTCTGAACTTTGAAGCCCTTTTTCCCACATCAAAAGGGAAGTCGAAGAATTGGTGCCAGGAGGAGGGGCGGGGGAGCAATACACCCGTGAAAGTCTGAAGAGTTACTACTGAGTACAGGTTCTTTTCTGACTTTTCCAAAGGCAGCAGTGAGTGTTTACCTTCACAGGAAGTGAAACATAAACAAACTGATGTCTTAAAACAATTATTCGGGGTCCTTTTTTCAGTAAGAATGATTCTAACTAGAAAGCGGTTATATGAAAATAAAAAGTTAACTCTGCCACTTCAGCAACCTGCCCTCCAAATCTCCTCCAGCCCAACTAGTCAAAAGCTAAGCCTTCTCTCGGCTATATCAAGTTCATAGCTAATTATCCAGCCCAAGGATAATTGAAACCAAGGAAAGAGGGAGCCGGAGACAGACTCATTCTGAATCTTTGTACTACTTCCCTCCCCCCCCCCCCTCAATTGGGGTGGCATCCAAGTAAGATAGCAACAGGAATAATATTCTTCCAGAGGGGTCCCCAACCCCCGGGCTGCGGACCAGTACTGGTCCCTGGCCTGTTAGCAACCAGGTCCTGAGTTGTATAATTATTTCAGTATATATTACAATGTAATAATAGAAATAAAGTGCACAATTGTATCGTCCCGAAACCATCCCCTGCCTCCCCCCGGTCCGTGGAAAAACTGTCTTCCACAAAACCGGTGCCTGGTGCCAAAAAGGTTGGGGATCACTGTTCTTCCATACTGATGTTCGCCCCATTTTGTTTTCCTGGGGACAGCGGGACCAGAGTCTTTCAGTCCCCTCCCCATCCCAATTATTGAACATTTTTTCATAACCAAACAGGTGAGCTATAATTCAAATTCTAGCATTATCTTTTAAGTGGCGATGCCGGGGAATGAACCTGGTACCTTCTGCTTACTTTTCATAAAGGCTAGCCTAAAGGATCTACAGAAAAGGCACACGCTTTTCTTTTGGGCTGCATTGCCCAATATACTGTTTGACAGTGTTCACAGCATCTTCAATAAAAAAAGTAAGCTCACCTATGAACATCTGAAGCTGCCTTCTACTGAATCAGACCTTCGATCCATCAAAGTCAGTCTTGTCTACTCAGACTGGCAGCGGCTCTCCAAGGTCTCAAGCTGAGGTTTTCCACGCCTATTTGCCTGGACCCTTTTTAGTTGGAGACGCCGGGGATAGAACTTAGGACCTTCTGCTTACCAAGCAGAGGCTCTACCACTGAGCCATAGCCCCATTCATGGATCTCCAGAGTCTCAAGCTGAGGTTCTTCACGCCTCTTTGCTTGGACCCTTTTTAGTTGGAGATGCCGGGGATTGAACCTGGGACCTTCTGCTTACCAAGCAGAGGCTCTACCACTGAGTCCCTCCCCCAATAAGACTGTTCCCAAGTAAGAAGCTTGGCTTTTGCACAGCAACATCACAAGCCTTCTTCCAGGCTGAACCAAGCTGGATGAGCAGACGGCACTGTGCAATGCTGCTTGCTTGTTCCTGCACTGGCCTTCCTAAGTAGAATTATTATGAGGCTGGAAGTGGGTTGTAGAGTTAAGTGAAGTCAAAACCATTTCCTCACCACCTGCAGTCATTTGGCATTGCTTGAAACCTTAACAAGAAGACAGAAGTGATCCTGATATTGTCACATTAACAAGAAGTTGCTGTCAACCTGCAACCAACTTATAGCAACCCCTCATGGGGTTTTCAAGGCAAGAGAGGAGCAGAAGTGGTTTGCCATTACTTGCCTCTGCAAAGCAGCCCTGGTATTCCTTACTGGTCTCCCATCCAAACACTAGTTATGACAAATCCTGCTTAGCTTCTAAGACTAATAAGTTTGGCCTAGTCTGGGCTACTTAGGCTGCCATCACATTATTACATGACCAATAAATGGAGCCCATAATATGTCTATAATGATAAAAAGGTAAAGGTGCAAGCACCAAGGTCATTATCGACCCCCATGGGATGACATCATATCATGACATTTTCTTGGCAGACTTTTTACGGGGTGGTTTGCCATTGCCTTCCCCAGTCATCTGCACTTTCCCCCCAGCAAGCTGGGGACTCATTTGACCGACCTTGGAAAGATGGAAGGCTGAGTCAACCGTGAGCCGGCTACCTGAGCCCAGCTTCCGCCGGGATCGAACACAGGTCATGAGCAGAGCTTGGACTGCAGCACTGCAGCTGACCACTCTGTGCCACAGGGCTCTTTGTCTATAATGATAGGGGGTGACTTAACTCTTAAAGACTTGTATCACAAGGGTGAAGAGAAGTACCCAGGAGACAACCCTCCTTCACTTTTCTGCACTGAACTGAACATTAACCACCTGCTTCTGTGAGGAACAGCGAAGTCCTGCTGATTGTATGGGAGACAGTAAATGGCTGTTTTGGGTACCGTCACCAGTGAAGGCAAAACCCACTCTCCACCTTGCAGAGGGTGGGCTATCCTCACAGACTGGCATCCCCCAGGACACTGCAATGCATTTCTGTCCACAGCATGTAGAGAGAGGCACTGCTCAGAAACACATTGATCTGTGCAGCGTATGAGCCCGCCTCCTCTTCACTTGACACACAGATGACAGTTAAAATGGGGAAAGTGCCTTTTTTAGGATGGAGCCCGTGTCAGAAAGAGTGAAATTAAATAAGTTTATCGTGCCTGTCCTCTAACAGTCAATTTCAAAGAACTTCACATGGTTATTGCCTTTGTGCAAGGCCATTGTTTGGATAGCAATTTAAACTGTGTATCGTATAATGTCCTCGAAAGAAGCTGCTACCAAAAAGGCATGCAGAGATTTGTATGTCTGATCTAAATAACCCTTAGATTAGAGCGTGGCAGAGTCTGCAAAGCTGTGTGTCAGAGAGCAATGCCTCTCCTGAAGGGAAGGAATATGTCCTCCTCCTCCCACGGCTACATCACTTCCAAGTCAGATCCCACCTGCCTTTCTGTGAAGTTCAGTGTGAGGATCAGCCACTGGAAGCAGGTACCTGGTAAACCTGATTCAGCAGGGCTTTCTTTTCTTCTTTGTTATGTTCAGGTGTCAGTTTCTCCAGCCACCTTAACCTGAGAGGCCTTTTTCTTCAGGACTAGGACCAAAGAGGTTGTCCTCTACCTGGTGGCAGCCCCTGGCCCCCATCACCACTTGGTAGGGGAGTAAGGGGTGAGGGAGAGGAATCGACAGGGCAGCAATGCCATGATGTCATTTCCAGGGTGAATCCAGAAGTGACATCTTGGCATGGGTGAAATGCGCTAGGATTCACCACCACAGACTCTATGGTAAACTCAAACACCTGAAGGAGAGGTCTGTGGGCACTTGCTAGCAATGGAAGCTAAATGGAATTATGCACAAAAAGACAAGTGTAAGTCTCCAGCTGGCAAGACTGATTTTCTGGGCAAACTGTCTGAGATTGGGGTGCACAAAAAGAAGGATGTCAATGCTCCACAGGGCTCCTGAGCACAAGCAGTACAGGAAGAAACTGATAGCGCCTTTTAGTCCCACTGTGCCATTGGCCAGGCCAAGCCAAGCCCCTGCACCACTGCAGGCACAGAAGGGGATAAGTGTGCCTTGATGAGGACAACAAACCATAGATGCTAGGGACCATGTGCATGGGGAGATACTGTATCCCCACACACACTGCACATGGCTGGTCGTGCACCTTTGCTTTGTTTCAGCATGGAAATGTGTGTTATATTCAAACGTTTATTATCCTCCGGTCAATATCTCCATTTATTATGAAGTATTGTCACAATTAGGAAAGGTCAGATGTAATTAGGACGGATTGTTCCTTGTTGATTTCAGTACTTTTCCTGATGTAGTTTACTAACGTTCTGTGGTAAGACCTGACTTTCTTCTGGAATCCTTATAAACACAAAGATTCCAGTCAACAAGACCAGTTCAGGTACTAAACATTTTATAAGGAAAGTAAAATGATATACAGAGGAGAAAAGATTATGCAGAGTTTATTATGATAGCATGAAAAATTGGATGTAAAACACCCTGGAGCTTGGGAGAACAGAGTTTAGAGAGGGGAGGGATCTTAGTAGAACATGATGCCATGTGGTCCACCTTCCAAAGCAAATATTTTCTCCAGGAGAAGTGGAATAAATGTTTTAAACGCCACAAATGATAAGCAAAAAAGCGATTTATGTAGCCTGGAGACCAATTGTAATTCCAGGCAATCTCCAGCCCCTATTTCCCTCCTGAAGGCTGGCAACCCTAGGCTGGACATGGCGAAGTATTTCTTTGAGTGCAAGAACTTTCACCTGAGGAGAGCAACTTTCATGGCCCCCTCCCTTCTGCAGGAGTCCAAAAGCCCCCTCCCCCAAATCCAGTTCTTGGGGGTCCCATCCTCCAAGAGTAGGATTTGGGGGGCAGTTTGAGCTGCCACAGGATTGGCGAGGCTTCCAAAGTTATGCCGCATGGGCAGAAGTCCTTGGATCTGCAGGGCGTTTTTTGTAGCAGAAACTTCCTTTGCATATTAGACCACACCCCCGTGATGTAGCCAATCCTCCAAGAGTTTACAGGGCTCTTTGTACAAGGCCTACTGTAAGCTCCATGAGGATTGGCTACATCAGGGGTGTGGCCTAATATGCAAAGGAGTTCCCGCTACAAAGAAAAGCCCTGGCATAAGCAAACACCGTGCTGCATCCAAGCCATTGTTGTCCTTATGATTTTAATTCTGTCACTTCTTGGCAGGGCTTTTTTTGAGCAGGAACACACAGGAACGCAGTCCTGGTTGGCTCGGTGTCAGGGGTGTGTGATCTAATATGCAAATGAGTTCCTGCTGGGCTTTTTCCTACCCCAAAAAGCCCTGCTTCTTGGCATCAACTTGGATTGGCATCAGCTTGGGAGTTGCCTTTGTAGTTCTCATCATTTATGAAGACAAGAGATTTAAGAAAGGAATGCGAAGGGAGGGTGGAGTTGGATCACGAAGACTAAGGAGATGTCCAAAGGATGAAATAGTTCAGAGTCACAAATGGAGGAGAGGTTACCAAAGAGAAGAGTGAGATGAGGGAAGGAAAGCATGCTAATTCAAGATCAGACCTCTTCCCACCTTGTCCTTGAACTCATGTAGTCTATTAATTATTTTAAAAGGAACGCACAATAATACAATGCAAATCTCAGGACTGCTCATATTTAATTCAATCTATTGCAGTTGGTTAAAGTTCACATAAATCATTATGAAAATTTTAATGTTCTCTTATGAAAACGCCTGTACGGGTTTATTAATAAAGTCTCCACAGAAGCTGAGTAAATGAAACCCAAAGTCTACAGTGTTTGAAAGTCGCTGCTTTAATCACTAGTGCGATGCAAATACTTAATCATCTGTCACAACAAATGTTTTCTGCTATGAAGTTTCTTTGATGAGTTCACATCGACTCCACACAAAACACGGGTGAACCGAAAAACAACTTCCACTGAGTATATTGTTAATTCCACCCCTCCCCGGTACTGGCTGTTTTTTCCTGTGCACAGAGGGTGCGTTTAACAATTTGTACTAGATCTTTTAAGGCAGACCTTTGCGTCGCCCGGTCCAAACTACCCAGAGGACAATCTCAAACGACTCCATTCGCCATCATTCATATTTCATCCGCACACTTCATCAAGGCTGAAGCGCATGTCCAAATCGAGTCAACATTTAATAAACTCCCCGTATTGACTCTGGAGGAATCCCACTGTGGCTGTGCTCTGGGCCCAAACTCTAATTCAGCAGAATTGCTCTCCAAGAAGCCATTTTTCTTGCAGCTCATTTTTTTTAAAAAAACTCGGCTGTGTCTTACAACTGCCTCCAGTCATCAGTTTCTGTGGGATGATATATCATTTAAATGACAATTCGGAAACTGGGCCAGATGGATGTATAACCCAAAACCACAAAGATGTTTCCTAAGAACAAAAGCTATTAATAACCTAAATAGTGCACTTTGAAAACTGTGGGAGAGTGGGTGGGCGTGTTTACCATTTACACTTGTACTATTATTACAAACCATTGTGAATCTAAGGTTAACCACGCAGTCCACCAGATCAGAAAATATAGTCATAACTGAAATATATCCAAGTATATTCTCTCCCTCAACAAGCTAGTTCTCACACAACTGCAGGCGGGGGGAAGAGGGGGAAGGGGAGAGAATCCATCTTACATGAACCATATATCCCTAGCCACATTGTGTCACTCAATCTTTTCTTTCCAGCAGTTCATGGAAGGAGCACGGCTGCCAAGTGATAATTGCTTTTGTTAAGAGCAGTTAAATGTTCAAAATAGAATAAAATCCAGTCTTTGGCTAAAAGGTAGGTTGCAAGAAAAGAGGGAAAATAACAGAAAGTCCTTGCACTTGCCGTCTTGTTTATAAAGCATGGCAGCTTCTGAATTCACCAGAAATTTGCTGCTAACTTACCTGAACAACCAACCTTATCCATTCATAGCTTGCGATACACTGAGCAGAGCCTCCTTTTCACACAGCCTTTTGAGTGTAACACATACTTTTGTTCGCCATCCTATTTCCTGAACTGGTTGGACTATTTGTTTCAGGGAAATATGAAGGATATTACAATTTTTACAAATAACAAGGCTGTAATATAAGCATAAGAGATGCCCTGGAAACATGTAGTCATTCCTTGAGGGAAATCTGAGTGGATTACTATATGTTTACAAGTCTTTTTTGTGTTTAACACTACGGCCTTGTCTCTTCATGGTAGGCCCCAAGCAGGTAATAAAGAGTCTGAAAATCTAAATGACTATCCCTCCCCTTTGAAATCAGATCATTTATTTCCCCAAACCAGAACCCATCAACAGGAAAAGATACCACGCAGAAGCAGTAAAAAAGCCTGGCCCAAACAAGCCCCATTAGGTCATGCAAATGTGTTTTCCTCCCTTGTAAATTACATAAGCAGCCCTGTGGTGCAGACTGGTAACGCTGCAGTACTGCAGTCTGAGCTCTCTGCTCACGACTTGAGTTTGATCCCAGCGGAAGCTGGGTTCAGGTAGCCGGCTCAAGGTTGATTCAGCCTTCCATCCTTCCAAGGTCGGTAAAATGGGGACCCAGCTTGCTGGGGGGAAAGTGTAGAGGACTGGGGAAGGCAATGGCAAACCACCCCGCAAATAAAGTCTGCTGTGTAAACATCGTGATGCGATACCCCAGAGTCAGAAATCACTGGTGCTTGCACAGGGGACTACCTTTACCTTTTTTTTTAAATTACATAATGTGGCGGCAGCAGGCTTACCAACTCCAGGCTGGGAAATTACTAGAGATTCTGAGGACAGAGGCTATAAAGGATGGAGTTCAGGATGGACAGGGAACTCAGCGGGGCAGGGGGGCAGAATGATGCCAGACAGTCTATTAAGGTTGCCAGCCTCCAGGTGGGGCCTGGAGATATCCTGCTTTTACAACTAATCTCCAGCTGGCAGAGATCAGCTCTCCTGAAGAAAATGGCTGCTTTGAAGGGTGGGCTCAAGGGTACTGTACCACGCTGAGGCCCCTCCTCTCCCCAAACCCCGCCCTCTCCTGGATCCACCCTAGTCTATGTGCCAAAACTCCACGGCAACCGATATCTGTAGGCAGGGCGGGCGCTAGATATTTGTAATTATAATTTCATGCATACTAATTTTGGGTCACAGTAACCTTTTTTAGGTTTGGTTTGGTTGCAGCTCTCAAAAACTCAGCCTCTCTGAGTTTTTGATGCCACACTTAGAACTTGGCAGCTCTCGGCAGGACAACCCCTAATGACACATGCTAAGTACTTCAAGCTTTTAAAAGACAGCACATACAAAAGTCCCTAAAGTGCAAGTTAAATAAAATTTAAACAATTTGTCATCCCTAAACATACTCAAAGATGCCTTATACTAAATCATTCCAGTGATCCACCTTGCCCAAGATTAATGTCGGCATGACATATTTGGATAAACATCTGGAGCAGAGGTCCATCAGTGGCTATTAGCCATAGCGTATTGTTGGAACTCTCTGTCTGGGGCAAGTGATGCTCTGTATTCTTGGTGCTTGGGGGGGAACAGCGGGAGGGCTTCTAGTGTCCTGGCCCCACTGACGGACCTCCTGATGGTGCCTGTTGCTTTGGCCACTGTGTGACACACACTGTTGCACTGGATGGGTCATTGGCCTGATCCAACATGGCTTCTCTTATGTTCTTATGACTCAGAAATAGTCACTGCACAGAGAATGATGCCGGTTATGTTGTCTCCACCTTCCCCATCCCCAGCCACAAGCAGGCAACCCTAAGGCTACAGGCCCTTGGTCCAATTGGGCATTATGAAATGTTAATACGAAAGGCAGTTCCTTGAACTGGGCCAATGGGCAGCATTTTACACATGCAGATTCTCCCACAGCCGGAGAGGGGCCCTAGGATGCAATCCTATGCAGAGCTGCACCTTCTAATTTATTTATTTATTTATTTATTTTTATTAATTTGTATTCTGCCCTTTCCCGCAAGCGGGTCACAACAAGAGTTGAAACAATTAAAAACTACATGTTAAAACCATACAATACAATAAAACAGATGCTCTCAGGTGGGGCCTGGGGCTCTCCTGGAATCATAGATGCTGTCCAGACTACTGACATCTGCTTCCTCTCCAGGAAATGGCAGCATCGGAGAGAGGCCTCTCCAGAATTAAATCCCCGCTGAGCTCCCTCCCCTCCCAAAATCTCCACTCTCTGCAAATCTTCATCACCAAATATCTAGGAATTTCACAAGCCAAAGTCGGCAACCACGACTGTTCCCCCCCATACACACAGAGAGACACAGACAGACCCATTGTCAATGCAATGCACATGGTAGCCAACCATTTAAACAAAGAGTAACTTTAAACTTTTTTTACTTAGTTACCAGTAACCCTAGTAACTATAAACTTTTTTTAAAAAAGAAGTCTGGCCTTTTGGTGTTCATTTAACATATTATTTAAGTTTCTTCACCTGTGTATTTCTGCAAAGCTTGCGGGAGTTGTAGTCTCTCCCCCTCCTCCCCCCCCCCCCCCATCATTTTATTACATTCACCAGGATCCTGAGAAAGGACCCATTTCACCTAATGAGCAAAACTGCCCACGAGACAGAAGGAAGGGAAAGGCTGCCATCCCAACTGCCAGGTAGACGCAAGCCTGCCTGGTAGCTATTTGAGTCAGACAGCGGCAGAAGTTCAGCTGACCAGTCGTCGCAAATGTCAAAAGTGGTACACGCCTACTGAACAACTTTACAGCATCCTTCACTATATTACAGGAATCATATTTACATCCACTGGGTTCCTATAAGTACTACTTATTTGCATTAAACCATCATCCAAAGAAATATCTTTATAATGTGGCTTCCCCCCTACCCCCAACATAGCTTACTCTTTTTGAACATATGAAGCTGCCTTAGATTGAATCAGACCAAAGTCAGTATTGTCTACTCAGACTGGCAGCAGCTCTCCAGAATCTTGGACAGAGGTATTTTTATATCACCTACTGACAACGGGAAATGCCAGGGACTGAACCTGGGACCTTCTGGATGCCAAGCAGATGCTATGCCACTGAGTCACAGCCTGATGCCTACCTTCTGGGGAACTTTCATTTTCAGCCTCATCTGTAAAGACCCCTTTCAAAACCTTCTATGTCTTTTTTTTATATTGGCTTTGCCAAATACATATTACTTCATCCTCAAAATGCATATTACCTCATCCTCAAAATGCATCCTCAAATACAGATGGCATAGTAGACAAATGCTGAGTGAGCCTCTGGTTAGGCACCGTTTTCTCTGGGCCTTTACTCCTGAGTCGCAATAGAGCCCTACTGGAAGCTATTTCCAGAAGGATGCAATTAAAATTTAAGAATGTCATGCGAGGAGAAACTGACAGTGTTAATAAACACCATTATTAAGGTTCCCAATCCCCAGTTGGGGCAGGGGATCCCCCGGTTTGGAGGCCATCCCCCCCGCTTCAGGGTCGTCAGAAAGCAAGGGGAGGGGAGAGAAATGTCTGCTGGGAACTCTATATTCCCTATGGAGATTTATTCCCATAGAAAATCATGGAGAATTGATCTGCGGGTATCTGGGGGTCTGGGGGGGCCTGTTTTTTGGTGTAGAAGCACCAAATTTTCAGTATAGCATCTAGTGCCTCTCCCCAAAATACCTTCCAAGTTTCAAAAAGATTGGACCAGGGGGTCCAATTCTGTGAGCCTCAAAAGAAGGTGCCCCTATCCATTATTTCCTACGGAAGGAAGGAATTGAAAAGGTGCGCCGTCCCTTTAAATGTGATGGCCAGAACTCCCTTTGGAGTTCAATTATGCTTGTCACAGCCTTGATCTTGGCTCCACCCCTAATGTCTCCTGGCTCCACCCCTAAAGTCCCCAGATATTTCTTGAATTGGACTTGGCAACCCTAACCATTATCAGCGGCAATAAAACAGTGGTGTGGAGATTCGTCCAATTCCAGAGACTCCTCCAAAGTAATAACGTTATTTAAATATGATATCTCTAACTCTGTTTTGTCAGCCAGTGCTGTAGCTATCTTATCTATGTCCCAATGAGTTTGCCCACCCTATAGGGGGGCCAGTCTCCAGGTGGTGCTGGAGGTTTTCCAGAATTACAACTGGTCTTCCAGGTAACAGAGATCAGTTCCCCTGGAAGAAAGAGATGCTTTGGAAAGTGGACTCTACAGCATCATACCCCAATGAAGTCCCTCCCCTCCCCAAACTCCACCTTCCTCAGGCTTCACTCCCGAAATCTCCAGGCGTCCCCCAACCCTGAGTTGGCAGCCCCACCAACCTGTGAAGGCATGCATTTATTTATATTCCACTTTTCTCCCAGGCTGGTACTCGAAAGAGGCTTAGAACATCATTCTTTCTCTGTTATCTCACAACAACTCTGAGAGGCAGGCCTGGCTGAGAATTTGTCATGGGCTCAAGCTCACCCAGTCTACTTCCATGGTAGAACTGTGGATTCGAACCTGTGTCTCTCAGGATTCTTATCTGACACTCTGTCCACTACACCATGCCTGTGAAGGACTGTGCTTCGATGAATCAATGTTTCACTGCGAAAAGGGAACAAGGATTGCTCTCCAATATAATTCTTATTACTTGTTACTTCGATATCTAAACAGCCAGCAATATGGAATGGGCGGGGGGGGGGGGAATTACAATGCCACAGGGCTTTTTTTGTAGCAGAAACTTCTTTGCATATTAGGCCACACACCCCTGATCCTCCAACAGCTTATAGGCCTCTTTGTACAGGGCGTACTGTAAACTCCAGGAGGATTGGTTACATCAGGGAGGTGTGGCCTAATCTGCAAAGAAGTTCCTGCTAGAAAAAAAAGTCCTGCAATGCCATGATATGAGGCAAGTTACCATCCCCCATATGGAAATCAAACTAGACCAAACCCCCAGTGGAGGCCACAAGACCCTGGCCCCTCAGCCAACGATCAGCTGGCCAGCTGGAGGACTTACCCGGAGAAAGAGAACGTTCCTGGCCTCATGGCCAGTGTTGCACAGAAGGTGATGTCATCACACCAGCAATATCTGGGCAACTTTCCAGTATTTGGGCAAAAGCTCTATAGTAGAAGCCAGTTTTACCAAGGAGTTTTAGTCCGAAAACCAGAGCGTTGCCTGGCCACTGCCATTGTGATTACTTCACTTCCTGTGTGATACCAGCAACACAAGGCCTGGGCCTTTCTTTTCCTTCAGGTTAGCTCCCCTCATCCCCCGCTGGTTGTCAGGCGAGACCTGCCAACTCAGCTTCAAACAAAAAGCAAGTCAAGGAATTCTTATTAGGCTTATGTTCACATAATATTATCTCTTTTCATTATAAGACCTTGCAATGTCCGTAGTTACACAGGATGCTGAAAGCATGTATTTAACCACAGACCTTTGTGAATGGCATAAGATGGGCTCAATAGCGTATTATTCACTCATTAAAAAGCAAATTAGTTGCATTCCGTGTTGTTTGCTTAACATCTTCAGGCAATGCTTAACAGGTGCTAATTCTGAAATTGGTTTCAGGTGCAAATAGATTAAATTAGCATGTTTCATGATTACAGAAAACACTTACTGGACAAAAGCCAATTCGGAAGGCCAATGACAAAAACAGATACATTTTCAATTAAGGCAAAAGACGTTAAATGGAAATGCATTACAGTTTTCTCCATGTACTCCTTAACAGCTTGCAGCATCTGGCTGCAATATGCTCACTTACACAGCTGTAATGCATCTTGCAAGAGAACAACAAAAAAGACAACTTAGTCTTAAATTATTGACATGATAAAGAAAAGGAAACATGAAAGAAACAGCATTATCCATAGATAATACAATCATCTATGGGAGTCTCTAGTGAATCTGTAATAGCCTCTGTGCTCCTTTCAACAAAAATATTTTGCTAATAATTGGTGTTGGTTAGGATACATTCTTCGTAAGAGTAATGTTTAGAGCAGAGATGAGAAGACAGCAAAAAGGCCTTTACAGATTTACTATGTAAAAGCATTAGCAGAGTAGCACAATGATGCACTGAAGTACATTCTGTAATGAAGTCAACAATCTATAACTGGAGTTGGTTTTCCTTTGAGGAAAATAAATGCAATTGTGGCCTCCACAAGCAAAGGGGGGAAAATATTACAGATACCAACAACAACAAAAATGCCACAGGCAAAATTCAGAATGCATTCATCAAGGCAGTATTGTCAATTCCACAGGGCCAAAGTCAGCCTCGCTCTACATTTCTTCCAAAAGTTACCAGTCATCGGTCAAGAAGCTCACATGTACGGGACACAAATCAACTCAAAACTAGGCAGGCACGGAACCGTAGTTCTAAATATTCAGGAAGAGCTCCTGGAACTGTTACCAGCTGCTTGGCTCTAAGCAACCATCACACATGGCTTAGCATTAAACACACAGGACCGGGGATGCTGGAAATTAAGGGGGATGAATGACAGGTGGCTCACCACACAGGTGGTAATAAGGCTACCTGTCCTGATCTATGACAGCGCGCAGCAGCCTCTTTAGTTTTTTTTTTTTTTCCTGGCGTGCAAAATTGATTTCAAATAGATACATGCATTTAAAGACAATGCTGTCGAGGCAAGGGGAGGGGGGAATCATTTAAAGGCAGAGACTTCGGTGCTCTCATTTTTATATGATTACAGGCATCATTATTTATATAAAGATGGAAAGCAGGAACCCAGGCAAATAATAAATGACTTGATAACGCCATACCTGGCCAGCTTTGAAAGGCGGGAGCAGCAAAGGAAATGGGAAAGGTTTGTGTAGGTTCAGATAACTGGATTGTATTCCCCATTGGTGCTTTTTTTACTTCACACAGGGTTACAATATCTAAATTCCGTAAATTGATTAGTATTATTGAGTAATGACTTCGCTTACAGAGAGGTCAGGATAGAAAACAACAATAATAATAATAATAAATAATAACAATAAATGGGAGAGAATTGCCACTTCAATAAAGGCTGAGCGACACAAACATTGAGGAGCTGGAGACACCATAAGGACATTTTATTTTTTATCTCATTACATATTTTTTATCTCATTACATATGCTAAACCCACTTTCACCAAGTATGGCGATATATCCACAGTATTCCAATGTATTTCTCTTTTAGGATAGTATATCAGAATAATGCTTTTGTACTGACATACTCAAACAAGGGATATTGGCTGTTCATCTTATTACATATACTTAACCTATCTTCCACTATATTTTAATGTATTTTTTCCTAATGGCAAACTAGAATGATGTATATATTTATATTACATGTTAAAAGGTGAATTAGTTGGACAGGAAAAACTTCTGGGAAAGAAATGCCTTCTTTTTGACCCAGGTTTATTAGCAACAGAATAATTAACAGGCATTCTCACATTCTGACATGTTACTGTTTTATGGTTTCCCACACTAATTCAACCGAGATCAAAGGTTTTCTGAACTTGTTAATTTTACTGTTCTGCTATTGGATTTTAACTTTGTACCACCTGGCATTCCAAACCCCACCAGCTATATGTGGCTCTGCTTACTGTACCTCATTCCTCCTCTGAAGAAGGGTGCATGCACACAAAAGCTTACGTTCTGAATAAAACTAAGTTGGTCTTAAAGGTGTAATCGACTCCTATTTTGTTCCACAAGGACCACTGTCAGTTTAAAAAGTAGCTATAAAACAAACAAACAAAATGAACTAAGTTGCCTGATGAAGAAGGTCACGATCCTGCCTATTAATTCTTTGAGTAGCACCCAAGACGTTGTTTTTAACATTGATTTCAATATTATTTATCTGTAATTCTTGGTTGATAGTTAGCCGCCCTGAGTCCGTTTGCGGAGAGAGAGGGAGGGATATAAATCCAAAGTAAATAAAATCATGAGAGAGCACCTGTGCAGTGATTTCTATCTGTAAGTTTAATGACGAATTTCTCAGTCTTCTCTTACAGAGCAGAGAAAATGTACAAATGATTAAACAGCCTAAGTCAATATATGCTTGGCTAAACTGAGCCAAATTTGAATCCAGTAGCACCTTAGAGACCAACAAGATTTTGGTCATTTGGGAGTAAAAGCTCCCTTCTTCTAGCTCTTCTCTGCAGATCATAGCTCCCCTCCAAAACTACACTGGTATCCCACTTAGGAACATATAGGGTTGCCAATCCCCAGGTGGGGGCAGGGGATCCCCCGGTTTGGAGGCCCTCCCCCCGCTTCAGGGTCGTCAGAAAATGGGGGGAGGGGAGGGAAATGTCTGCTGGGAACTCTGTTATTCCCTATGGAGATTTATTCCCATAGAAAATCATGGAGAATTGATCCGTGGGTATCTGGGGCTCGGGGGGGGCTGTTTTGGGGGGTAGAGGCACCAAACTTTCATTATAGCATCTAGTGCCTCTCCCCAAAATACCCTCCAAGTTTCAAAAAGATTGGACTAGGGGGTCCAATTCTATGAGCCCCAAAAGAAGGTGCCCCTACCCTTCATGATTTCCTATGGAAGGAAAGAATTGAAAAGGTGTGCTGCCCCTTTAAATGTGATGGCCAGAACTCCCTTTGGAGTTCGATTATGCTTTGTGTGTGACCTAATATGCAAAAGAGCACCTGCTAGAAGTCCACCCCTGCTAGTTACAGAAAAAAACAGCTAACCATCTGTAATTCTAATAGGGCTGCCAGATCTTCGCTGGTCAGTGGGGTGGAGGATAGGGTTGCCAGATCCAGGCTGGGAGACTCCTGGAGATTTGGGGATGGAATTTTGAGGGGATAGGGACCTCAGTGACATACAATGCCACAGAGTCCACCTTCCAAAGAATCCATTTTCTCTAAGGGAACTTATCTCTGTAGTCTGGAGTTAGCTGCAATTCTGGAGAATCACCAAGTCCTACCTGGAAACTGGTATTCCTAAATTCTAACTAGCAACAGATCCACACATATCCGACACACCTCTCCTTGCCATGATTCCACGAACAGGAATGCACAAGAAGATGAAGACGATATTGGATTTATATCCCGCCCTCCACTCCAAAGAGTCTCAGAGCGGCTCACAATCTCCTTTACCTTCCTCTCCCACAGCAGACACCCTGTGAGGTGGGTGGGGGTGAGAGAGCTCTCACAGCAGCTGCCCTTTCAAGGACAACCTCTGCCAGAGCTATGGCTGACCCAAGGCCATTCCAGCAGCTGCAAGTGGAGGAGTGGGGAATCAAACTGGGTACTCCCAGATAAGAGTCCCCACACTTAACCACTGCACCAAAATGGCTCTGATTAAACTACTGGGCTCAAGCCAAATGAATAGGAGGCCCAGTGACTTCCCTAAAATAATCTTCATGGTTTTATTTGCCTGATGCCAGACTCCACCAAACTCATGCAATTGAATTTAAGAGGATGGCAGCGCATCCCTCTCAGATACAATCTGACATTTGTTGTAAATATTTCTTGCAGTGTGAGTACCACTGCAACAGAATTCACATGCATGTATTTGGCAGCTATAATCTATTTATAAGCTTTTAAAAATTGATAGATGCGGTCTTTGCATTTCAAAAGGCAATGCCTTCAACGGAAGGCATGTAAAGAAATGTTAAGTATCTCTCAAGGGAGATTTAAAAATGAAATTGATCATATACCGTTGCTGTCAGTTATGTTTATATGAACACCTTTTTTTATCAAGGAGAGCCAAAATGACAGACAAACAATTTCAGTGAAAGAAAAGCAGACATTTTGAAATTGCAGGAGCTTAATATGATGGGTGACATCTGGGAATAAATCAAAATTCTATTAAAAACTGAACAGATAAAAGCTTTCTAATAGAATCTTGATTATTCCTTGCACATGTTTCCATCAAAATATATAAAAATACAGCCATTTTGGGTTTTTTTGAAAAGCCAATTTTACAGAGATCTTTGCCTTCAACCTCTTAACCAGAATGCAGGTCAACGGAGGAAGTTTGATCAATGATTGACAGCTTAGTAGAGTTCTCATTTCCTCCAGGTGTGTAACACACATCCATGCAGGAGAAAAGAGTCCAGTGGCACCTTAAGAACTAACAAGTTTTGTGGCAGGGCCTCTGAGTCTCTGCTTACTTCTACAGATACACCTAGATGACTTTAGAAACCACAACATTAAAACAAGAACACTTTAACCTTCCAGGACATTCACTTGCTGACCTAAGAATAGAAGTTCTCTTATAAAGGCATTTCAAAGGGAAATAAGAGAACTGAAAGAGAATTGGAACTGGTAATGAAACTCAAGACAATGCAACCTCCTGGACTGAATCCAGACCTAGGTTTCCTGTCTCATTACCAATGCTGATTTCTCCATGTCTACTACCCCTCTGCATATCACACCGAATCCAGTCATTCCTGCTATTGTCATTCTGCATCTGAAATTCCCCATCTGAAATCACTCTAGTCTCCAATTATAAGAACAGATGGACTCACATGCTAGCTCTAATGAAGATGACTCGTGAAAGTTGATACCTTGCCACAAATTCTGTTAGTTCTTAAGGTGCTACTGGATTCTTGCTCTTCTCTACTGCTCCAGACAGACATCTTGTTTGTCTTTTGTTTGTTTCATTAGATTTTTATCCCCCCCCCCCCCTTATGGGCTCAGGGTGGCTAACAACATTTTAAAATCAACAATTCAACTTAAAAACAAGACAATATAATAGAACAGCAATATACCAATATAAAACAGTATACCAATATATCCATGTAGTGGTTTTGGGTCAGAAATTGCAGTACACCTGTGCTCCATCTCTACTTTAGAATATGGGAGGTGTGGCCCCAATCACAACTTCTCATCCAATTCAGCTTGCCTAAAAAATACATGGATTTTTAAGGACTGATTGTAGAACTCTCCTTCATGAAGTTGTGTCTAGTACCAACAGTATGACCATAATCCTTTTGCCAGCACAAATCTAGGCTCCACCAGTTTGCATTACCATTGACATAAACTAAGCTGCAAACTATTGCTGACTTTAGAAGAGCATGCAAAGAAAGAAAGAGAAGATCATAAATAACCTGGACAATGAATGTAATAAAAATGTGAACTTAGATACATCAATTTACAGAACGGTGCAACGTATTTTAAAGACAAAAGTTCAAACCAGATATACAATATTTGAAGAATTTAAGGTAGCATGGAAAAACTGATTTTTCAGCTACAAGAAGATAGGAGAGGTTGAACTTGAACTTCAGTCTCAGAAGACAGAGCTTGTATTTCAGACTGACTTTTAAAGCTAAAACACAGCCAGCTGAAGAGATGGAAATTCCAACTTCACTCAAAACTTCAACAAGCCACTGATCTGGAGCCATTTTGGCATGACTTCAATCATGAAACCCGAGAGAAACATGAAAAGACTTAAAACTGTCCTGTCTGATCAATTATTTCTCAAACCATTCATCCATAAACACTGAAAATGCATAGAAGAAACATACACAGAGAGGGACAAAAGATGAAATAGGATCAATAGGAATTTATGGATATTTATTGCAAAACACCTACAAACATTTTGGAACAACATTGAGCTCAGCTGTCACACTCGTAACAGAATGTCAGTATTGAACTCAACAGAATTTCGAAAATATCTTTCGACATCAATGCTGGTAGACAATTATGTTCTGATGATCCCTCACTCCTTGAGACAAAGTCACAAAGTCCAGATCACAGTGTGTGGTAGTCAGGGCGCTTTTTTCGAGCAGGAACGCACAGGAACACAGTTCCGGCTGGCTTGGCATCAGGGGGTGTGGCCTAACATGCAAATGAATTCCTGCTGGGCTTTTTCTTTTAAAAAAGTCCTATGTGAAACAATGGTGATGTCAATGGGCATGGACTAATATGCAAATGAGTTCATGCTGGGCTTTTTCTACAAAAAAAAATTTGGTAGTAGTGAGAAAAACAACCACCACACCAGTAACAGATACCCATTCCTATATCCAGTCCAGAGAGAGGGGAAATGCATGAAATTCCACTTCCAAAATCCCATTCTGTTCTCTTTGCCAGGATGCAGGTCAACAGAGGAAGTTTGATCAGTGATTGACAGCTCGGTAGAGTTCTCCCTGCCTCCATATGTATAACAATACCTTCCCGTCCAAAGCTGTAACCACTTATAACACTTTCAACATCAACTGAAAAGTTCATTAGTGGAAGCAACCTTTGGCTAGTTAAAAAGCAACTTGTATTTGAATATTTAAAAAAAAAAATCCATCAATAATGCACTAAAATCATACACGTTGACAGAAAAGCTGCATTAGTATTTTGAAGTTTCAGACACTCCAATTTTAACTCTGATTTTAATGGTAAAAGTTATATTTGTCCTCCTCCACACATATTTTTATAGACAAGGATAGCAATTACTGCCAACACCAGAAATTTTTGCTTGCAATTGGAACGTTTATAGAACTGCTAAGTAAATGAAGAGCCAGTCTTTAGAATGAAAATACAAAATATATTACAGCAAGGGATACAAATCGAGTACTTTCTTGCAAAACCTATTAAAATAGTCAACCTTTTATTGAATAGAAGCCATTCTATGGGCAACCGGCAGCATAGATTCAATATGAGGCATTGCCCATAGAATGAGTAGGACCGGGTCCCCACTAGCGAATGAACGGAGGAGAAATGCGCAGTGATGTGCGGTGCAACTCGTGACTGAGGAAGGCGTGGCCGAAACTGGTCTATTATTCCTTCTCCGAGGATTTATTTCCATGAAAAACAGTATTCTAAGTACTGGACTCCAGACCCTATTAGAGAATTTTGTACACTGGGACTTTTTTCATTCTTTATGTAATTTTGTTGCATTGTGTCTTTAAGTAATATTTCTTTAAGAATCTTGCATGTGCTACTCGGATGCATTGTAAATTTTTGCCAGCTATGCAGAGGAAGGCAACAGCAAACCATCGCAATGTTCTCTTGCCTTGAAAACCCTATGGAGACACCATTGGTTTGCTGTGACACAGTGGCATTTTACATGCACAATCACACACACGATCAGCATTAAGGATATGGTATCACCATCCTCAGCATAAAGAAGGTGATTCCATCAATAAACCCCCAGGTATTCAGTGCTAAAACAGTAGCATTTGCTTGGTGGATGGATGGGTCAAGGCAGCTGTACAGCCAGACAGAAAAGTGATGCTGAAAGAAAGGAGACACAACGAACCTCACCACTATGAGTCTAACTGGAGAGCTATTGGTGCTGTCTAATGAAGTTGTTGACTTGCTTGTTAAGTTCTTGAATAAATATTATATAACTGATGATCAGCTGCCAGCTACAGAGCCTTTTTACCAGTCTGGGCCCTTTGCAAAACTGGAATTTCACAGGATTCTAGGAACAGATCTTGATAAGGCAGAATTTTAGCTGGTGCACAGAGGAGGCATTTCAGCTTCCATAACCTCAGTGATGTTCTTGGTATGACATCAGCCCACATGGTTTATTTCCTGTTCATATTGAGTTCAATATCAGTAAATAAACAGCTAATCAAATGATAACACCTGTAATATATTATTGGCTGTGTTAGTATATAGTAGTGGAACAAAATTAAGGAACACCCTTATACAAATTTTTTTCCAGGGTATAAGTCAAAGCTACTTCATCTGGCATTTATTCATCTCTAGTCTTGAAAACCGTATGGGGTTGCCATAAATTGGGTGTGACTTGGCAGCACTTTATACATAAAGTTCTTTATTAAATCCCATAAACCCAACTGCACAAAAAATTATTTCATTTTGAACAATTTTTTTTGCCACTGGGCAAAATTTCTCCAGCTAAACTAGGGGTGGGAAGAAGTTATAGAAGAGAAACCATGTAACAGATGAAAACCAAGGCTGAATTACTAGGATCTTTATATATATATATATATATATATAATTTTGTTATGAATCTGGAAAGCAATAATAAATATTCCATCATTGTTCACAAAATGACAGAAGATACTGTCAAATGAAAAGGTACTCTTTACTGATAACTTTTTAATGTGTATACTTAAGATGTTTTAAGTGTATGCACACCTGAAATTGCAGAGTACGAATGTAACAAACATGCATTTGCAAACGTATGCGCTGTAGAGGCACACTTAGTAGCGCGTCTGGAGGGAGGGAGCTTCCAGTTGAGTACAGACTTGGTGGATTAACCTGTGCAATGTTTGAGTAGGAACTGGTAATTAAATAGCAGTAACAAATGTAAAAATACAAAGGATGTTCATTGCTGCAACTGAGGATTATAGGGTTGCTTGGTCCTACCATTGATCTGGTGAGGGGCTACTGGGTCCTCCCTAGGATCTTCTGCCATGTGTGCAAAGTGTGTGCAGCACAATGGCATCACTCAGAAGTGATAACATAATGATGATGCTGTGGTATAGCAATGCTCCAGGTTTGAGTCAAAACTCCATGGTTTTTGAACCCAAATTTATCATAGAGGTTTGCCTGAAACGTAGAGATCATCGCATGACATCAGCAGCATGATGACATCACTTTTAGATGACATCAACATGCCACATTTTGGGGCATTTGCAGGCAGGGAGGAGCCCACAAAAGCTGGGAAATCCCCACTCGGATTGGGAGGCTGGCAACTAGGGTTGCCAAGTCCAATTCAAGAAATATCTGGGGACTTTGGGGGTGGAGCCAGGAGACTTTGGGGGCGGAGCCAGGAGACATTAGGGGTGGAGCCAAGATCAAGGCTGTGACAAGCATAATTGAACTCCAAAGGGAGTTCTGGCCATCACATTTAAAGGGACAGCACACCTTTTTAATGCCTTCCTTCCGAAGGAAATAATGAAGGATAGGGGCACCTTCTTTTGGGTCTCATAGAATTGGACCCCTTGGTCCAATCTTTTTGAAACTTGGGGGGTACTTTGGGGAGAGGTACTAGATGCTATACTGAAAATTTGGTCCCTCTACCTCAAACCACAGCCCCCCCAGAGTCCCAGATACCCGTGGATTAATTCTCCATTATTTTCTATGGGAATAAATATCCACAGGGAATAATAGAGTTCCCAGCAGACATTTCCCTCCCCTCCCCCTGCTCTCTGATGACCCTGAAGCGGGGGGAGGGCCTCCAAACCGGGGGATCCCCTGCCCCCACCTGGGGATTGGCAACCCTACTGGCAACCCTAGCAGATCATCAGACATATATGAGTCTGTATTTGCATGTTTTTCCTGGTTCAGGCAGGAACATGGGGCAAGAAGCAATAGGCATAGTCCAGCGTCAAAGCACAGCTATTCAAAAGTCCAAGCATCACACCAGAAGAGCAAATCCACAGAGCACAAGTCAGGTCATAGTCCAGAAGGTCAAAGCACACAGACAGTGCCGGATTAAGCCCTAGGCAGTCAAAATCTCAGGGGCCACCTTGCAAATTATCTCAGAGTTGAAGCGCCCCCCCCCTGCCACCTGTGGCCCCCACTGCACCCTGCAGGCACCTTCTCAAAAGCCCCTTTGACAGAGTTGTGGATGGAAAGGCAGAGAGAGGCAAGCTTGGTGACAACACCAGCAGCAGCTACACCAGGCAAATCGGGCAAATAGCGGCTCAATTGCTGGCTGCACGTGTGGGCTGGGAGGGCTGCAAGCAGAGGGAAAACTGGGGGGAAAGCTGGCCTGGGGTCCCCAAAGGCATGGTGTCCCATAGGCCAGTGCCTACTTGGCCTAATTGTTAATCCAGCCCTGCACACAGAAGTCTAAAGCGCAGCACAGAAGCCCTCAAGAGTTGTGGACAAGTTGCTTGCAAGCTGGCTCTCCCTTTTCTGGCGGCTTTCATAAGAACATAAGAGAAGCCATGTTAGATCAGGCCAACGGCCCATCCAGTCCAACACTCTGTGTCACACAGTGGCAATTTTTTTTTGTGGCTAATAGCCACTGATGGACCTCTGCTCCATATTTTTATCTAAACCCCTCTTGAAGGTGGCTATGCTTGTGGCTGCCACCACCTCCTGTGGCAGTGAATTCCACATGTTGATCACCCTTTGGGTGAAGAAGTACTTCCTTTTATCCGTTTTAACCTGTCTGCTCAGCAATTTCATCGAATGCCCACGAGTTCTTGTATTGTGAGAAAGGGAGAAAAGGACTTCTTTCTCTACTTTCTCCATCCTATGCATTATCTTGTAAACCTCTATCATGTCACCCCGCAGTCGACGTTTCTCCAAGCTAAAGAGTCAGAAGTTATTTAGTTATTTCATCAGAAGTTATTCAAGGCCAGGTGCAACTCTTCAACCTGCTGAGACATTTAGGGAAACGTGCACATCTTCAATGGCTGAGCAGCCTACAGGACTGTCAGTCCTGATCCTGGAACGACTCCAACTCATAGGCAGAGGTTGCCAATGCTGGACTGCCAACTGTGCATTATGGCGCAGCTCCTGCGCCTCCCTCTGGGCCTGCCTTTTCCGGCATTCCAAAGGCTCTGGCACCCCCAGGAACAAGGCTGCTAGCTGGAGGGCCTCTGCATCAGTTTCTGAGCCCAATTGCAAGACTGAGGGTATGGCAGGCTGGCTGCAGTCTGCACCGGATGGAGTCTCCACCTTGCCTGGTGGGTCTTCCTGCAGCAGTGAGGGCTGGGTCCAGCTTCCTCCATCTCTTCCTCCTTTGAGGCCCACAGTAATCTTTCTCCTTGTTTTGGCCTGATGCTTCAAGCTTTCTCGTGCTCCTCTTCCACTCCTTTCATAACCGTGAGTGCTTCACTATCCTCAGCTTGTGAGGCATCAAAACTTCTTAAGATTCTTCACTACATCAGGGTCCTGGAAATGCATACTTCTGCAACCAGCATGCTCAAATGTATGTAGCAACTCTCAGGGAAAGGGCAGGACTCCCTGTCCCACAGAGATCTGACTTCACAGAGGCAGAGAGAGGTGGTGACACTGATCAAAACAAATTAACTTCAAATATAGTAAGGCTGTGCACACAGTAAAGAAGGCACACTTATTCCACGGAGGAAAGTTATGCAAATAAGTGCTCTGATTTCGGGTTTTGCCGAATTTCATCGTGAAGGCAACCTTGGAACCCCTACTCACGCTGCAAAATATCTTCTCAAATTGGGAAAACTAGCAGGAAATAAATATACTTTCATGCCGTTTTTCACCTAAATATATTTGTAAGACTCTTTTCGTTTTAAACAATTTATTGGTAGCATATGGTTACAAAACTTATCTATTTCTTAATTTTTTTTTCCTTTTTTCACATTAACCCATATGACATTTCCATCCCCCCGCCCTCCAATGTTGACTTCCCCGAGGTTATAAGTTCAAATCCATACTAAAGGCACTTCTGACTGCTCAAAGTTCCATATATATATTCTTACAACTAAAAAATTGTCCAATATTTCTTTACTTTCCAAGTTTTCTCCATATATCCTTTAAATTTTCTCCACTCCCTTTTGAATATCTCTAGATCATAGTCTCTTAGTGTTCTGGTTAATTTGTCCATTTCACACCACGATAAAACTTTCATGGTCCATTCCCATTTCTCTGGTATTTTTTCTTGCTTCCAAAGCTGCGCGTACAAAGTCCTAGCAGCTGATAACAGGTACCAAATTAAAGTCCTATCTTCTTTGGGGTATTTTTCTAATTGTAATCCAAGTAAAAACGTCTCTGCAATTTTCTTAAAATCATAGCCCAAAATTTTGGTGATTTCTTGTTGTATCATCTTCCAGAATTCTTTCGCTTTTTCACATGTCCACCACATATGGAAGAAAGAACCTTCATGTTTTTTACATTTCCAACATCTATCCGACATTTTCTTACTTGTTATATTTGTCAGACTCTGAGTTGGGAAAGACCTGAAGATTTTGGGGGCGGAGCCAGGGAAGGGTGGGGGTTGGATTTATTTATTTTATATCCCGCCCTCCCCGCCGAAGCAGGCTCAGGGCGGCTCAAAGCATGAAATCCCAACAGACAGTTAATAAATATTAAAATTGCACATTCAACAACAAAACAAAATATTCAGTAGTTAAAACAGTTAAAAACAGAATATGGCAGGGGTGGCCAGCGGTAGCTCTCCGGATTTTTTTTTGCCTACAACTCCCATCAGCCCCAGCTAGCATGACCAATGGCTGCGGCTGATGGAAGTTGTAGGCAAAAAACATATGGAGAGCTACCGTTGGCCACCCCTGGAATATTGGTTTGGTGCTGTTTTAGTGGCGACAGCATTTCTTCCGCTTCCCTGAAATACAGACGCTGTGTCAGTTAAACGCCAGCCGGAAGAGGACAGCCTTGTAGGCCCTGCGGAACTGCACAAGGCCCTGCGGATATAATGGGTATAATGCCACAGAGTCCACCTTCCCCCCCCCCCCAAAAAAGAGCCATTTTTTCCAGGGAAATTGATTTCTCTCACCTTGATATTAATCATAACAGCAAAACATCTCCAGGTACCACCTGGAGGTTGGCAACCCTACTGCTAAGAGTTAAGGATTGCTCTGAGAGTTATTTACAATAACTACTTGTACAAGTACTTCCTACTTGTATCTCACAAAGGGAGTTCTGACTCTCTAAAGTTTATACCCAGGGCTTTTTTTGAGCAAGAGCGCACAGGAACGCAGTTCCAGCTGCCTTGGTGTTAGGGGTGTGGCCTAATATGCAAATGAGTTCCTGCTGGGCTTTTTCTACAAAAAAGCTCTTTGTGAAACAATGGTGATGTTAGAGGGTGTGGCCAAATATTAAAAGAGCCAATTTGGTGTAGTGGTTAAGTGTGCGAACTCTTATCTGGGAGAACCGGGTTTGATTCCCCACTCCTCCACTTGCAGCTGCTGGAATGGCCTTGGGTCAGCCATAGCTATCGCAGGAGTTGACTTGAAAGGGCAGCTGCTGTGAGAGCCCTTTTAGCCCCACCCATCTCACAGGGTGTCTGTTGTGGGGGGAGAAGATACAGGAGCTTGTAAGCCACTCTGAGTCTCTGATTCAGAGAGAAGGCTCGGCCCTTCCCAGCCAAGCCGGCGCAGCCGGAGTTCAGGCTGGGGGCCGCTTTTGCCCCCGCGGAAGAATGAGGACAGAGATTGACAGCTAAGTCAATCCGGGGCTTGAGGTGGGCGTGGCGCCAGGGCTATATAAGCCCGGGCCCCGCCCAGAATGAGGGTGGATGTCTTTTGGCTCTCTGACAGAGAGCCTCGTGCGCGGAGCGGCGTCGTTGCGGCCTTCGGAGCCTGGGAGCGTCGAGGGTCGTGCAGTTTGTGGTGCACCGGCTGGCAGCGCAGGCGTGGGCAGCGCAAGCGGCCGGTGATCGTGCGCCGAGGGAGCGTGGTTTGTTGGTGGAAGCAGGGGGCGGATAGCGCGAGCGGCGGCTGTTGACAGGGGGGGCACCTGGGGGGAACCAGTTGCTGCGGGCGGGCCCGGTCCGCAGCGCGCGTGGCGGCTGTCCGCCGGGCAGTCGTCCTTGGGAAGGCGCGTGCTGGGTGCTAGGCGCTTGCGGCGGCCAAACTTGGAGCCCCTGTCATTTTCGGGCTGAAGCTCCTTGCGCTTAACACACGCTTGGAGAACGTTGCAGAGGGCGGTAATCCTTGGGGCGGCTGAGGGAAGCCCGTGCTTTACTCAGCTGCGTGAGGGGGCATTTTTAAACCCTGTGCTATCCTCCGGCGCGTGCGGTAACCATTGGGAGGCTGTTGGGTGCCAAGGACGGCGCGGCAGACATTTTGGGGCCTTTTGAGCGGCAAGGAAGGCACGGCGCTAGCGAGCTCGGCGCACGCGGCGGCCATTTTTGAGCGGGAGCTGGAAACGGCCATTGGCTGGGTGCCAGTAGCGGCCATTTTACATTTGATTAATACCCCGTGAGGAAGCATTCACAGCGGGGGCGGCCATTTTGAGGAGGCATTCCTAGTGGGGGCGGAGTTGCTTTGCCCTGTGTGCTCCCTGTAAAAGAGGAACACATCTCCATCTGCTAATTTGCCCTGTGTGGTCCTTGTTAAAGTGGAGCACATCTCTATCTGCTGTTTTGCAGAGAGGTGCTGGTGTGGAGGGGTATTCACTGACTAGCCTCAATAAGGTCGGGGTTATTAATATGGCTCCTAAAAAGGGTCAAGGTAAAAGCAAGGGCAAGCAGCCCGCACGCCCTCCCCGCGTGCGCCCTGCGGATGAGCGGGCCCAGAGTGAGCAAGTCCGGTTGGCCATCATTAACCAGGTTGAGGCTTTAGAGCAGCAACAGCTTGCAGTGGGGGCCCCCATTTGGCAGGGGCGTCGTTGCGCTTCAGGGCGGTCGACGCGCCTTGCTTTTGAAACTGAGATGCTGGCCAGGCTGTCTGCATTGCAGGGTGGAGTGGCGATCCCTGAGCCGCAGCCGGAGCCGGACGATGAGGAAGACCCTGGCGAGGGACCATCTGGTGAACAGCTGAGTGGGGGTGCCGGCGGTGGCTTTGGGACAACAACCCCTGCAGGTGGAGGAACTCCGGTTGGCGCTGGGGGTAAGTTGTTACCACACCAAAATCACGGGTGGCCCTGGGCACCGATACAGTTGCCCGCCCCCCACCCTGGGCTGGGTGGAGGGGCTTGGGGTGCAGGGCAGCCCGGCACACCCGCCGGCCAGTGGGGTGCTGCCCTACCCTGGTCTTGGGGCCTACAGAGTCCTGGTATGCAGGGACTGGGGTTAGGCAGCACTGGCTTGCAGGTGACGTGTTCACACGGGGGGGCAATGACACCAACAGTTCCCACAGGGCCGCCCCCCAGGGGGTTCTGCCTTGGGGGGGGCAGCAATACGCCCAGATGCAGGGAATGTCCCCTGCTGGGTTTGGGGGCGGTTGGTTCTACCCGCCGACCCCTTACGCCAGCATACCGGTGCACGCTTTCCCTTTCGGGGACACTTCCCTGCCGCTGGGGGATCATTTAACGGGGGCCACCAGGGAAAGGATCCTTCGCGGAGAGTATGTCGATGTCTTCGGCCTTCTCTATAGAGAACTAGAGAAGAAAAACAAAGACGAACTTGACGAGAAGGATAAAGAAAAATTAAAACGTCGCAAAGTTGACAGGAGTTGGGCAAACTGGCTGCCTGGCTTCTTGATTTTTGCGGGCGTTATTGCTAGGGCGCAGCCGGCCCGGGCCGCTGCCCTTTTTCAATATATTGATATTATATATAGGGCATACACAGACTTCGTCGGTGCAGCGTGGCTGCAATATGACGAAGCCTTCAGGATGAGGGCTGCAGTGAACCCTGGGTTGCCTTGGGACCAAGTCAACCAGCAGCTGTGGCTGCAGCTGATGTCCCCGGCGAGGCCTAATCCTGGCGACAGGTCAGACAGTGGACATTTAGTCCAAAAACAACATCAGCAGCTTGCTGCGGGAGCCCGCCCGTTGGCGGGCCAGCCGGTTCAACCCCGGCTGCTATGCTGGGAGTTCACTTCTAAGGGAGTGTGCACCCGGAAGCTCTGCAAGTTCAAGCACGAGTGCCCGCTGTGTAGCGGGCCTCATGCCCAGTCCGCCTGTAGCAGGTCCAAGCCAAAACCTTGGGGCAAACGTCCCGGGGGCGGTGGTGACAATCAACAGCCCCCTGGAAAAGGGGCCCAGTCCCATTCGGCTGGGGGTCCTCAATAAGTTTTTGAGGGGGTACCCGCGGAAAGCCGATGGGCAATATTTGTGGGAGGGGTTTTCATTCGGATTTAGGATCCCTTACCAGGGGCCTAGGGCCCCTTGTTTGGCTCCTAACCTTAAGTCAGTTGTGGGACTTGAACACATAGTCCGGGCAAAGATTGCCAAGGAGTGTAAGGAGGGTAGGGTCCTTGGACCCTTTGATTCGCCTCCAGTCGCAGCGTTGCGGGTATCTCCCCTGGGGGTGGTGCCTAAGAAGGCACCTGGGGAGTACCGTCTCATTCATCACCTATCCTACCCCAAAGGGGCGTCAGTCAATGACGCCATACCTGAGGAACTGTGTTCGGTGCGGTACACTTCATTTGACCAAGCGGTCAAAGTGGTGCGGGGTTGTGGAATTGGGGCCGAGATGGCGAAATGTGACATTAAGTCAGCATTTCGTCTCTTGCCAGTTCACCCCGAGGATTTTGAGCTCCTGGGTTTTTGCTTCGAGGGCAAATTCTACATGGATCGTGCCCTCCCCATGGGTTGCTCGGTATCCTGTGCCGCATTTGAGCGCTTTAGTTCCTTCATTGAGTGGGTGCTTCGGGACAGGACGGGGTGCAATGACACAGCGCATTACCTGGATGACTACCTTCTGGTTGGTCCTCCGGGCACTGGGCAGTGCGCCAGGTTGTTGGGGGCCTTTCAAGAGTTGGCCAGCGAGCTTGGGGTTCCCCTGGCGCAGGAGAAGACTGAGGGTCCCAGTACGGTACTTACTTTTCTGGGGATTGAGCTGGACACTCACAAACAGTCTTCTCGGCTGCCAGAGGAGAAGGTAATGGACCTTAAGGCTCGGTTGGCTACTTTGAAGGGTCGGCGCAAGGTTTCGTTGCTGGAGCTGCAACAGTTGGTGGGTCACCTAAACTTTGCATGCAAAGTGGTGGCACCAGGTAGGGCCTTTTTGCGGCGTCTTTGCGACGCTATGCGGCAGCTGCGTTCCCCCTACCATCGGGTCCACGTGACCGCAGGAATGCGGGCGGACCTTGAAGTTTGGGAGTTGTTTTTGGAAGCGTTTAATGGCGTTTCATTTTGGAGGGAGGAGCTGAAGATTGAAGCTGAGCTTCAGATCTCCTCTGATGCCTCCGGATCTACTGGGTTTGGTGTGTACTTTAGGGGTCATTGGTGTGCAGAGCAATGGCCTGCGGAGTGGTTGGACAGTGGGCTCAGCAGGGACCTGACCTTTTTGGAATTTTTCCCTATCCTAGTCGCCGTTTGGCTCTGGGGTGAGCAACTGGCCAACCATTCCGTGCTCTTTTGGTGTGATAACATGGCAGTAGTACATGTTATCAACTCCTTAACGTCAAAGTCTCTGCTCGTCATGAACCTGGTTAGATCTTTTACGCTGCGTTGCCTCCGGCTGAACATTTTGTTCACGGCGAGGCATGTACCCGGGGTTTGCAATGGGGTGGCGGACGCTCTATCTCGGTTACAGATGGAGCGTTTTCGGCAGCTCGCCCCAGAAGCGGACTTGCGGCCGGAGCGGATGCCCTTGGACCTATGGCGGCTTGGGAAGCTGAAGCCGGTAGGGCCATTCAGTTGGCTTTAGCCCCTAGCACAAGAAGGGCTTATGAAAGGGCGGCCTCTCAATTTTGGGAATTTAGGAGGGCCGCTGCATTGAAGGATTGCTGGCCGATTCCCACGGCCCACATTATACAATTCAGTGTACATCAGAAGCAAAAGGGCTTGGGGCTAAAGACTATTAGGGGCCAACTAGCAGCGTTGGCCTTTATTAGCAAAGCCCGGGGGTTTGTGGATAGTACGTCTGACTTTAGGATCAGGAAAATGCTGGAGGGTTGGGCCAGGGAGCGTGGCCCACGCGTTGATGACCGGCAGCCCATCTCCCCTTCTATTCTGAAGGGGCTGTTTGGCAGCTGGCCGGCCATTTGTTCTTCCCCCTTCGAGGCCGCTTTGTTTCATGCGGCTTCGTTGGTGGCTTTTTTCGGTGCCCTAAGGATCAGTGAGCTGGTGTTGCAATCCAAGACGGACGTTTCCATGCGGGCGCTCCAGGCAGGAGACGTCAAAATTGGACAGGGGCAGGTTGTCTTGACGATAAGGCGGTCCAAGACCGACCAATGGAGGAAGGGGTCCGTCATCACTCTGGGGCAGTGTGCGGTCCAGGAGCTGTGCCCGGTGTTGGCTGTTAGGCAGTATATTCAGTTTAGGGGCATGGGGGAGGGCCCCTTCTTCCGGCATGAGGATGCCTCACCCCTCACCAAGTACCAGTTCTGGGCGGTGACCTGTCGGGCCTTGGCTGCGATAGGCTTGAAGGGGGTGAAATTTGGAACCCATTCGTTCCGCATTGGAGCTGCCTCCACTGCGGCTGCAATGGGTTACACGCCAGCTTCCATACAGCGCATTGGGCGCTGGCGGTCGGCGGCCTTTAAGACGTATGTTCGCCCGTTCGGGCCGTAAAGGGCGGTGGGTCAGAGCGCGGTTAGTATTGCTGTTTAAGTTCACCGGTCTGACCCCTTTTTTGTCTTTCAGGTGCTGTGGCTCGTGGTGAGAGGCGGCGTATTCTCATCTGCGGGCACAGCATGGTGTTTTGGGCCGCCCATCAAGCTCGGCGGTCGTCAGTTGGCACCCAGCTGGGCCTCAGTGCATGGGCGGTCGTGGAATGGCTTGGCCGACGGGGCCTGCGATGGCCCGGTATTATGCCCTTATTGTTCAGGGAAAGGGCTGCTCCACCTCCACACATATTGGTTGTGCACTTAGGTGGTAACGACCTTGGGATGCTGCGGGGGAAAGCTCTCTCGCAGCAGGCACTGGCCGATCTCTGTGAAATAAAACGAAGATGGCCTGGGGTGATCCTGGTGTGGTCAGCAATTCTGCCACGCAGGGTGTGGAGGTATGCCCTTTCTCCTGGTGGGATTGAGCGCGCTAGGCGCAAGGCTAATAGGGCACTACAAAAAGCCATGGAAGATGGCTTGGGCATTTTCCTTCCTCATCCGGCCATACGGGTCGACGATGTTGACCTGTATCGGTCGGATGGGGTTCATCTGTCAGAATTGGGCAACCGGGCCTTTTTGGAGGAGATTCGGCAGGGTTTGCGGTCGGCTCTGGGCCGCCCGTTGGGGCGCTAATGCCTAAGCGGAGGCTTGGCATTGGCGGTGGCCGGGGATGTGTTGGCCACAGTGTTTTCAGGGGAGCACCTATGGCCTAGCACCTGCGGTGCGGGTGGTCTGTATGAACCGCAGATGGGCTAAACGGCTCAGTGCGGGGAATGCAGATCACGGAGAGCCTCACCTCGGGCGGATCTTTCCATGGGGGATCGATGCTAGCCCAGGTGGAGAAAGGCTGAGGCCTGGCCGCTCAGTTACAACCCGAATACGGCGGGTTTGTGCTGGGGGCAGGGTTGCTCGCCCTTTGACAAGGCGGGGTCCGTGGGTGACCCCAGGGGCTTGTCTGGTTAGGTTTTCATCCCTGCCGAGTTCATAGGTTAATGAATTTAATAAAGCGGCCCGGTTTAAACCCAATACTTTGTGTCTGTCTCTTATTTCGACTGGGGGGGCAAGGGCAGGGTATAAATCTGCAGTCTTTGTCTTCTCTTCTTCTAAAATGCGTTCTGCTGGGCTTTTTCTACAAAAAAAAAAAAAGAAAGCCCTGCTTATACCCAAAAATTGTTGTTGGTCTCTAAGGTGCTTACTGCTTCAAAATCTAGCTTTTATTTACAATAAGTGATCCAAATAAAATGATTCTTCTTTAAATCAGCACTTGAGATCCTCAGCTTTCTTTTTTCCCATAATTATTGTAGAGACAAAGATGTTAAATCTGAATGTACTGAAGAACATGTGCTTTATCCACACAGAATACACAAAATAATTCACCGCATTATAAATGTCAGATTCAGGGCATTTCATTTGAGATCTAAGCCCACTAATTTTGGTCTAATATAAATGTTTCTTAGATGCAGTAACAATCATTTTTCTCAGTTCTCTTAATGGATTTATTGTAATATTTAAAATTTGATTCCCTTTTTATTATAATGAATCTGCTACTTTAAAATCATTAAAAAGCCTGAATAAGTATTATTAGGTTAAATTCATGGGGTTCATTCGGCATTCATTTCCTTGATGGGAATTTATTCATACTCTCTGTAAGGATTTGCAGTATCTGGCTATTTGCTTTAACTCTCATTTATTTTTGATGGGCATATTAAAATGTAACCATGATGAATTTGAAAAAGGGTATGAAATTCTTAAACGTCTTCTCAAGAGGAAGATCAGGGCTTTTTTTGTAGCAGGAACTCCTTTGCATATTAGGCCACATACCCCTCATGTAGTCAATCCTCCTGGAGCTTACAGGGCTCTTCTTACAGGGCCTACTGTAAGCTCTTGGAGGACTGGCTACATGAGGGGTGTGTGGCCTAATATGCAAGGAGTTCCTACTACAAAAAAAAGCCCTGGAGAAGATTATTTGCTAGGAACTGAAGTTTGTTTTGAAAGGGTGACGTGCTTTTATGCAGTACCTTATACCTATGACTGAGTGTTCATAATATTAGCAAAGTGGTTAATTGCTGTGTGGATATGTGGGGAAAGGACAGGTATTGCCTATATATTGAGAGGACTCTCAAGCTTTGCAGGAAAGCCCATCTCATCATAATAAAATATTAATAAAATAAAAACAACTTTCTTTTGTACATATATTCTTAGAGTACTTTCTATATTATTAACAGTTTGATTTACTTATATTGTAGCTTTATCCTCATTTGGTGTTTTGCTGTACTGTTTTATGATTGATGATGATGATGAAAAAGATTATGATGAAGATGAAGAAAATAAAGACAATGATATTGGATTTATATCCCGCCCTCCACTCAGAGTAGCTCACAATCTCCTTTATCTTCCTCCCCCATAACAGACACCCTGTGAGGTGGGTGAGGCTGAGAGGGCTCTCACAGCAGCTGCCCTTTTAAGGACAACCTATGGCTGACCCAAGGCCATTCCAGCAGGTGCAAGTTGGAGGAGTGGCAAATCAAACCCTGTTATCCCAGATAAGAGTCTCACACTTAACCACTACACCAGAGTGGCTCTCTTAACCACACTTAACCACTACACCAAAGTGACTCTTTTAACCACACTTAACCACTACACCAAATTTATTTAAATCTAAAAAACAATAATTAAAAAAACCATGCTCACACCAAAGGCTTCAGATCTTCCACCACCAGCAAACTTTTTTTTCTGCTCATAATATAACTACACACTGACAGCTGAGATGGAAAAGTAGCAGCTGTTATAAAACAGCAATCTATGGTTTGATGCAGGGATACTAAGAACTGGGGGGAAACATGAGCCACATGAGCAGAGACTCACAAAAGCTCATCCCCTGCCACAAATTTTGTTAGTCTTTAAGGTGCTACTGGACTCCTCCCAGGTCTGGATCGGGGGGGGGGGGGCAGACACCCCAGGTGCCACAGCAAGGAGGGTGCCACCAGCATCTCTTTTCCCTCCAAAAATAGGTAGCTCTTCATGGTGGGAGGTTAGCAAAGGGCGCCATTTTTTAACTTTGCTCCCCCTCCAAAACTGGGAACATCCGGCCCTGACTCCTGCTCTTGTCTACTGCAACAGACTAACTCGGCTACCCATCTTGATCTATCTCCAGGGCTTTTTTTTTTTTTTTTTGAGCAGCAACGCAGTTCCGGCTGGCTTGGCATCGGGGTGTGTGGTCTAATATGCAAATGAGTTCCTGCTGGGCTTCTTTGTATTAAAAAGCCCTGTCTATCTTCATGATCAAACTGTGTGTATGTGCGCATATGCGCATGCACACAGAATGTCTCATCTGGTCACAGTGTTTTTGTTGCCTTGATTGTCACGTGCAGCAGCTTTGTGCACATGCAGTAAGTGCTTCTCTGTAGAAGTTACACGGTCAAGGGCGCGCAAAGGCAGCTGAATACAGTTCTTCATATGGCACATGCAGTTTCCCAGGGAAAAATGGGTCTTCTTCCCACAAAGCGATGTTCCCACGAAGCAATATTGAGAGTACGCACGTATGAAGTGTTCCGGGACAATCAACCTGCCTTTCTTGTTATAAAAAACACCACGTCATGGCTAAGATCACAAGCCACACAGATCCAAGACATGCAATTTGTTAGCAGATCAAACTATCCACAGTAAGAATTTAGCAGCCATGATGGGACATACTACTACAATTTCCTTGAGGGCGTAGAGGACCACACATGCACAAGGTCCTCTACATCCAGACAATTCGTCTGCCTTTGGCATTAACAGTGCTGAGTTAAGCAGCTAAAAGAAAGGAAAACGTAATTGTGAATAAACTGTGAATTAGGGTCGCCAGGTCACCCTTGGCACTGGTGGGGAATGCGGGGGGGGGGGGGCGGATAGAGTTGCCAGATCCAGGCTGGGAAGTATCTAGAGATTGAAGGATGGAGCCTGGGGAGAACAGGGACCTCAGTGGGGTACAGTTGTCAAACTGATCTCAGACTGCGAGCTGAACTGGTGGCCCATTGAGCTACCTTGATTTGTGGTGTAACCAAAATTGTGGGAGAGGATTGAAGCCCGATTGGGGAGAAAGAACCACATGACCCAGAGAATCGTTCATGCAAATGGAAAAGCACCATTAAAGGTCTGGTTATAACGTCTCCATGACAAGAAAAAGAACTTTAATATCTGATTATTTTTTAAAAGCTAGAACAATACTTCCTTTAGGGCATCTTTAACAAAGTTTATGTTATTTACAAACATTTGAGTTTATTTTGTCACAATTGATTTTTTTTACTATAATGATAGATGATAGATAGTTTCCTGTTATTTCTGCAAGAAGAAAAATGTCTGCTATTGTGGCAAAAACGAAGCCACATTTCAGTAGCTTCTGAAATGAAATCTGCTGTAGTGAAAACTATATCAGAGGCATTTTCCCATTTCTTTGTTACATCCTAATATAACAATCTTGACCATTTTGATTCCTTGCATTTGTGTATCTTTTTGCCCTATGAACATGTTGAAAAGCGCACCAATCTACCACTTTGAATTCTGTTACAAATGTGCCTTGAAGTACATTTTTATACTTTGATCTAAAACCATTACCCAAGTCTTGTACAGCATAATTAAATAAATGTAACCATCCCTTGGGGACCCCTTGCTCCAAAATGAAATTTTAGAGTCAAAACAGTGCTTGCAACTGTTATTGTAACCGTGTCTAAAATGCTGCTTGTAATTTCAATACGATAATCAGATCTCTGTTGAATAGCAGTTACTTGTTGATGTGAACGATTCTTCCAGATATCCCCCGGGACATATTTACAACACAGTGATTTGCACAAATCCTATTAGGACACAATCCATGTTATAAAAAGGTATTATGGGTTTTTGAAACACTAAGTCTTTAGCAGTAACGGTCAGCTACAAAGCCAGATAGGGTTTCCTGTCTTCTTGAAGCTAATATCAACAATGCATATCATTTGAATTGGTGACCTTACTTGTGCAGATTTCCTGCAGTTTCCTTCAAACATAACAACTATTTATGACTGGGAACTTATTCTTTTGACATATTGCATTTGAACTCAATTGTGTGCTCTGAAGTGCCAAATGCATTCCATGATCTGGTCTCCTAGGCTCAACAAAAGGAAACCACCACAATTGCCAGGTCTGAGTTGGAAAATTCCTGAAGAGTTGGGAGTTGAGCCCGGGCAAGGTGAGATTTGCCTTCCCTTCACTGGAAATAAGAGAGGATGGGGGCACCTTCTTTGGGGGCTCATAGAATTGGACCCCCGGTTCAATCTTTTTGATACTTGATGGGGGGTGGGGGTAGGGAAGGAGAGACATCAGATGCTATGCTGAAAATCTGATGCCTCTATCTCAAAAAACAGCCCCCAGAGCCCCGGATTCCCATAGATTGATTCTCTGTTAGACCCTATAAGAAGCCAGTTTGGTGTAGTGGTTAAGTGCGCAGACTCTTATCTGGGAGAAACGGGTTTGATTCCTCACTCCTCCACTTGAACCTGCTGGAATGGCCTTGGGTCAGCCATAGCTATTGCAGGAGTTGTCCTTGAAAGTGCAGCAGCTGTGAGAGCCCTCTCAGCCCCACCCACCTCACAGGGTGTCTGTTGTAGGGGAGGAAGATAAAGGAGATTGTGAGCCGCTCTGAGATTCAGAGTAGGGGGTGGGATATAAATCCAATATCATCTTCTTCTTCATAAGGTATATTGGAGTGCCCAGCAGACATCCAACCCTCCCCCCACCAAAAAAAAAAAGCTTTTGGATAACCCTGAAGCAGGGTTTAGGACCTCCAAACTAGGGGATCCCCTGTGCCCCAACTGGAAACTGGCAACAATAGGAACTTATTTCTGTAGTTCAAGGATCAGTTGTAGTTCAAGATCTACAGGATCCACTGGGAGGCTGGGAATTCTCATCAACACTGAAATAACAGCTTCCAACTCACTGAGTAGGCCTATATTTAACTGTGGCACATCTTTCAGCAGCTCAAAGAAGCCAAAAAAAAGGGATTTCCGCTACTGCTGGAAAACAAGCGAGGTCACATACAATAAATCTAAACCATGAAGACGATAAATCCTATATTTGCTTTTCCAAATTGACGGTTTCTTGAACTTTAGCCACCACCTTCTTCTGCAGCACTGCAACTACATGTACAGCTTCAATTAATGATCCCAAACTGGATGTCAAAGTTGGCAGTCTGCAGGCACAAAGCTGGCTATTGCTGAACAGGCAGGCCAGAGGGGATGAAAACAGGGCAGGCAGCACAAAGGCATTCTAGTCTGGCTGCCAGAGTCCTCAGTCGAAGATGCCCGACAACTTCCAAAAGCAGGGTCAGAAACCAACTGACAAACGCGAGGGACATACTTGTGCATTAACCAGTGAAAATCCAAACTAGAGCAATTATTTGTACACTGAATGGCAGCCAAGCACTTTGCCATAGGGCTGCCAAGTCCAATTAAAGAAATATCTGGGGACTTTGGGGGTGGAGCCAGAAGACTATGGGGGTAGAGCTAGGAGACATTGGGGGCAGAGCCAGGAACAAAGGTGTGACAAGCATAATTGAACTCCAAGAGAGTTCTGGCCATCACATTTAAAGGGACAGCACACCTTTTTAAATGTCTTCCTTCCATAGGAAATAATGAAGGATAGGGGCACCTTCTTTTAGGGCTCATAGAATTGGATCCCTTGGTTCAATCGTTTTGAAACTTGGGGGGTACTTTGGGGAGAGGAACTAGATACTATACTGAAAATCTGGTGCCTCTACCTCAAAAAACAGCTCCCCCAGAGTCCCTGAAACCTCCAGATCAATTCCCCATTATACCCTATGAGAATCGATCTCCACATAGGGAATAATGAAGTGCTCAGCAGACGTTCTCCCCCCCCCCGCCCCCTCCTTTTCTGGTGACTCTGAAGCAAGGGATTGGCCTCTCTACTCACAAGTTGCTGCCAACTTCTTCAAAGTAACACAGACACACCATCCCAAGAGGAAGCCTTTCAATCAGAGACTGAAGCCTCCAGAGGTGCAAAGGCACATGGTCCTCTGGGGATGGGGCTTCCCCCTGCCGGACAGCTGACTGGGGGCGGGAAGGAGTCTGGGAAAGCAGAAGAACCCCTGCTGGGACCTGGGGATTGGCAAGCCTACTTTGCCAAGATGAATATGCAGTCAGACAGCAAAATCAGTCATGAATCTGCCCATTACTTAATCTAAACGATTTGAATAATTACTAATCATTTTTTGTTTCCTGGGCTGTTGGAAAAGCTGTGGATTAGAGAATAACTCAGTTGGTACGTGCCAGACAGAGAAGAACAATCATCTTTGCAGGAGCCTGTGTATGGCGGAATTTCCCCCAAAAATCGGTATACAAATAGAATTTGCCCTCTGACGTTGCCATTTTCTCCAGGGGAACTGATCTCTGTAGTCTGTAGCTCAGTTGTAATTCCAGGAGATCTCCAGGCCCCATCTGGAAGTTGGCAACCACAGCTGGGGATGTACTCAAAATATCCAGGAGTGCGCAGTTCTGCTCTGGAGACAAGGAAGATG
Organism: Heteronotia binoei; assembly: GCF_032191835.1. NCBI lineage: Eukaryota > Metazoa > Chordata > Lepidosauria > Squamata > Gekkonidae > Heteronotia > Heteronotia binoei. The sequence goes on from NC_083242.1 coordinate 9,560,794, forward strand.
GTAAAGGCTTGCCTCAACCTGAGAGTTGCCACCCTCCAGGTAGCACCTGGCGATCTCCCAGTATTACAACAGATCTCCAGATGACCAAAATCAGTTCACATGGGGGGAAACAGCTGCTTTGGAGGGTGGACTCTACGGCATTGTACACCTCTGAGATCTCCCCTTCCCTCTCCAAATCCTGCCTCCCCTTGGCTCCAGGTATTTCACAATACAAAGGTAGCTATCCTATTCAACCCCCATCCTAGATGCACATAAACGCAGCAAAGCAGATGACATCAGGGATGAGGCAAAATCAAGTTTCCCTGCGCAAGATCTACTCTTCTTTCGTTTTATTTTTTTAAAGACAGTCGATGGAAACCGACAACGTAGTAAATAAGCACTTCTAATCCCAAAGAACGCAACTAAAACTTTCTAAAACAAACCAAGATTTAAAAAAAAAAAGCTGTGCAAAAATGTCATCTATATTCACACAAAAATCATTAACAAAACATTATAAGCATTGCCAGTAAGCAAATTATATGAACTTTCAAAATGTATACATCACAAAAGCCGTTGATTAAATTTCTACGCTAAAAATTAAATGTACACAACTTGCAAGTTTACAGTCTGGTGAATATTTTTCCCCCCATGTTTCTTTCCATAAAATGAATGCAGTTATTTCACATTCATATTTAATATCCACACAATTCTGGTAAGCCGTACAAATGTGATTAGAAAGGAACAGACTTAAGAGGCTTACAGCCAGAGAACAGAGTGTATAGTTTTAATTTCAGAGGATGCAGAACCCCAGAAGAAGAAAAAGGTGGGCTCCTAGACCTCCAAAATACTATTAAAACACTGAATTGCGCACATCTCATGTCCTGCCAATAAACTTAAACCGATCAACCCCCAAGAACAAGAAAGCTATTCCCTAAATTTAACATGCAAGACAACAGACCATCATAAAGAGGCTTTCCCGGGAATTTTATGGTCCACTGCGTGGATGTGGAATTAATACCTAAAATTGGATAGACTGAAATGAATTAAGTCTGAAGTGATTATAAAGTATTGGGTCAAAAAAAGTATGTGTGGCTAGTTTTAAAGAGGGATTACATTTATTCTCCACCTCTTTCTTTTTAACATTGAGCTTTCTCCTCTGTTTCCTTATTGCTTGATATTGCCGCATGCATGGACCTTTTAATTTCCAAAACTGCCAACACTATGGAGAAAATTAAAGATGTGCAGGGAATCCCTGGTCTCAGGCTTTGTCTCAAAATTCAGTTCAAGCCTGAACAGCATATCTAGTCATCAACTACGTTTTTGTCCCACCCTGCTTCTGGAGCTCAGGGCAGTATCCACACTTCTCCCTTTGTCATTTCATTCTTACAAGCATCTTGTGTGTGTGGTAGGTTAGGCTGAGAGGAACTTACTGGCCTTAATCACTCAATGAGGTTCATTGCCAGAAGGAGAGATGAACACAAGTCTCCCAGATGTTAGTCTAGCTCAGGGGTGTCAAGCTCATTTGTTATGAGTCATAGCACGTAATGCCAGGTAGCAGAGATGTAAGCTTTATAAAGGACATAAACACAATTAAAGATTTAAAAAAAAAATGTTTAAAACATTAGCACTCATTGGTCTTAAAGGTGTTTTCTTTGAATCTCTCCCATGCAATCCAGGGAACTGGGCAAAGGAAGCTCTGGCTCTTTCCTTCCTTCCCCAGGGGACCAGGAGGGGGGAAGAGCCTCAGCCAATAGAAGGAAGAGAGGTTTGGCTCAGTAGCTCTGGTGTGCAATTGAGAGAACCTGGCAAAGCAAGCTATCCCTAACCCCTTCCTCCCCAAGGGAGGAGCCTCAGCCAATGGAGAAAATAGAGGCTTTGCTCTGTAGCTCCTGTGCAATTGAACAAGCCTGGCAAAGCAAGCTGTGATGTAGAAAGAAGCAAGAGAGAAGGAGAAGGAAGCAGATGACAGCAGTTGCTTGGAGGACTTACAGGAGCCCTTTGATGGCCTGGTTTGGCCTCCAGGCTGCATGTCTGACATCCCTGGTCTAGCTCTTCAGCCAGTATACCACAACAGTTTTACTGGGTGCTGTTGGGGAACAATTACTGACAGACAGGGAGTACCTTTATTGGCATAATAGTGGAGTTATTATTCTAACTTCACAGCAGCTCTAGATTTGTAAACAAAAACAGTGAAGGAAGTTTTAGGAGTAATAATTTAATTTGTCTCAAGGATACTACAGATGGTTTTTTATGCAGTACGCCAATGCAGTGACTCAGGTATCTCCAGCTCTCCAGAAGGAGAGCCAGTTTGGTGTAGTGGTTAAGTGCGCAGACTCTTATCTGGGAGAACTGGGTTTGATTCCCCACTCCTCCACTTGCAGCTGCTGGAATGGCCTTGGGTCAGCCACAGCTCTCGTAGGAGTTGTCCTTGAAAGGGCAGCTCCTGGGAGAACTCTCTCAGCCCCACCTACCTCACAGAGTGTCTGTTGTGGGGGGAGAAGACACAGGAGATTGTAAGCCGCTCTGAGTCTCTGATTCAGGGAGAAGGGCAGGGTATAAATCTGCAATTCTTCTTCTTCTTGAAAAGGACGGTTCTGCAGTCCCCACCCTGTATAAAAGTTAGATGCAAGACGTGTGTTTCATTTCCAAGATAGGGGATGCCCAATTTGGACTGAGGCCATGTCATACATGGGGATGGGTTTTCAGGTTTCCCAACACACCCTTTTCCTGACCTGAATTAAACAGTCTGAGGGTTTGCTATTTAGCCCATGGGGGAAAGCCACACGTCTTGGGATATAAATGGGTTTCCCCAACAGAGCAAAAGGCACTCTTCTCCCTGAACCATTTCAGTTACTTATTTTATATAGGAAGCATCTGAAGATATGAAAAATAAATACTACAAATATCCTACAAGTAATAGGTCACTCACTAATAAAAAGAACAATCATTTTTAAAGACTATTGCATTTTATGAGAGAAGGAGAAGGAAGGACAGGAAGGAGGAGATTTTCTCAGTTTGGGGCATATAGATTTAAAAAATTTTATGGCACATTGCAAACATTTTGTGCCTTTTACTAAACTCCTTATTGGTATGTGGAAACCATTTCTTTAAGTACATGTAAGAAGTCCGTTGTGTTTTGATGACACAGCAATTATCTCCAGCATATACTCCATTTCTCCAGATACTCCATTTCCTTGTAGCACACTGGGCTGAATCCCAAAGATGGCATAAGCCTCTTTCTTGCCTTCTTTGTACAGTTAAGTGAATTTTCAAATCTTACAACACCTGCAACGTAATCTTCATGAAAAGAAACAGCAGATGAAATGCAACTTCGATCTGCACAGTTTTATGATTCTGTTTGCTTAGCATATTTCATAAGTGTGCCGTTCATTACTTCCATCTAATCAATGTATCATGTAACTTGGGGCTCCTCTGTGATTAAGAGTAATCTGTTGGAAGACATACCAAGACATACAAGCTTATGGACACACAGATACAGCTTGATATGAGTGTGCAATATCATAAGAGAGTGTGCGATATCATCCAAGTTGGAACATACCAAAGGTTCTATTAATGATAAATTGTACAATAGAAGACCTAGAGATACGTATGTCACAGCACACTACTTCAAGCAATGCAAAAATCACCAAGAATCAGCAGCCGATATGACATAGAAAAATGTCTTTTAACTCTTGTAATGAGCACTGGACCAATCCGCTGTCATCCAGTGTATTAGCCCCATTAGTGGACCTTTCTCATGTGCTTCATCACTGATCCTCAACATGGCACCCGCTGACGTGTTTCCTGGTGTTAAACCGATTCTTTCCCCCAAACATTCCTTCCTCAAAGAACCAGGACTGGCTTTTATCCACTTCACTGGGAGTGTCCACTGAGAAATAAGCTTACCCCCAACCCCAATCGTAGAAGAATGATTAGGATGGTTGACTTGGACCTGACCAACATTTTGTAATTGTTTCCCAGCCATGGCAGCCATTTTGTGATTGGTTCAATCAGGTACAACAACCTTTTAGTGCTGACTCCTACTACCCTTCCTCAAAATTCCAAAAATGCACATAGGGTCAACAAGGCTGAGTGAGGACCATTGCATAAAGCACACACCCAGGAAGGCTGAGCAGGGGTGGGGTGATGCATGCACTCGGAGGCACTCAGAGTCGGCTCTCCCTTGCCACGGTGCACCCACTGCCATGCCAATCCACTGCCCCCGCTCGGTCCCTTCCCCACCACTGTCCGGGAAGGTGGTAAGGAGGCAAGGGTGAGCACAGCGGTGGTGGGGAAGGGGCAGCAGGGTGCTCGCCCCTGAGACCAGGTGGCACCCTAGATGGCCACCTACCTGGCCTACTGTGTCATGCTAGCCCTGATTATATGAATCACCAAAAAAGGGCAAAGAAGGAAATACTTTTCTTCATGCCAGGAGGCCACCAGTAAGGAATCAGCTTTTACATTAAAACCTTTGTAAGTTACTGGTCCCATTTATCCAGCTAAGCTTTGAAACCAATACAGCACCTTTCCACCTGTTTTTATTCAATGACATACCCACTGCTAAAGGCAGGGCTGGAGTCATTTCAGTCACCGAAATGGCACACTGTAGACACTTTAACTGCTAGTTACATTTCTGGCCCAGGAGAAAATTCTATACACAAATGTATGTGGCGAAGTACAATACTAGCAGCGAACAAAGACGACTGAACAAAAATAAATAAATAGCTGAGCCGTCGCAAAAAGCACTAATTTTACAGAGACATCAAAAAGATCAGGAAATGAAAACTGAGTTAAGCATGTTAATTAAAAACATTAACAAAAGACATTGGGATTCTCCCAAATGAAGTCTGCCCAGCAACAGATAGCTGTTGTTTCCTCATGTCACGTAGATGAATTAGTATAATGCGGGCCTGACTGCTGGTAAATTCCAGTACCCTTTGTAGGAGTCATAGAAGAGGATCTAAGCATGGGTAGTATCCCTTGGGTAGCTCAGTGGTAGAGCATCTGTTTCACATGCAGAAGGTCCCAGCTTCAGTCTATGACATCTATTGTTATAAAGGACCAGGGGTTGAGAAAGACCACTACCTAAGATCCTGCAGAGCTGCTGCCAGTCAGAGCAGACAATACTGACTCTGAGAGACCAGCAAAGTGACTCAGTAGCTGGTAGTTTCATATGTGTTCTATTGTGCTACAATATGAAGTAAACACAGGCTAGAAGCTGCATTCTAGTATTACGCTGGTCAGAATTAGAGGAGAAGAAGAGAGGGGATAGGATTTACACCCCACCCTTCACTACCTCAGAGCAGCTTACAATCTCTTTTCCTTCCCCTACCCACAACAGACACCCTGTGAGGCAGGTGGAGCTGAGAGAGCTCTGACAGACAGCTCATGAGAGGAGCAGTTCTGAAAGAACTTGCGACAGACTCAAGGTCACATCAGCAGATGCATGTGAAGGAGTGGGGAATCAAACCCGGTTCTCCCAGATAAGAGTCCGCACACTTAATCAGTACACCAAGCTGGCTCTCTAATTACTTACACCACTGAAGGATGAACACACGCTAAATACTGACCTAGCTCACACTGTTCAATTCTGTCTCGAGGCAAACTGTCCCTCAAAAAGCTTTTCCACATGTAAGTCAAATCAATCATATTGCATTTATATAAATATATACTCATTTTGCATCTGTGCAGTCTGCATTCCTCAGACTAGTCGAGATGAGAAAAGATCTCTGATAATCAGCAGACCCCTCTTCTATTTGAAAACCCAGGCTTCAGGTTTTTTCCAGACATACAAGCATTTGCAACCAAAATAAAGCAATACAGACACAAAACAGAGTTGTAGTGCCAATCTGGGAAAAAGAAAAATCTTGGATTCCGGAGAAGGCTGCAAAAATAAGTCACAGGAAACAAGCAGCAAGAGGCGAATCCAGGAGCGCCTTAGAGACCAACAAGGGTTTGGGGGTATAAACTTGGGAGAGCTAAAACTCCTTGCATCAGAAAGCTCATACACTGAAAATCCTGTTGTGGTCTCTAAGGTGCTACCGAGCTGGAATCTAGCTGTTCCACTGCAGATGTACACAGCTAGCCGTGGAAAGTTAAGCAAGCAAGAAACCAAAAGTTTGGAACTTTTGGGTTCAGACAAAATTATTCATGGGGTGAAGAAAGTGGAGAGAGAAGGATTTTCTTCCTTCTCCCATAATACTAGAACTTGAGGGCACCCAATTAAGTCGATGGGCAGTAGATTCAGAACAGATAAACGCAAATTAGGGTTCCCAAATCCCCCGCTAGGCCTGGAGACCCCCGATTTGGAGCCTCCTCCCCCCGCTGGCCATAAAAGGGAAAGCGGGGGGAGGGGAGGGGGAGAACGGCAGCCCTTCCCACCCAGCCCCGATCGCAGCAGCCAGAGCTCTTCCGTTTTCTCAGGCTGCTTCCCGCCCCCAGTCAGCTGCCCGGTGAAGGGAGGGGAGCCCAGCCACGCCCCCAAAGGACCATGTGCCTTTGCACCTCCGGAGGTGAGTGAGTTCTGCCGGCTTCCTATTCCATGCCATAAAGTGCCCAGCTGGTGTGCCTGTGTTGCTGTGAGAAGCTGGCAGCAACTCGTGAGTACAGAGTCCCCTGCATCAGATTTGCCAGAAATGGGGGGGGGGGGTGTGGAGAGGGAAACGTCTTCTCATAGGGTATAATGGGGAATTGATCTGGAGGTTTCGGGGGCTCTGGGGGAGCTGTTTTTTGAGGTAGAGGCACCAAATTTTCAATATAGTATCTATTGCCTCTCCCCAAAGTACCCCCCAAATTTCAAAACGATTGGACCAGGGGGTCCAATTCTATGAGCCCCAAAAGAAGGTGCCCTTATCCTTCATTATTTCCTATGGAAGGAAGACATTTAAAAAGGTGTGCTGCCCCTTTAAATGTGATGGCCAGAACTCTCTTGGAGTTCAATTATGCTTGTCACACTCTTGTTCCTGGCTCCGCCCCAATGTCTCCTGGCTCCACCTCCAAAGTCTCCTGGCTCCACCCCCAAAGTCTCCAGATATTTCTTGAATTGGACTTGGCAACCCTAACACAAATGTTTCATCACTCAATGAAAAATTAAATTGTGCAATTCACTGCAAGTAGGCACAGAGATAACCGCTAGCATCGATAACGAGTGTGACTGGACAGAGCCATGGAGAAAAGGTCCATCAATACTAGGGTTGTCAATCCCCAGTGGGGGGCAGGAGATCCCTTAGTTTGGAGGCCCTCCACCTGCTTCCAGGTTATCAGAAAGTGGGGCAGGGGGGATCGAATGTCTGCTGGGCAATCCATTATATTCTACAGAGACTGGTCTCCATACCATATAATGGAGATCTGTGGGTATCTGGGACTCGGGGCGGGGGGGCTAATTTTTTAAGCAGAGGCACCAAATTTTCAGCATAGCATCTGGTGCCTCTCCTTAAAAAAACCCCAAGTTTCAAAAAGATTGGACCAGGGGTCCAATTCTATCAGCCCCCAAAGAAGGTGCCTCCTTCTGTCATTATTTCCAGTGAAGGGAAGGCATTTAAAAGGAGCACAGTCCCTTTAAAAGTGGTGGTCAGAACTCCCTTTGGAGTTCAATTGTGCTTGTTACATCCTTGCTCCACCCCCAAAGGCTCCTGGCTCCACCCCTAAAGTCCCCAGATATTTCCTGAGTTGGACCTGGCAACCCTAATCATTACCTACTAGCAAATGTGACTTAAGGGAACCTTCATGTCCAGAGGTCATAAGCCTCTGAATTTCGAAGCTTGGAGGCAAAACTGGGGAAAGGCCTCCTTGCCCTGTTTGTTAACCTTGGTTGGCCACATGTCCAGAAGCCAGAAGCCTCTGAATTTCAAACCTAGGAGGCAAAACCAGGGGAAGACCTCCTTGCCCTGTTTGTTGACCTTCATTGGCCAGTGTGTGAAACAGGATGCTGGACTGGATGGCCCATTTCTAAGGTGTAACTGCTTCTCTCTATCAACAGCTTTTCTCAGACTAGCTCCATAAAAGTTTCATTCTCATTAGTAAAAGAGTGGTTCAGTAAAAGAGTGTAAATTATCACCTTTATAGGTTTTTCAGGAGACCCCATTCTCTCTAAGGAAGAGCAATCTAAAACATGTATTTATATATATATATATATACGTACATACATACATACAGCAGGAAAGCAAAGCAATGTCATCAGCTCTCAAAATCATTTCAGTATTCAAGTATAAAGAAAGATAAAATATATCGATTACAGGATTCAGCTTAGATAAAACATTCTTGCCGTTTCGTATTGTCTCCATATCATATCCTGCAGCCCATCCCAATAAATGCCGTCTCGTATTAGGCATGTCGTTTGTGGTGGGCATTGTAGTACTAAACTGCTGAACAAGACAAAACATTCAGCTTCATTTGCAAAGGAACACAAAAGCGCCTGTCACTGTTGACACAATGCGCTGTTGTTCTGACCTTAAACGATACTGAATTTTCAGGCCTGTCACTGTTACTTTGGAGACTGAACTGTGGCCACACAGACGCACGCTCAAACCCACAAAAGAACTGCCCACTTTACAAATGCACACCGGTTTACCAATTTTATTCTATTTGTTCAGAAACAAAAGGGTCGGAAGCACAGAAACCGCACCCACCCACCCCCCCCTCCGGAAGGTTCAAATCTCCAAATGAAAAAGTATGTCAAGTTTCGCTGTGGGGGTTTTAACAGCATTAAGCTTCGGTGGATCAGTATCCTTAAATCAATTATGATCAATACAAGCCAGATGGCTGGGCTGTCGTGCTGTATAGAGCTGTCTGCCGGATAAGGTCACTGCATCTTTCAGTGGGAGATGACTGCGGAGGCATCACATCTGAAAACTCCCTAACCTCAGAGCCCATCTATTTGATAACACTCCATCAGGGATTAAGATGTGCAGCGAAGGGATTAGATGGGGTTACCATGTTTGACAGTATTTGTCAAATGTTGCTTTTCGTGTGTGTGCGTGCTTTTAACTTTCAAAATGATATAAGGCTGTCTTTCCTGATATATGCTTCTGAGATCTTCCATTGCATTGCTTACAATTTTATCCCTTAAAACACACACACACACAATATTTGTATGTACTTTCCCACCAGACTGCACAATACACTATTACCACGTCCCAGTTATATGGAAAACTAGCGCTATAATTAAATGTCATTTCTGGGCGGAGACAAATATTACAGATCTGGGCTCAGTTGTATCTGATATTGTATTGCAATTTACAAAAATCATCTCAGTCCTGCTGTTTCAGAAACTCACTTTAGAACAGCGAGCAACTATTAGGCATTTCTTTCATCATAAAGGCAGATGTGATTTCTATGGCTGTAAAATGAAAGTTATTAGGGATGGTGATGGATTGTACACATTGCTGTGGGGGAAAATAAAGAACCAGCAGGTTGAATGTGCCTTTAAAGCCACTTACAACAATAAAAGGAAGACGCACACCTCCCTGAAAGATTTTGCACACGTCTAGTTTTCCACCAGTACCTTTAAACATCACTACCGGCTATGGATATTTACCTGAAATATTTAAGACTTTCTCCCCCCTTGAAGATGGATAGCTGCCCCGTGGCGCAGAGTGGTAAAGCTGCAGTACTGCCGTCCAAACTCTCTGCTCACGACCTGAGTTTGATCCTGGTGGACGCTGGGTTCAGGTAGCCGGCTCAAGGTTGTCTCAGCCTTCCACCCTTCCGAGGTCGGCAAAATAAGTACCCAGCTTGCTGGGGGGAAGTGTAAATGACTGGGGAAGGCAATGGCAAACCACCCTGTAAAACCCATCTTATGGCAAACTATATGGATGTTATAATCTCCTGAAAAACCATGTCCTCTATTTAAACTAACAAAGCCAGAATGTTACCTAGATTTATGGCACCCGCACTTACCACAGCAGTCTGCTTTTTATCACTCTCCAATGTTTTTTCAACCCTGTTTTGTCCTACACTAACAAACACAGATCCCTATCTGTGATTCTTTTAATCTGCTAAAAACATCCCCATGATTCCACACTGCCCACTAATATTAAGTATTGCTGCTTGCCATTCCCATTTTGTCGGATGAAGTCTGCTTAAGAGCATACGAAAGCTTACCTTCTGCATAAAACTTAGTTGGTCTTAAAGGTGCAATTGTCTACTGCTTTGTTCACCTTGTAAAATGTCTGCCTTGAAAATGTCATGATGCGACATCACCCCAGAGTCAAAGACAACTGGTGCTTGCACAGGGGACTACCTTTACCTTCGGGGAGAGACAGTGGTTCAGTGGTAGAGCATCTGCTTGGCAAACAGAAGGTCCCAGGTTCAAGCGCCAACATCTCCAAGTAAAAAGGGTCTAGGCAAATAGGTGTGAAAAACCTCAGCTTGAGACCCTGGAGAACTGCTGCCAGTCTAATTAGACAATACTGACTTTGATGGATCGAGGGTCTGATTCATATATTCATAAGTTCATATGGCTTACACCCAGTGTTCCCTCTAAGCTGAGTTACTGTGAGCTAGCTCACCGTATTTTAGCTTCCAGCTCACACAATTTTGTCTTAGCTCAGGAAGAATGGCCCCAGAGCAAACTGACTAATGCAGTAGCCAAATCACTCACTCACAACTTTTATGCCAGTAACTCATGAAGTGGAATTTTTGCTCACAGTGCTTAGAAGGCACCATTATTATTTCTCTTCCTTGCACCACCAGGTCGGTCTGTACAAATAGAATGACATGCCACAGTTTAGAATTAGTAGTGCCGTAACGTTTAACAAGTGGCAATAAATACATTTTTCCAGAAACACTTACCAAATATTCAAACATCATTTGACTGGAACACTTCATATAATTTACATAAAATGGATTACTCAATGAAACTAACTTTTCCATTAGTGCTAAGTGTTTTACATGGAACGGGGTGGGAGGGGGGAATTACATCAGGGTTACAAATAGATGTATTTTGGAGAAGCTTCCAACAAGCGTTGGAAGGAAATTGTAGAGCTTTCATTGCCTTCAGGCATTCTGTATGCCAAAACATAATAAGGAGGGGGGGCAGCATGTTTCCCATTAGCTAATTCAAAAGGAAAAGATTTCATTCCTATTACAACAAATTTATTGAGCCACATTTTAATCTGACAAAAATGAGTTCTCAGTTTAATTTTATGAGCATTTCTAGCAAGCCAGTAGCAGCAAAGCCTTTATAATGTGTGCAGGGAAAATAAAACCTATCTTGAGGAATACAGCAAGAGGAGCGGGGCCCTGCCGTTCATTCAAAAGTAACACAGCTAAGGAAAAACTACTAAAACATATTGGGTGGTTTCACACTGTGAAACGGACATTGTATTATCCCGTTGCCAAAAAAACCCACTTGAGTTTGGTCTGTTTCCGGGTCCTTGAAGTGGCAGGATCCCGGCAGTGGTCCATGCTGGGCCGATGCTGGGGTTTTTGCCGCGCCAGACAAGGCACTGCCCACCACACTCCAGTGGGGAAGGGTCCCCAGCACCGGCTCAAATCGGGCCCCGTTTTCATGGAGAGCTCCTCTTGAGAAGGGCTCTTCAGGGAGCTTCCAGGTTTCAGTGCTTCGACTTTGGTGGGGTCCACGGAGCTTGTCTCCAGCGACCCCCCGAATCGGGCGGTTGGAGGGGTGCCACAGCTGTGGTACCCCCAGGGGGGCCCAGGCAGGGGTCCCCTGACAGTAGGGAGCTTGACAGGAGCCAGGGGAAATGGCGGCAGCCAGCCCGAGCCTCCTGTCGCTACGATACTCCACCGCTACGATCGCCATGATGGAAACAAGAGGTGAATGCCCGACTCTGGAGTGACGTTGCTTTCACAATGTTTTCGCGGCAGACTTTTTATGGGGTGGTTTGCCATTGCCTTCCCCAGTCATCTACGCTTTCCCCCCAGTTTGGCAAAATAAAGCGGATGATAAAAAAGATAAAAAAAAGATTTTTGTGCTTCCATATCTTCTGTACAACATGGTATTGGTCTGCTAGTGTGATTGTGTGCTTTTAACCCGAATGGGTGGCAAGGTCAGGTCAGGCCAAATTGCTTGTGTGAAACCACCCATTGGGTCCCATCCAGAAAAAAGTTAGTTGTACTTAAATGCCACAATTTGCAAAGATAGTCCACCATGACCAATTGCCTCTGAATCAGAGCCACTTCTTAGGAGATGGCCCATAATATCCTTTTCTAAACTCTAAACACTAAAAATAGCCTAACCTGGATAGATCAACTTAGCCTGATCTGGTTGGATTTCAGAAGCTAAGCAGAGTCAGTTCTGGCTAATATTTGGATGGGAGACCTCCAAGAAATATCAGGGTTGTGGTGCGGAGAATGGCGACGGCCAGGGGTGGAATTCTAGCAGGAGCACCTTTGCATATTAGGCCACACACCTAATGTGTGTGTAACCAATTCTCCAAGAGCTTACAAGGCTCTTTTTTTATAAGCTCTTGGAGGATTGACTATATCAGGGGTGTGTAGCCTAATATGCAAAGGAGCTCCTGCTAGAATTCCACCCCTGGCGATGGCAAACTACCTCTGAATGTCTCTTGCCTTGAAAACCCTAGAGGTTTCCATAAATCAGCTGTGTCTTGACAGCACACACACACACACACAAGACAGGGTTTCTCTGAATGGTTCATCTATAGTAGGTATTGCTAATGCCAGTCAGAGAAATTCTGAGAGACTCAGGGTAGTACCTGTAGAGGGAAGAATCCAGGAATTCCAGAGTAGAGTCCACCCTTCTAAAGCTGCCATTTCTCGGAACTGCGGAACTGTTATTGTTGTCTGGAGATCAACTAATTCCAGGAGATTTCTAGGTTCCACTTCAAAACTGGCAACCCTAAGGATATTTGCTCAAGTAGCTGTTTTCAACTGTGCAGCCTGAAAGCCACCCTTCCCGTCTCTCTTGCCAAAGAACTGAAATCCACAACCACTATTTCCTTGATTCAGACAAGCAATAAAACTGGTCCAGTGGAAAAAAAGACCAATTGTTCCATCTCTCATTGTGCATGTAATGGTTGGTAGAAGACAGATTACACTAAATGTCAGTACCGTCAGTCAGGATGTCTGATATCAGGTTGCTTATGGAGAAAATATGGAAACTTGCGGTTAGGAGAACATCCTAGGTTCTGTGTGGAAAACACTGCAGCGATCAAATAAGCAAGACATGGAGCTAAACTAAACAAGGAGACTTGGTAAATCTATCAGGGTTTTTATATCATCACCAAGAAGTTGATGCTTTAATTTAGAAGTAGCACATGAGCACCTAGCTATAATTTTCAGAAAGGGGGGGTGGATAGGGTTGCCAGGTCCAATTCAATAAATATCTGGGGACTTTGGGGGTGGAGCAAGGAGAAAGGTTGTGACAAGCATGATTGAACTCCAAAGGGACTTTTGGTCATCACATTTAAAGGGACCACACACCTTTTACATGCCTCCCTCCATAGGAAATAATGGAGGATGGGGGGACCTTATTTTGGGGCTCATAGAATTGGACCCCCTAGTCCAATTTTTTGGGAACTTAAGATGGTGTTTTGAGGAGAGGTATGCTGAAAATGCTATGCTGAAAATGTGGTGACTCTCTGCCTCAAAAAACATCTTCCCCCCCAGAGCCCCAGATAACTGCAGATCAATTCTCCATTATACCCTAGGCGAATCAGTCCCCATAGGGAATAATGGGGTGCTCAGCAGATATTTCCCTCCCTCCCACCCACCCTGCTTTCTGATGACCCTGAAGCAGGGTGAGGGGCCTCCAAACCGGGGATCCCACGCCCCCAATTGGGGATTGACAACTCTGGTGGGGGAGGGGAAGGACTGAAGACTTCCACCTTTATACAAGTTCATTCTTAAAAGTAAGAATGTCACCATAATTGTATAATTGCAGCATCAAGAAACCATAAAATTCCTCTCTATATATATCCCCACCTCACTATATATACTGCCACCACTACCTGCACAAGATTCCCACTCCCTACAAGTATCCCAGTGAAATTTAAGAACACCAGAAAAATTGAAAACAAAACCCAGATATAATTATATCAAACAGGGATCAAATAAAGAATATTAGCCAATAGTTACCATAGAACTAACTTAATGAAGTATGATTGGAATCTGATTTTGTTCATACTGATAATCTCTCAGTGAGCCATAAACGTTCTGCATTACTTTCATAAACTTGTCTCATGCTTAGCTGTATGGTGTGTGTGTGTGTGTTTTAATTCAGCTAGAAACAAAATGAATTATATCCTTTTAGAAACATTAAAAAATGCAAATACCATCAAATTTCTCACAACAAGATTAAGCCCCTCAGAACGTGCAGAAACAGCTTTTGATGTTAGCTGACTTTGTTTAAGGTTCCATTTAGCGTTCCGGTTATCAGTTTCAAAGAGAACTTTAAACAGCTACTTTATAATTTGCTAAGCTTATAGAGAATAGCTATTGAATTAACTGCAACACACTCTGATTAAATCACTCTACATTTAAGTTAAGTAACAAGTTCTTAATATTCTATAAAGAGACAATTTCTTCTCATTTTTCTCACATATGCCCAGAAGCAGCCTGCTCTTGATGGTTTGAGATCCTTCTCTTTAATCATTTTGGGGTAATAAACATAGACAGCCAGGCAAACCATAATCATTATAAAGGTAGCAATCTGATACCCTTTTTGACAGAGGTCCAATGAGCTGCTTTCAGCAGGCACAATGGTTTGGGCAGGCCCAAGGAGATGCCTCTCTCGTTGCCAGAATTGCCCATGCCAATCTGAGAAATCTTCTCAACTTGAAAAGAATCATTGCCTTCAGGGAAGGGAGTTGCAGCCAAGAAACAAAAACCCAGAACTTGAGCAACAGAGGCAGTTTCAGGTTTCTTTAGTTCCTACTCTGTGTTTAAGCATACACATGGCCTCAGGTTCAATCCCAGGCATCTCCAGTTTAAAGAATCAGGTAGTAGGTGAGGTGAGAAAGGCCTCTGGCTAGGGTTGCCAGATCCCTGGTCTTCAGAGCTTTAATCCACTGCCAGCAAGCTGTCCAGTGGGGAAAGTCTCACTCCAAACAGGGATCTCTATGATGTGATGACATCACTTCCAAGTAATGTCATTGTACTAGGGATGTCATGCAATGATGCTCTGGTTTGGGGGCAAACTCTATGGTTTTGTAGAGTTTTTGCCCAAACCTTAGAGTGTTGTGCACAATGTCAGCGACACAATGATGTCACTTCCAAGTAACATCATCACACCACACGAAAGGATCCTCCCGCCAGCAGCAAGGTAGGACCTGGCAACCTTACCTCTACCTGAGACCTTAGCACAGGTGTAGAAAGAATTTGTTACAAGAGCTGGATCTGATATAAATGTCATTTTATTGGGCCGGGCCATGTGTGCCCTAAAATGTAATGCCAGGTACTAGAGATATAAACTGTATAAAGGACACAGGCAAACTCAATTAACGATATTGGGTTTTTTACTCAAAATATAAATGTTTTAAACGTAACGCTCTTACCGTATATCCCCAATCCCCACCCTCCATTATTCGTTAGCACTGGAACAGTACACAGGGACATAATGCATAGCCTTTGTCATCTGGCAATAAAGATAATGACCAGTTGCTCGCTGGCTGGATAAGAGGCCTGTCCTTTCCCACCTGCAGGCCATATGTTTGACACCCTTGGCTTAGAGAGCCACTGCCAGTCTGAGCAGCCAATACTGAACCTGAGAGACCAAGGGTCTGATTCAATAGAAGGCAGCTTCATGCGTTTACAGCAGGCAGCTCTTTTTTTTTAGTAAGAATGCAGTTCCGGCTGGCTTGGCATCAGGGTGTGTTGCCTAATATGCAAATGAGTTCTTGCTGGGCTTTTTCTACAAAAAAAGAGCCATGTGAAACGATGGTGACATCAGGGGTGTGTGGCCTAATATGCAAATCAATTCCCGCTGGAATTTTTCAACAAAAAAAGCCCTGACAGCAGGCATCTATGAACTTCCATGAAAGGTTTTGTGGAACATAAATAGTGGCATTTTCTCTTTTGCTCTTAGATGAACCTGAGTTTGATCCCAGCGAAAGCTGGTTCAGGTAGCCAGCTCCAGGTTGACTCAGCCTTCCATATTTCCGAGGTCGGTAAAACGAGTACCCAGTGTAGTGTAGATGACTGGGGAAGGCAATGGCAAACCAGCCCATAAAAAGTCTGCCATGAAAACGTTGTGAAAGCAACATCACCCCAGAGTCAGAAACGACTGGTGCTTGCACAAGGGACCTTTCTTTTCCTTAGATGAAACAAGACCCAAAATGGGGGGGTTGGGAGGTACCAATTTTTAAAAGCCAGTAATTTCATTAGAGCTGATTTTTTTAACCTCATTATGAAAACTGAAGAGATTGTATGCTGACTTCTATTCCTCCTTATCCATCAACAGAATTACTTCAATCAAGGACCTTAGTGTTTCCTAATTAAACCAGCGGGATTTTACAGGTGTCATCTGCCCTGACTTTATTAATGTCATGCCGACTTCAGGGTTGCTAAATTTAGGAGAAAGGCATGGGAGGGAAATATAATTCTGGGAAGAATACACAGTTAATAGAGATGTGGTAGACCCTGGAACCCCGCTGGGTTATACGAAAGACTAGAAAGGGGCTTTAAAGTCTTATTTGGCTAGTTAATGCCTGCTTCAAATAGGCTTTAAATCCATGGTACTGGATTCGTAAGCAGCTTCTCATCCTTAGGATTCTTCCAATTGCATATATTGCACACAAATAGAAGTGCCAGGTGAATGTGTCTTATTTCTGATTGGGGATCATCTTGTCCTCTGACAAAGTCCATCTCTGATGTTGGGCTTTTTTTTTGTTAACAAGAACTCCTTTGCATATTAGGCCACACACCCCTGATGTAGCCAATCCTCCTGGAACTTACAGTAGACCTTGTAGTAAGAACCCTGTAAGCTTTTGGAGGATTGGCTACATCAGGGGTGCGTGGCCTAATATGCAAAGGAGTTCCTGCTACAAAAAAGCCCTGTCCTGCTGGTGTACCATCACGCCTAGCAGCTCTATGGAGCACAGGTCCATCAGTGGCTATTAGCCACAGTGTATGTGTGTATATAACATTTTTTGCCACTGTGTGACACAGAGGGTTGGACTTGATGGGCCGTTGGCCTGATCCAACATGGCTTCTCTTATGTTCTTATGTTCTTTAGGCCTGCACAGTAGCTGCTTACACCAAAATGCCAGGTCATTGCAGAATGCATCTGCTTTTGCCAATACCAAGAACAAAATCACTTCCAGTTACCAAAAAAGGGCAACTGTATCAGGTCACTAACTTGACCAACGTGTGTAAAGCACAGAATCATTTCCTGTTTGTTCCCTATTTGAACCTGGAATACCAGAAATATTCATTAAATGGTCACCAGCTGGATTGTGCGCCCCGCCCCCCTCCATGTGCTCAGTTTACAAAGTGGCTCTCACAGCTCTATAACATAGCAGCCTTTCACCATAGAAACATCACAGAGCTGCTTAAAAAGATGTTGCATTAAACCATTACTGTACTAATATTCAGAAGGCTGTAGGATGGCGGGACACTCTTTAATGCTTTAGTCCTACACACACTCACCTGGGAGTAAGCCCCACTGCACACAAAGCAGGGGTCATTTTGTAGAAAAAGAGGTGCTGGAGCTCATTAGCACAACTCATTTGCATAACTTATTTGCATATGCCACACACCCCTAACATCGCCAGAAGGTGTACTAAATTATATCAGCTCAGCATCTACCTTAAAATGCTTCTTGAATTAAAATGGTCATAATAAAACCTTACTCCCATCATACTTCTAAAATTATTTTCTTCTATGTGGTCACAGTGGCATGATGAAGATTTCCATCTGCCTGCTTGATATGTTTTGGTTATTTTCCCATTTTTTGTGGGGAAAAATATTAGAAAGTTTGTCAAATCTTAGAGTTCAGCAAATTCTCACAGGGGGTTTGAACAATGCAGCCCAGAAGCAAGGGTTTTTTCTTTTGGGGGGAGGGGTAAGAAAGAAAGAGCACAATAAAATTTAGAGGTTCTGGAGCTCCACTCCTGTGAGCTCCTGCCCAAAATGAGGCCTGACACAAAGGATTGACTTCTGAGTAGATATACAGAGAATTGAGCTGTACCACTGTTGGCACCATAGAAGCAGAAAGTCTATGACTTTGTAAGTTAAAAAAAAAGTTTAAATCAGAAAAACTGTATCTGAAAAAACCCTTCATCTAAAACTAGATCTGAAAAACCATTTATTCAATGGGGCTCAGCTGCCCCTCTTCTATTCCAGCTCTTTATCTAGGATTGCCACCTCCAGGTTGGGAAATACCTGGAGGTTTTGAGGGTAAAGCCTGAAAAAGGTGGGATTTAGGGAGGGGCTTCAATAGAGTATAATGCTATAGAGTCCAAAGTGGCCATTTTCTCCAGGTGAACTGATCTGTCTCCTATTATGCAATCTTTGCATTTTATATTATGTTGTGAGCCGCCCTGAGTCTGCTTCGGCGGGGAGGGTGGGGTATAAATTAAATATTATTATTATTATTTTATTATTATTATTAGAGATCAGGTGTAATCCCAGTAGATCTCCAGCTAGGGCTGGCAAGGGATTCCCCCACCCAGGAGGTTCCCAACCCACCAACCCACATTGGGCTGGTGGGGGGAACCCCCCCCCCATGTCGCCGGCACAATGACATCACCCAGAAGTGACGTCATCATGCCAGCGATGCTGTGCGTGGCCGCTCTTGGCGTTTCCGGGAAAACAATAGGTACCATAGAGTTTTTCCCTCCCAAATGGCTAGAGCATCTCGGGAAACCATAGAGTTTTCCCAGAACTGCTCAGAGTGCCCACGCACGGTATCACTGGTGTGATGATTTCACTCTGGAACACAGGGGACTTGGCAACCCTATCTGCAGCTACCACCTGGAGGTTGGCAACCCTACCTTTATCCCTCGTCAAAAGCTGTTCCAAGGGGCCAGAAAACCCTCTGGAATGGCAACTTGGCATAATGGGAATGAAGACCACCTTTGCACAAGTGCAAAAGGCTTCAACTAACCTAAGAGGCTCTTCGAAGCTACGTTACTGACATTCTAAATGCGAAAATCATATATTCTACTTAGTGTTTTGCAGAATACCAATTCTTTTAAAAATCAAGAGTAGATGGAAAACTGCCACTGAACTTGGCACATGACCTAGGAATATGGATGAAATTGCAAAGCCTACATGAAACCACTTATTCAAAAAAAGTACCCAAAGGCAAGATTCTAGTTCAGTAAGCAATACAGTTTCTCTGTAGCTGGCAAACAGCACACGCCTCCCCCCTTAAGTTTTCCAATGCCCCTGTTGTAATAAAATGCCTTCAGTTCCCTATTCCACATAAGCTATAGTTGGTATTGTTAGATAAATGATTATAAACCTATAGTTTACTGAGAATGCGGCCAAAATTATCTACATTTCAAGTTTAATTGGATGCAGTGAGAACAGGTCATTGCCACTGCCTCACCCCCCCGCTTTATCCAACACCCTCCTGCTTTGTGAGAAAAATAATGCCTTCAAAATATAAATATAGGTTAAAAATGCTATTCTTTTGTACAGAAGCATAGGTAAAATCTATACCGCTCTGCACAAATCCACCCCCCCCCAAATGCTGGAAAGAAAGTGTGGTATTATTAGAATTCACTGGCTGTACAAGGAAGAACAACCCAAGCTGATTCCAAACTGTTCAGAAAGGTTTTGTCAGAGACTGGTCCGCTCTGTATTTCAGAACACGTTCTAGATCAAGGGTGGCCAAACTGTGGCTCGGGAGCCACATGTGGCTCTTTCATACATATTGTGTGGCTCTTGAAGCCCCCACCACATGGTTGGCTGGCTTGGAGAAGGCATCTCTCTCTTTAAATCACTTTTCCAAACCAAGCCAGCTAGTGGCATTTAAAGTTGCTTTCTTTCTACCTTGCTACCTCCCCATCTTCCTTCCTTCCTTCCTTCCTTCCTTCCTTCCTTCCTTCCTTCCTTCCTTCCTTCCTTCCTTCCTTCCTTCCTTCCTTCCTTCCTTCGTCTTACATTCATGTCTTGCGATCTCAAACATCTGACATTTATTCTATGTGGCTCTTAACTTAAGCAAGTTTGGTCACCCCTGTACTGCTTCAGTAAGGTCTGAAGTCTTGCCAATTTTCCAGGGGCCTGCACCTTCTAGACAGAGCTGCCAAGCCCCCAGCCCAGGTGGGGGTTCTCCTGCCCTGGAGGTTCCCAACCCACCGGCCCACATTGGGCTGGCAGGGGGAACCTCCTCCGATGTTGCCATCACGATAACATCATTGCACCCGCGACGTCACTCTATGGAATGTGCTTCCACCCCATGCATAGAGTTTTCCCAGATGCTCTAGCGATTTGGAAGGGGAAAACTCTATGGTACCTATTGTACAATAGGTACCATAGAGTTTTCCCCTTCCAGATTGCTAGAGCATCTGGGAAAACTATAGTTTCCCCAGAAACTCTGAGAATCGCTGGCGCACAATGTTGCTGGTGTGATGACATCACTTCCGGGTGACGTCATTGCTTCACATGCACAAGGCAAGTCCCCTGCCGGAGCCTGCAGAGGACTTGGCAACCCTACTTCTAGACCTGGGACTCAATAGCGTTGCTCATCAAATGCAGCAAGCAATTGTGCTTCTGGCACTTAGAGATTTTTTTAAAAAAAAATCTTTATATCTATTAACAGTAAATCTGCCTTTCTGGATTCTTCGCTTAATTTCCAATTCTGCTGGAGACTACATTTGTCAGTAACTAAATTTGCTTCTCAAGACAGGCAGAACTGCCCCTCCCCAATTTCCGCCACATGGTTTGTTACCCATTAAACACTGCGGTTTTTTAGATATACTTAAGAGACCTAACTGGGTTATCTTCTTAGAGGAGCTTTTTGATAGTTTGTAACTATGTACTTTAAAGTTTTTTTTTAAAAAAGGAAAGAGCAGATAGAAAGTTTCACATAGAGATAACTGAGCTCTCTGGGATTAAAGTAAATTACTGTAAAATTGGTGTCAGTGTCCTGGAGCAAAACAGTTAACACTGAATTGTCTTCCACGAAAAGCTCATCTTTTATGGCAGAGAAATAAGAGGAGGATCAAGGGCAGTGTTTATAGGTTCAACAACCACCTTGTTAAGAGGTAATAAGCCATGTTGCTACCACTGAGAATGTTCTATCTCGGATTATTAGCGAAGGGTACATTCCTTCTACCCTCTAGACAAAACAGAAAACTCTTCTAGGATTGCTATATGATGAAAACTGACTCTCCCCTTTCCCCTCCCCCTACATTTCCATTCATTATAAGGTCTATTTACCTAAAACATCCCTACAAAAATAATTGATCATTTATTTTGATTTCTATCCCACCCTCCCATAAGTCTCAGGGCAGGTTACAACAGGTTACATCAGTTAAAACAGATTTAAAAGGCAACAAATTTCAAAAACAGATTCCATACATGACACAAACGTCATAAACATTCATTTTAGATTACCAGAATATTAACAAGACAAAATAAGCAATTATAGGATGGAATCACTACTGACAAATTTAGATCACCAATGCTCAGAAAAGGAAAGATGTCTGTTACTTGGAACTTTGGGGCTAATTGCAACACCACTGTTGCCATGTGGAGACCATACAAAAGCACTTGCACATATAACCATTCTCAGGACTATTTTTGTAGAAAAAGCCCAGCAGGGACTCATTTGAATATTAGGCCACACCCCTTGACACTGTGTTCCTGGTCATTCCTGCTCAAAAAAAGCCCTGGTCATTCCACTTAGATGGTGCCATCACCTCCAAATACTTTTTCTACAGATGTTTATGGATCAGCACATAGGCTTTGTTGGCCCACTAGAGAGCAACGAATATCCAGACACTTGACAGAGCAGAGCAACACAGAGATTCTAAACTAAGCCTGCAAACTTTCATGCCTTGACTTAATTTATCTAACTAATTTTCCACTGAGTAATATCTTTGCATAAAATTCCATAGGCTCTAATGGAAAATAGAAAAATATACAAAATTTCTCCCCATCGAGAGAATACCTATCAATATGATATGAAAGATACTCCTTACCGAACCCTAAACCTAACCCTAACTTTAACACGAACTTAACAGTGATGCGAACCGTAACCCTAACCCTATTGGTTCATTCGCTGTAATGATTCCCATAAACTAAAATGGAGCGTGGAAGAACATGCATAATTCTTCCCAAACAACAGTATATCTTTCAGTAAGATATAAAAAAATATGTCTTACTCAACCCTAAACATAAACCTAACTTTAATCTGAAACTGTGACTCGAACCATAACCCTAACTTTAACCCTATGGGCCCTTACTGTGTAATGATTCCCATAAGCAACAATGGGCTTCCTCTGAGCGCAGCGACAGAACCATTTGAAAAGTCTCCAAAATAACACTTCAGGGTTGCTTAAACCCTCCAAACAACAGATTTTTAGACACCGCTGGATTGCTATAGTCCCTCAGCACACAAGAGGTCCTCTATCCCCACAGGAGTGGGCTACCTTTTCCAGCAGTGCCAAAAGCTTGCTCTGCAGGAGATTCCAATGTTCTCCTGAAATCAAACGTTTTAAGGATTAAATAACCCTTCAGGGCTACTTAACCCTTAAAACGTCAGATTTTTGGAGACCGTTGGATTGTTTCGGTCAGTGGGTGCACAGGAGCACCTCCATTCTTGCTGAGGTGGGCTGCCATGCACTATAGATTCTCATTCACTGTAATGACTTCCATAAGCTCTAATGGAAAATAGAAAAATATCCAAAATTTCTCCCCATCAAGAGAAGACCTATCAATGTGATATGAAAGATAATCCTTACCCAACCCTAAACCTAACCCTAACTTTAACATGAACCTAACAGTGACGCGAACCGTAACCCTACCCTAACTCTAACCCTATTGGTCCATTCGCTGTAATGATTCCCATACACTAAAATGGAGCGTAGAGGAACATTCATAATTCTTCCCCATCAACAGTATATCTTTTAGTAAGATATAAAAAAATATGTCTTACCCAACCCTTAACATAAACCTGACTTTAATCTCGAACCGTAACCCTAACTTTAACCCTATGGGCCCTTTCACTGTAACGATTCCCATAAGCAACAATGGGCTTCCTGTGAGCGCAGTGACAGAACCATTTGAAAGGTCTCCAAAATAACACTTCAGGGTTGCTTAACCCTTCAAACAACAGATTTTTAGACACTGCTAGATTGCTATAGTCCCTAAGCACAAAAGAGGTCCTCTATCCCCGCAGGAGTGGGCTACCTTTTCCAGCAGCGCCAAAAGCTTGCTCAGCAGAGGATTCCAATGTTCTCCTTAAATCAAATGTTTTAAGGGTTAAATAACTCAGTCTAATTAATCAACAAAGGCACAAATAGGTGCCAAGCTGAGCGTCTGCGTCATACAAAATTACAGTAGCTTAATATTGTGTACTTCCACATTCAAGCATTACTGCCAGTTACTATCACTTACATGTTGCAAGAAAGATGCAAGCAAATGGACTTGTGGTTTCCAAACAGTGACCCTCCCTCCCAGCTCCTAGCCATCCAGCAAAATCATTTTGGGGAGCAAAAGCTTTCAAAAACAGCTTGTGAGTTTGCTGTTCAAAGCTGAAAAACCCAAATGCCCAATCTATTCAGACTCACCTACAGAAACTCCAACTACAATAAGAAGAGATGGAATCACATGGCCATTTCCAGCTGTCTTCTTCTACATGAAACTGTCTCCAAATAAATGAATGTATGAAGAAAGTAGGTTAGTAGAAAGGCAAACCAGGGACTTCAGATCTCTTGTGTCTTGGATGGGGTTATACTCCCTTTGAGAAAGATCCAGGTGGGCAGCCATGTTGGTCTGAAGCAATAGAATAAAATTAAGAGTCCAGTGGCACCTTTAACGCCAACAAAGTAAGGTCTTAAAGGTGACATTTGACTGCTCCCTTTGAAAAGCTAGGTTCACAGCTTGGGAGAGCTACTTGACACCTTAGAAAACCAGGTGGCTGTGGTGGTCCAGAGCATTTTTGCCCAGCTTTGGCTTGTGAGTCAGTTGCACCCATTCCTGGTTCAATCAGATCTAGCCACAGTGACCCATGCCTTAGTCACATCTTGACTGAACAATTGTGCTGCTGCATACTTGAGGCTACCCTGAATGGGTTCTTCTTCCAATGAAAAAAGCAACTTAGGTTATTCAAGGAAGGCTTCTAACTTGAGCCAAAAGGAAAGGTGTGGTATAAATATTTAAAAGGAAAACAAACTTTGTTTAGTAGAGTGTTAGGATAGGGTAGGATCCAGCCAAAATGTCTTAAATCTGATGCACACTGCAGAGGTGTTACTTTTCATACTCTGGAGTCAGCTGAACCAAACCGCCCCTACAGCTCTGCTTGCAATGCAGGGTCCTTTCTGCTAGGATCTAGGCTGTGGTGACAACAGCAACAGATGCTTGCTGGGGGCTGACTTTAGACTTGCTGTCTTTGTTGCCATGGCCTTTGTATGAACCAAACTGATGCCAACATCATAGAGGCAACATGCAGGGTTGCCAGGTCTGTGTTGGAAAATACCTGGAGACTTTAGGGGTGGATCTGGAAGACGGCAGGGTTTGGGGATGAGCCTCAGCATGCTGCAATGCCATAGAGTCCACTTTTCTAAGCAGCTGCTTTCTCCAGGGGAGCTGATCTCTGCCAGCTGGAGATCAGCTGTAAAAGCAGGAGATCACCTGGCCCCACCCGGAGGCTGGCAACACTATCAGCTTGTTCCTAGACAAGGTCCCTCCAATCAGCCAGCCATCGGGAACTTTCCCATTAAGCTAAAGGCCCATTCAGCTCCTGTGTTGGTGACTCCTAGTTCTGTTGTCCTCTAAAAGAACCAGGAAGTTAAGCCACCCAGCCCTGATCTCTTAACAGCCAGCTGCTGTATCTGAGCCTGCTGAAGAAACCGTAGGTGGGCCCTTGAAAAAACTGGTTGTTTAGAGTGTGCTTTGCATGTGTGCAATTCAATGCAGGAAGACTTTATAAACATTCAAATAAAAAAGAGACTGGGAACAGAGACTCTACGAAATGCACCTCCACCCCATGCATTTTAGAGTAACATTGGAAGGGCTAGAACTGATAGCAAATCCAGGCAAACACCTCCCAAAATGTAGCAAGAACTGCCACTCTCCTTCCTCTCTCATGATGCAAAGTGAACCATTGCAAAGTGGTGGATGCAAAATGTCAGCTGAGGCAACACTTCCAAGCCAAGCAGAGGCTTATTCTAAGAACATGGAAGGGAGAAACAGAGGGCTGGGTTCTGCCCAAGCACTTGAGAGGGAAGGGCTTTCATAAGCCACAGGCTGAGACTTCTGTTCCCAGTCAGTATAACATTGAGCATGTGGTATATCCACTTAGGAGAAGGCCTTTGAGGAACCCAGATACAAGGGCTTGGGTTGAGCTATGAATATTGAATATCGCTGCAGTGATGGTCGCCATATTGTTTATTGAAACAATTCCATTTCAACAGGCTCCTGCAAAGAATGAGTAAAACCATTTGCAGATTTAGCCTCACAAAACCTTTGCTGCTCAAGACGTTTTTGCTGCATTGTTCTAGTGTCGTGATGAAGATTCCAAGTACAAGATAAATTTGCACAATTAAATTTTTGTTTGGATGACTAGACCAAGTAATAATTGATTGCTCATATCCCTAACTACATTAATGACTCTCTAATTAGCAAAACTTATCAGTATCTGTGGCTGGAGGGTTAATGCCTAGTGATAAAAATACAGGTGTGAAATAACTCAATTTACAGTATCAGAAGATGTTAATGATCTCACACAAAGAAGCAAGATCCCACGAAAAATACTCTGAATTTCTATTACTACCTACTGACAATCAGTTTTACATCATGCAGAAATTACTATACTTATCTTCTCATTAGCAACTAATCTCATTCATTCTTCTTGCCAAGCCAATTATAAGAAATTTTCTAGGCTGAAAGGAATTAATAGGACACTTGGACCTCACTCATTTTTCTCACGATTGAATAATTGATAACTACTTGTACATAAAACCAAAATAGTGGTGCTAAAGAATCAATAGAACCAAGGACAATAAAAGCTATAATGAGCCAGAGTGAATATAAACCTCTAATATTCTATTAAAAATTAATCATTTTTTTCTAGTATACAATCATATTATATTGTTGCAGATACTCCTGGGTTCTCAGAAACAAACCATTCACTCGCAGAACCAGTAAGTGCCAGAGACCCAAATTTGGTCATACTTTCCATTGCAAGTCCCATGGAATAAGATTCAAACCACTGAGAATTTTGAGGAAAAGGGGACTCTATTTTGATTGTGAAACCTGATCGAACTTGAATACATCATCAGCCCAACTTTAAACTACAATAATTTCTCTAAAAGGCAGGATGGCTTCTTCTTGTAGTGAGAGTCCACCAAGTTTTTTGTAATTCCTGGTCACTGACTCCAGGCTGTGAACTTATCCACCAACAACAACCCAGATAAAATAAAGACTTCGGCAGGAAACCAACGCAGATCTAGCTAACTCTATATTCTTTTTTTCCCCTTGTATTTTTATCTCATCCTTCCTCTAAGGAATGCAGAGTAACACACATAATTCTCTCATCTTTTCTCCTAAAAATGAAATCTTTGTGAGGTAGTTTAGACTGGAAGAGAGGGACTGGCCCAGGGGGCCACCCAAAGAATTTCACAGCAAAAGTGAGAATCTCTCTCTCTCTGCAGTTCTTAACCTCTATACAATACACTATTATCAGGTTATGCCCATATGTTTGCAGATCAACAATGCAATACTAAGAAGATGTATACTCTTCTAAGTTTACTGACTTCAATGGTATTAAGGATGTAACTAGAGTTACCAGTCTGAAGGTGAGTCCTGTAAAAGACATGGCAACCTTGGTGGGTGGACTGTATGTAGGGTTGCCAATTCTAGCTTGGAAATTCCTAGAGTTTGGGGGGCAGAGCCAGGGGAAGGCAAAATTCGGAGGGAGCTCAGTGGAGATGTGATGCAGTAGAGTCCACCCTGTGGAGTGGTCATTTCTTCCTGACAAACTGATTTCTGTAGCCTCCATATCAGCTGTAATTCCTGGAGAACCCCAAGACCCACCTGGAGGACAGAAACCATGTCTCTGTGATGTCAAATCTCTACTGAGCTCCCTCTCATCCCTAAACTCTGCTCCCCACGGCACTGTCCACCAATCTCAGGAATTTCCTGGCCTAGACCTGGCAATCCTAGACTGTACTACAAGAAATCTAGCATTCCCTTCTTACAAACTAGTATCCAAGATGGAGTCAGTATCTGAATTACTTCATAGTAAAACACAGATCATACTATAGCCTTCTGACAGTGTTAGCTATGGAAGCCTGTCAAAGTAAGTAACACCAATGCAATTCACAAACTGAGCCCAGATTAGACAGCCATAAGAATAACCAATTTAACCTTCTTCTGTTTTGATCTGAGAGTCCTAGGCATGACTTATGAAGCCCAGAAGAATTCCCTTTTTATTGTTCTCTCTCTTATGAAGTCCTACACGGGTACTTCCATGGGGAGTGGAAACAGACTGACTACAGATGGAGGTGGGGAGTGATTGTGAGGATTCAGGACCACAGTATTATTCCAAAATGGCAAATCAGCCTCATATCTAGATGTTACTGTTCAATGCGTCTGTCCAACACAGCTGATAAATGACCTGCCAAATTCGATATAGAATTATTAGTGTCACAAAAGATTAAAACAGGAGAAAATTGTAACTATATATGGGGTTATCAGACCAAAAATGTTTTACTCTACGCTTGTGGACAAGTGTTTGAAAAGTGCAATTCACTTATTCTATAACTGCGTTTTTGTACAATCTCCTTTATCTTGTGTGAACAGTAACTGTGGACTAACTATGACATTATTATAGCTTTACACGGCCTTCAGCCTTGGAACAATGGGCCAGAAGTTAATCATATCCACCTCTATTTAAAAAAAATCTCTCAAAACAACCTTTTCACTTACATTATTGCCTTGTAGTGGAAAGAAATCCCACCTGGTTTGAAATCTTTGAAGAACTTCTGATTTCATCAGAATATAATTGCCTGCTAGCTTTCTTTTTAATCTTCTTTAGTTCAAGTTTCCTGAAGATCAAAGAGGACTCATTCAGACAGATGCATTTTCATGCCAGTGGCTAGGAGGAGTAACAGCCTTCAAGGAAACTGCTCAGTGAATCCATAAGTAATCAGAAAGCAGAATAAAGAATAGAAAAAGGTCAATGGACAAGAAGGAGAATTTTGGTTTTCACTAAAAACGCTCATTGAAAAACCAATTTGATAGAACCAGTAACTGTTCTGCTAAAGGAAACTTTCACTTAAATGGAAAACTTCAAGAAAGAGGTGAAAGAACATGGAAGCTCATATATATACACATAACCTGGCTGGGTTCTTTGTTCTTATGTACACTGCTGGTATACGCAGTTCTGAGACTCAAAACAAAGGAATCAAATATCACCACTGCAATTTGCACTACATAATAAGACTTCTGTTCTAAAATTTTACTGAAGCTCCCTTGATAATTCCCATTATTAGAAGAATATCCATAGTACACAGTGTGCTAGATTCATAGAACATACAGCAATCTATGTATCTATCATCCTACTAGTTCAATGGAAAAGAAGAGTTAAAAGAATAGGGACGAAGATGCATTTAGCAGTTTTAATTAACACCAACTGGTGGCTGGAGATCTCCTGGGATTACAACTGATCTCTGAGCAATGGAGATGCATTTACTTAGAGAAAATGGACACTTTGGAAGGTGGGCTATATGGCATTGTATCCCCCTGAATTCCCTTTCCTCACCAAATCCTGCCTCCTCAGGCTCCATTCCCCTAAATCTCCAGGTATTTCCCAAACTCAAGCTGGCAACCCTATTTCTTAATAACCTAACAAGGTTTGAACTTTTTAACAACAGGAAACTTATGTTTCTGAAAAGGAAAGAGAGGCTATTATGTCTGCCGTATGTTTTGCTCAGACATCTTAGATAAGTCACCTTCAACAACTCAAACAGACCTGGAAAAGAAACTTTCACTTTTTATAGTACGAAGAGAAAAGAGTTAATATTTCCTGATTTTTTTTTCCCTGTTGCTTGCATATGCTTTATGCTGCTAATGAACCTCAGCAACAGAAAAACTGTGGGAAATAGTTTCCTGAAAGCGTGAATCCATGACAGACTCACTGAGAAACATGATACATTGCATAAATGCACATATGTTCTTTGAAGAGACCAAAACGTGATTTAAAACCGCTTCCCTTCTTCCCTTAATTAAAACGTTTGGTGGCCAAAAAGATTCAGAGCGTGACTTAACAACTTCATCCTAGTCTTTAAATCAAGCCCCAGTTAGATAGTTTATCATCATAATATCAGAGATTGCAAACTACAGAGATTATAATTTGTTTTACCTATTTGTCTGGAAACAGCTACTCCAATCCTGCAAATGCATTGATCTACAGATATGGATTGGAATGTGTGCGCTGAAACAGATGTGAGGCTCTGGGATAGGAGGCTGAACTAATGTAGCCACTCATAGTAAAAGTTAATTTAAAATTCAATGACATCTTCAGTCAAACAATTCTCAATTTTTTCCCCCAGAATATCAACCGTAATGCCATTTCCTCAGACTAACCTGTCTGTCAGAAAGGCTAAGGAATGATAAAAACTGACTTTCCCACTCACTTATATATATATATATCTTGCTTGATTAAATCTCTTTCTGGAAGACATCCATCTTTTGTTCAATCTCCAGTGAGCATTTGTGTATTGATTATACACTGGATGAGAGAGCAAAACAAAAGCTATTGGGATGGTCACAAAAAATTAATGTAAAAGAATATATGATAAATGGCTTAATAGTGGAAGCATTTTCTTAAACAAGTACCAGGATACAAGACCAAAATGTATCTGGCTCGCCAATAAATTCTCATTTCAAGTCAGAGGCATTATAGTTCATCACCACGCTGACCAGAGTGTCACCTACCCTAAAGCACCCATTATGAATTCTATCCTTTCGCAAAAGGAGTTTGAAGCAATACACCCAAAATAGCACTGCAAGAGCACAGCTGTCATCTTGTCAGTACCCAGCCCATTGCAAGGAAGCTGAAGATGCATCCAAGGCCTCTTGAGACATTTTAAGGCATCAAACAATTTGTGTTCTGGAAACCATACGGTACCCTCTTTAAAGCATGGTCTTCTTCAATTCCTGACTATATCTTAATCCACACGGGTTGTGCTGAATTGATCAATCTCCTGACAGATAAGTCGGAGTAACCAGAAAAAAACCGAGCATCTCTTTTCTTCTGTTTGACTGTTAACTGTGTGTGGACACCAGTTCCTCCTACTGAGAAAAAGCCAAATCTTGCAAAACCCTATGCTGTGCAGTACCGTTGTTGTCTGAGACAAGAGATGGATAACAATGGAAGCAAGCAGAGGATATCACTGAAACACCTTTGTCACAACCCTTTGCACAAGGCATCGAAGCGGCTGTGAACTACCACCTTGCTGGGTGTATTCTTCTTAAACAACAAAGCACGCTTTCTTGAAGCAAAGATCCTCTAAAAAGGGCTCGCTGGCATTTCAGCCTGCAAATCTCCTATGGGTATGACAAAAGCATTTTTTTTTTCAGTGTTCAAAGTAAGTTGCATCCTATATCATAGTTTAATGAATTAGTGGGATCCCTATATTCTAATCTGTGGAAACAGCAAGTCACCAATTAAACTCACCCATTAATGGGGGTGGGGGGAGAAGAGTCCCTGGATGATTCCACCTTGCAACATGGGTAATGTGAACAGATACTGACAGCAGGGAATGCCTTCCTAACATGCACAGGAAGGAACATGTCAGGAGAGAAGTTCCTCCAAGAGCATTTAATTTGGTATCCTTAACAATACAGTTCTAAGCAGAGTTATATGCTTTTCGAAGCCTGTCGACTTCAATAGATCTAGAAAAATGCAGCTCTTCTTAGGATTGCACCATACGTTTTTCATAAGCAAGGATGTTCAAACTGTATTACAAAGAATGATATTTATACCACCGACGCCGCCTCATTTAATTCTATTTAACTGTTTAATTTTTAACTGTTTTATTGTACGATTTTAACTGTTTTATTGCGTTGTAACCCAGCCTGAGCCCATCTTGAGAAAGGGTGGACTATAAAATTCACAAAATTAAATAAATAAATGCGAAACAGCTTCCACCTTTGTTTTTCACACAGGATGAAAATCCAGCAGGCAGGCAAGTAAGGTTACCACTTACCAGGTCCGACTCAGGAAATATCTGGGGACTTCAGGGGTGCAGCCAGGAGACTTCAGGGGTGCAGCCAAGATCAAGGCTGTACAAACATGATTTAACTCCAAAGGGAGTTCTGGCCATCACATTTAAAGGGACCACACTTCTTTTAAATGCCTTCCTTCCATTGAAAATAATGAAGGATGGGGCACCTTCTTTTGGGGCTCATAGAATTGGACTTTGGCTTCCTTGGCTGAGTCAATCCATCTCATCTTGGGTCTTCTTCTTTTCCTGCTGCCTTCAGCTTTTCCTAGCGTTATTGTCTTTTCCGGTGAGTCTTGTTTTCTCATAATGTGGCCAAAGTATAATAGCCTCAGTTTGGTCATTTTAGCTCATAGGGAGAGTTCAAGCTTTAGCTGATCTAGAGGCCACTTAATTTGTCCGTTGGCAGTCCATGTTATCTGTAAAACTCTCCTCCTCTAATACCACATTGCAAATTAATCAACTTTCTTCCCATGAGCTTTTATTCATTGCCCAACTTTCACACCTATACATAGTAATGAAGAACACTATCAGGGGTGGAATTCTAGCAGGAGCTCCTTTGCATATTAGGTCACATACCCCTGATGTGGCCAATCCTCCAAGAGATTACAAAAAAGAGCCTTGTAAACTCTTGGAGAATTGGTTACATTACAGGTGTGTGGCCTAATATGCAAAGAAGCTCCTGCTAGAATTCTAACCCTGAATAATATAGAGAGTAAGTTATCTTGATCTTGGTCACCAGTGACACATCCTTGCACTGGTGTGTGGACACCAGTTCCTCCTACCGAGAAAAAGCCAAATCTTGCAAAACCCTATGCTGTGTGGTACTGTTGTTGTCTGAGACAAGAGATGGATAACAATGGAAGCAAGCAAAGGATATCACTGAAACACCTTTGTGTTTCATGGCTGTCCTTCATGGCTGTCCTTCCCAGTCTCAGCCTCTCTCTGATTTTAGCTTGCTAATCCTATGCCTATATATTACCGAGAGAGAGAGCATATACAGCATGTCTAGCCAAGTGCCTCATCTCTCTCCCACACACCCCTGCTGCTGGTACACCCACACCTTTGCAGGTAGACATTACATTTTTCCAACATGAAACTGCTACCTTTCTTTGTAGCCTAACAACTTAGTGATGTGTATGCGTGTGTGTATCCAAGACTGAAACACAATGGTAATCTCTACCAAACAAATCACTCCTACTTAATTTTGTATTGCAATGCAGACCGGGCAGGTGAAAAGCCATGGCATCTGCCTTAAATCAGCACTATGCTGTGCTGCAGTTGCACTGAACAGAAACAAAAGATGCACTCTCACCGAAGCAATCCTTTTTCAAAAGAGAGACAGACAGACACCGGGACAGCTTGAACTGTCAAACCGCTGTGCTCAGTGCTGACCTGCCAGACAGCTGATGAGTGCAAAATTCTTTTAAAAGGAATTACAGTCATTTCAGTGTCTGCTCCGGGAAACACACTGCTAATAAGATTCCTCTTTTAACAAATTAAAGGCCAGTCAAAAGTCAATGAACTCAGCACATGGTTTGTAATTTGTGGGTCGTTACATATTTATTGATTGTGTCAGACAAATGTCGAGTGCACTCTTGCACTTCACAAAAACTATGCAACGTCAGCCTGTTGTGATCAGTCCACAGGAGATTGGTTAGCAAAATCCTTGCATACAGTCTGGTCCACAATACAATTAAGGGCAACAGGGTTATCACCAGCAGGGTCAGTTTAATCAAGCTATTTAAAACTCTAAATTGTTCATTGTATCTCATATACCAAGAACTAATGTGTAACCTTGCACTGACTAGCCCACCAAGCTACCCTAATCTCATCTGATCTCGAAAGCTAAGCAAGGTCAACTCTGGTTTGTACTTGGATGGGAGACTATCAAGGAATAACAAGGTCATGACCCAGAGGCAGGCAATGGCAAACCACCCCTAAATGTCTCTTACCCTTGAAACCACTATGGGGTTGTCCTAAATCAGCGGCGACTAGATGGCCAAAAATAAAAATTGTGCAACATTGTAGAAATCCAGACTAGCGACGGGAATGAACCAGGAAATGAACCAGGCCAGTTAATGGTTCATTTCAAACCAGTTTATTGGGTCGCATAATTCCTGTAACAAAAAACGAACTGCATTTCCTTATGGTGGTTTGTTTGGTTCGTTTTTGCGGTTCCTTCTCCAGACAACCTCAAGCAATTCCTAGGCAATGCTGGGGGTGGACTTGTGGAGAGCCTTAGAAACACCCAAAGCAGTTGCCCATAGCTTGATTGGCAGCTCTGGGAACCAACCACAGGGCTCCCATTCTGCTCTACGGGAGCAGATTATATACCAGTATAATACCACACCCTGACCTAGCTGCTTTCACTTTGCAGCACGAAGAGAGAAGAGTTAGTTCAGTTGTTGTTTACCGCATGGCTGATTTAGGGGAGGCTTTGAGGGACTCTCCCCCCCCCCCCACATAGTGGGACAATTTTTTAAACAGGTCTCCCAACTGGGAAGGTGTTCCTTGCAATGGTTCCAGGGACTGAACCTGAAGCTAGAGCTGAGCTTTCCTGGGGCCACCTGCTTTGGGGGGCTACCACTTGGACATCCCAAATCCAATCTTCTCCAAACTTGGAAGGCTGGTGGAGGAGATCCTGCTGAAGACCATGAATTTGGCATCTCTAACTCACGAGGGGACTGTTCTACCACCTTCTTAATCAAACAAACCATAAAATGGTTCAGGAAATAAAAAAAAACCCATTAACCAACATGAACCATCAGTTCAGGTAAACGAACAAACCACATACCACCATTTTCCTGGTTCATGCTGATTTCTAATTCAGACCAATTGGTGATCATAACAATGTATATCTGCTAGACATATTAGTTCAAATATGTACATGAGCCCAATAAGGGTGTTACCGTGGAGCAGCATATGCAAAATAACTGACAAAACTCTGACTGCCTCTGAATATGGAGGTTTCCTTTAGTAGCCATTGATAAGACCTATCCTCCCCCTTTTAAAGCTGTCTATACCTGTGGCATCACTATGCCAGTAAATTCCACATTTTAATCACTCTTTGTATTGCCTATTTGTCTCTCCTGAATTTACCGCTCATCAGCTTCAGTGATATATTTTATCTATATTGTAAGTCACCTTAAATGCCATCAGGCAGCCAATAAATATTTTTACATACATTAATAATAAAATAAAGCAGTCAAGGCACAAAATGCTGTGAGTCTCACATCTCAGCATACTGACAGTTTGCTGAGGATGGGCTATTTCACGACACCAAATTGGAGGAAACGCAAATCAGGTCTTACTATACTTTGGAAATATTCACTTGTTATTTCTTGCTTTCTTTCCCTTTCTTGAAACAATCACATATGCCGGCCCAGACTGCAGGAACCCAAATCAATGAGTTCATAACCATATTGACTAAGAATCCACCTACCCACTTCATGTCACATCACCTGCAAAATGTCAGTGTCACAAATGGCTGTCCTCATTTCAGGTAATTGATCTCTTTGCTACCTGCTGCTTAATGACTGACTTGTTCACCGCATAAAAGAACATACCTAATGACAGAACAGCACAAATGCAGTAATTGGACAATCAAGTATTCTATCTCCAAGATTAATACAGGAGAGCTCACATAAACTCCTCCATTCAATAAATGCTAGAAAAACACTCCACTTACTGTTCTGCCATCTCTCTCCAGCTCAGAAGTGGGCCACTCACCTTTCACCATACAAAATATCAAGTAAATAGAAAGGCTTCAAGTGTTGTTGGTGTGTCACATTTCCCTTCTCTGCTTACAAAAAAAAAAATGTTTCAAGATCCTGAGGTGGTTTATTGTCAAGCCATACAGCCAACTTTGTGGAATTTTCAGGAAGTTTTATAAAGAAAATGTTCCCACCTGCTGCAAAACTAGTTAAAGATCCAAAATTCAGGATGAATAAGATTTTTTTTTCACAAAAAGGGACTTTTGTCCAATTTCTCTGAGCTGCAAGACCATCTCCAGGGTCAAATATAGCTCAGAGATTCAAAGCGCATCATTTTAACCACGCTAGCTTTCTGAACACAATGGACTGCTTCACAGACAAGACTTCTGGCTATGCTTCAGGAATATGTTTCCCCAGACTTCCTAGTTCTCAGCAATCCAATTTGCTGACCTGCATGTAACAGCAATCTATGTTTTGTGTTGCCGTTCCCATACAGAATTGGAAACCCATTTTATACCATAGTTTTCATCTCTGGTTTGAAGGACAAATGAATTCTGAAATTATTTATGACGGTCATAGACCAGCAAACAATTAATAAAAGTCCAATTCGTAACCAATAAAGGAGATATAATTATAAAATAATAAAATATGATACTATCTAAAATATGAATACAAACTTTAAGACACAGAAGATGTAAAATTAATGTTAAAACCAAGTATAAACTAAAAACCCTGTCTAGACCTCTTTGTTTCTTCTCTAATTCAATACGTTATCCAGCCAAATTTAGCAACCCTCCTAGTCAAATTTTGATTATTGCCCACAAGAATAATTGACATAAGTATCTTCCTATTGCGACCCAAGTAGGCATTGACAATTGGCATGACCAATACTTTCCTGATGTCATGACATAAACTGCAGTCAAAAATAATGTGTTCTACTGATTCATCAAGGTATGCTTTGCCCTCATCAAAGCATACCTTGCCAGTTTTGATACAGTGACAAACTACAGCTTGTCACAGACCACAAAAAGTGGGGGAGAAAATAAAAAAATGGAAGGGGAGAGGGGTTTTTTTCCCCTTCTGACATAGTGACTGGTGAACTCAGCAATTAGTTTCAAGAGCAGCTTTCATATTTAATATTTCAGAATATCTGGGTAGGATTGCCAGCCAAAGGTTCACAACTCCAAGGAGCTTTTGGGGGTGGGGTTTGAGCATCATACACCACTGGGGATGCTCTACCAATCCCCCCCCCCAAACTCTATGGTTTTATTGTAGAGTTTGGGGTGCACTGCTACAGTCTTTCCGTCAACATGTGATATCACCTCTGGTTATGTGACTAGAAGTGATGTCACAGCATCACCATGCCATTTTTCCAGCCTGATTTCTCCCACAAGAGTGGGAGACCTGCTCCTCCCATTTGTGGGGGCATGGGTCTTTTTAAAATGTACACACAGCAATCAAGACTAATACCAACCTTGGATTCTCCAGAAGTCACTACACTGCACAGCTTATAGCTGAACCCAAGATTTTTCCATTGGCTTAACAGCATCGCCTTGCCAAAATGTATAGCAAACGGTATATTCCCAGTTCTGGCCACAGGAATCTATTTGTATTTTTTTGCAAATGAACATAACTGTCAGGTGCTGTTCAATCGCTCATCTCAAAAACATGCTCTTAACACAGATACCAAGCCTTAAAACCTACTATCTATAGAACCTCATCTTTCCTTGAATCCATTTTTAATAGATCATTTCTTGGGATTTAGACTGACTCTTGCGTAAGTTAAAGCTGCCTTTCCCCAGCCAAACATAACCAAACAAAACAGCAGAACAATTATTTTTTCATGAAAAACCTACATTCTATAAGGCTGTCCTGTTAAATGAAGTCCTGGATAAATACTGAGCCCAACATCAGAATTTTCTATTTAAATGGTAATTTTAAAGAAACAGCTGCAATATTGTAACATCAGGTCTCTTAGGCCATCAGGGAACTATCCAGATCATGTAAGCTTTTTTGTCTTTTCTGTTTTCAATAAACTGTGCTCCTGAAGTTCTAGAAAGGGAACTTCTGAAACAAGTAATTGGACACAGAATGAGGCCAATGACCAAATTTTCCTTATCTTCCATAGACTCACACTTCACTGTTCCTATCAGGGAATCTGACTCACTCACCTAGAACAGATTTCTCCTGAAAATAAATATTTTGGTCCCAAGACTATTTAATAGATTTAACTAAGAATAATTTGCTCAGTGTTCAAGTCAGCTTTATATTTAAATGTCTATTTTATATGCCTGCTCACGTCTGGCCTCATAAAGTTCCATTGACTTCTTGCCCACAGCCGTCCAGAAGCTAATTCATAAATGCGGCTGTACATTTTCTCAATGGATGTGGAATAGCTCATTCATTCATCCATTCATTCATCATTTTATTTATATCCCGCACTCCCCGCCAAAGCAGGCTCAGGGCGGCTAACAACATGAATCAATACATTAAGTTATACAGTGATATTTAAAACAAAAGTATTTAACAATTGATTAAAATTCTAAAATTCAAACATTAATAAATTAATAAAATTAGTATGCTGCACATTGGTTGCAGGTGAAATTAAAAAGAATAGCTCAATACAACACAGGGACGACTGTATAAATCACAATCTAGACAAACCTGATATTTGGCCTTCATTCGTACTTTTCAATATACAACCACATGGCTTTGCATACTGGGGAGAGCCAGTTTGGTGTAGTGGTTAAGTGTATGGACTCTTACCTGGGAGAACCGGGTTTGATTCCCCACTCCTCCACTTGCACCTGCTGGAATGGCCTTGGGTCAGCCAGAGCTCTGGCAGAGGTTGTCCTTGAAAGGGCAGCTGCTGTGAGAGCCCTCTCCAGCCCCACCCACCTCACAGGGTGTCTGTTGTGGGGGAGGAAGGTAAAGGAGATTGTGAGCCGCTCTGAGACTCTTTGGAGTGGAGGGCGGGATATAAATCCAATATCTTCTTCTTCTTCTACTTATCTCCAGAAACATCTCCAGAAACATTCTGGAGAGCCAGTTTGGTGTAGTGGTTAAGTGTGCGGACTCTTATCTGGGAGAACCGGGTTTGATTCCCCACTCCTCCACTTGCACCTGCTAGCATGGCCTTGAGTCAGCCACAGCTCTGACAGAGGTTGTCCTTGAAAGGGCAGCTGCTGTGAGAGCCCTCTCCAGCCACACCCACCTCACAGGGTGTCTGTTGTGGGGGAGGAAGGTAAAGGAGATTGTGAGCAGCTCTGAGGCTCTTTGGAGTGGAGGGTGGGTTATAAATCCAATATCTTAATCTACCTCACAGGGTGTCTGTCGTGGAGGAGGAAGGTAAAGGAGATTGTGAGCCGCTCTGAGACTCTTTGGAGTGGAGGGCGGGATATAAATCCAATATTATCTTCTTCGTCATCATCTATTCAGATGTTATTATCCCAACCAGCTAGAATTCATACGTTTGACTTATAAGGTCAGAGTGAACAACAGCTCACCATCAGGAATATATATATGGCAAGCCAAATGCTTTGGTCTAGCCATCTGGTAGAACGGTGAACAGCATGTGGAAAGGCATGCAGCCAGACAAGCTTTCGATTTAGAAAACTCAGGTGACTGCTTGTGGAAACTCCTGCACATATAAATTGAAAACGGGAGACAATCAGGAACAAATAATTCAACAACATTTTAGCGCTAGTATAACAGGGGTCTCAAACAGCTAACTTGGGAGCTAGTGGTGGCACACCAACCACTACAGAGGAGCTCATGCATTCCCTAGAAAAGAAAACCCAGAAAAGTATCTGTTCTGGACTTTTAAAAGGTTTATTGCATAGTATTTTTCTCTGCTATATTCAGCCAACAGTTTCATTTCTGGTGCTCTTCCCAGTCCATATTCCATTTGTAGGACAGAACAAAAACTGGGTAGCATTCTGGGGAGGCGCGAGAGAGAAGCTTGGCATGTTTTTCATTACTCTAAAGTAGCTCTCATTAAAGAAAAGGCTAGAGAAGCCTGCAGTACCCAGTTAATTTCCATGTTGTTGTTTTTCAGTTTTTGTAATGGTAAATAGCCTACTGAATGAGGTTATTACCCTATAATTTTTGGTAATCTTTGATACAATACACATGTATCATGCACAAATAGCCATATTATTCTTCATTCCTTCTAAGTTTATCAACATCAAGCGTTGAGTCACTTTCTATAGCCAACTCAGGCATCACAACCTGTGCACAAGTAGCAACAAATTCATGTATAAATCACTTAGAAAGAGGTTAACTAAGAATAAGGTTGCTATACAGAGGAAGGCAAACCACACCTCTGCTCATCTCTTGCCCTGAAAATAACATGATGGGGTAGGGATGCCAACCCCCAGGTGGGACATGGGGAACCTCCAGAATTACAGTTCATCTCCAGACTAGAGAGATCAGTTCTCCTGGAGAAACTGGATGCTTTGGAGGAAAGGTTCTGTGTTATTGTACCTCCTGAGGTACCTTTCCTCTCTAAGCTCCACCCCCATATCTCCAGGAGTTTCCCAGTTTGGATCTGGCAACCATCCCCAGCCTCTGTTTGGATCTGGCAACCCTATGCTAGAGTCACTATAAGTTGATTGCAACTTGACGGCTCACTTTACCTTCATTAAATGTTGCCATTCCTTTAGTGTTGTGTATGAGGACTCAAATGAAGACTTACATGGGTGGTCCTGCCGGGCTCATTGGACCCATTAGAACGGAGCTTGGGGACCTGGGAACAATGGGCAGCAGGATCCAAATCCCTGCTGCCCTGCTCCAATCACGGG
Source organism: Heteronotia binoei (assembly GCF_032191835.1). NCBI lineage: Eukaryota > Metazoa > Chordata > Lepidosauria > Squamata > Gekkonidae > Heteronotia > Heteronotia binoei. The sequence continues at coordinate 9,600,616 of NC_083242.1, forward strand.
CCCCCTGCTGGTTTAAATGACTCAATAACGTGCTTGCGTGGGAACCCTGAGTTGTACATAGTTGGCCTCTTTGGCTCAGTTATTCAGTCTTTTAATGCAGCCCTGTTCCATGCTGTACCTAATAAAGAGCGGATGATCACTACCACCTTGCCTCTTCATTGCGTTGAACCCACTGTATTATACTTAGTATCATATTCTGGCTCAAAGCTGAGCGTGATGGAAAAACCTCCTCACCATTCCTAAATCAGGGACGGGAGGGAGGTTCTTATGAAGTCCTGAGCTTCAAATCAGGCAAGAACAGAACCGCAAGCTAATGAAATAGGAGATAACACCTCAATGCTCCTGAGTCCTTGCATAATCACACACAAAACCGGGAGGAGGGAGGGAGGGAGGGAGGGAGAAGTGGCAGCCACAACATATGGATGGTTAGCAGATAAAAAATTATGAACTAATTGTCAAAATGCCCACTGGCCACAAGCGAACCTTCAGACATGCTTGATATAGCTTCTTGGAGGGCAGCCATTATTATGAATGCATAGGACAACATTTGAAACTCAAATTCGCAAAGAACGGAAGAGGGGAATATTGGTATTCAGTATTCTTGACTTGTTAGGCTACAAAACCTTTATTACCATTAGAAATCTGCTCAAGAGGTTTCCTTAGCAAACTATGCTTCTCCAAGTCCTGCAGAGAGGATATAAACATTCTTTATTAGTAACGGTAGGTTCTTCACTTGCTCCATCTGTTTACTCCTCTGATAAGGCAACGTAATTTTGTTCCTGTGCATAAAGTAGGAAATTTGCATGCATTTGTGGCTTTCCCAGTCCATTTCTAACATGGGGGCAAGGAGAAAGCATTCCTTTGAAACTACAGTTTGCAGTCAAGGTTCCTCTTAAAAACTACATCAAGGAGAGAACCGGAGCTTTGTCACTTTTCAAAGCTTCAGCTCTATACCAAGTTAAAATGGTATCTTTCAAGCAGGGGGTATTATTAAGTATGTCGCTTGCTGTCACTGCAGGAACCGTCTTTGCTCTTAACAAACACTTATGATGACCAGAGCTCTTTCCTCGGGGAGGGGGGGGGGGCAGCACCTTTTTTCAAGCAACAGTAATATTTCTATGACAAATCCATTTCCCCTCCCATTCAGTTACATAAAGTAATATTAGAACACTTGGTTTGATAATAAATAGGGGGTTTGAAGTGGAGCGGCAAGACAATATTTTCCAGAGTTCTTCGTAACCTAACTGATTCTTATCCCAGTTTAGGTACTGAGAGTTCTGATAGACAAATTGATAATATACAAAAATCCCTAAACAATGGTTTTATCTCGCGTGCTGTGGAACTGAATATTTACAAGCATAATGAGATGCTGAGAATTTGCAAACCATAGAAATAAACAATTAAATGCTTTAGCGAAAAGTAATAGAACACAATCTACCTCCATTATGACTTGCAATGGATGGCAAATTCCTTTTGGAGGGCAGAATTAAGCTTCTTCCTTTGTGCTATCGCTAACGTAAAATGTTAGCAACAGAATGATATTGCATTCCACATCTGTTACAAAAGTTAACACACTAAAGTATCATTAAAAAGAGCTAAGAATCTGGTCTCGGCAGATCACTTGCCATTTAAAGCCATCTAATGTAAAGCAGAGGAATTTTAATTCAAAAGACAGCACATCAATATCCACAGTGCCCTACATAAGCATGCAACCAACTTTAACTACATATGCATTGTGATCCCCCACCCCCCCCCAAAAGGAATTAGAATAAAACACCCCTATTGCTTACTTTTTTAAAAATCACTAAGGTAACTGTGCAATAAGGGAGTACAAAATAACCCATGAACAATGTAATACGACTAGGATTACAAAATTAAAAAAACAATGTAAGCAACAAATTGCTGAAGGCAAAATATACTGCAAGTAATGCAGCTAGTGGCATTACAAGGTATAAGACGATGCAGTTAAGTAATCCCTACAATACCCAATGCTTCAGACTACAATCCCATTCTATTACGAAGGTGACCTCCTAAACCAGGGGTGGCCAAACTGCAGCATAGGAGCCACCAATGTTCCCTCTAAACTGAAGAGTCTTGTGAGCAAAAAATTCTACTTCGTGAGCTACTGGCATTAAAGTTGTGAGCTACTGCATAAATTAGTGTGCTCTGGAGCCATCCTTCCCAAGTTAAGACAAAAATCTGTGAGCTGGAGGCTAAAAATCTGTGAGCTAGCTCATGCTAACACAGCTTAGAGGGAACACTGGGAGCCACATGTGGCTCTTTCACACATATTGTGTGGCTCTTGAAGTCCCCACTGCCCTGTCAGCAGGCTTGAAGAAGGCATTTGTCTCTTTAAATCATTTATCCAACGCAAGGTAGCTGGCAACTTGGAGAATAGGCTTCCCAACCCTCCTGCTCTGGCGGGAGTCCCCTGGGTTTGCAGCCTCATCTCCCGGTCTTCAAGAAGTGGGAAGCGGGGGGGGGGAAGGGGGGGGAGAACATACCTGTAGGCTTCATTATAGAGCTCCTGAGCCGTTTGTAAAATGTCTGCCCCTTTAAGGCTGGGCAGGGAGCAGGAAGGGCATGGGAGAACAGCCCCGCCCTTTCTTTTGCTTTCACTTTCACAGCAAGAGTTCTCCGGAAGAAGATCTGGTAAGTGTGTGTGTGTGAGAGGGAGGGGGCAGGGGATTCCCTGATTTGGAGGCCCTCCCCCCTTTTAGAAAGCGTGGGGGGGGGAGGGAAATGTCTACTGGGCATTCTATTATTCCCCATGGAGAACGATTCCCATAGGGAATAATAGGGAATTCATCCGTTGGTATTGGGGGCTCTGGGGGGACTATTTTTTGAGGTAGAGGCACCAAATTTTTAGTATAACATCTAGTGCCTCTCCCCAAAATACCCCCCAAGTTTCAAAACGATTGGACCAGAGGGTCCAATTCTATGAGCCCCAAAAGATGGTGCCCCTATACTTCATTATTTCCTATGGAAGAAAGGAATTTTAAAAGGTGTGCTGTCCCTTTAAATGTGATGGCCAGAACTCCCTTGGAGTTCAATTATGCTTGTCACATCCTTGTTCTTGGCTCCACCCCAATGTCTCCTGGCTCCACCCCCAAAGTCTCCTGGCTCCACCCCCAAAGTCCCCAGATTTTTCTTTAATTGGACTTGGCAACCCTATTGGAGAATGCATTTAAAGTTGCTTTCTTTCCACCACTTCCTCCCCTATTTTTCTTCCTTCCTGTCTTGTGGCTCTCAAATATCTGACATTCATGTCTTGAGGCTCTTAAACATCTGTTTAATCTATGTGGCTCTTACATTAAGCAAGTTTGGCCACCCCTGTCCTAAACAGTTTCATTCCACTACAGGGTTTTGTAGGTAAACAATGTTGATGCGCCTGTGCTTAGTGAGGGTGGTTTTAGTGACGCAAAGAATGAAGGCTTGCACACAGTAGTGTTAAAACGACTATATACATTTTATTTACACCTCCACTCTCCAGTCCGACAGAATGCTCCGCTGCTCTCCACCATACATATCCCACACACAGTAAAGTGTCTCTGTACATTTATACATCAGGTCCAGCCAGGTAACCAATCAGCTTCCTGCAAAGTCATGCTGACACTGCTTAGGCTGATGCAATCTGGCAACCAGCCACCTTCTGTCACTTAGATGATCTACCTGGCAGTTCAGTTTCACTTTCCCAGCATGTGCTAGAAACTGTTTACCTTTACATAAACTGACAGACAACCCATATTTGACATTCCTGTCTTAAACACCACAAGGTGGATGGCAAGGTCCACCCTTCCACAAATGGACAACATCTTTTGCTCACATAAGGGTTGTTTTACAACATAATGCTAGAGAATAACCCAATAATACAAAACCAAAGCCCAATGAAGTCAATGGGCACCAGCCAGCCCTGAAGGGAGGCGAAGCAAAGCCAGCCAAGCTGGTGCGCAATTGCTGTCTTCGCTCTGCCTCCCTTCCAATCAGAAGGGAAGCAGAGCAAAGCCAGTGGGTGCACGCCTTGGCCTCCCAGTTTTTTCCTGGGTGTTCTCCCCACCCTGCCTCACCGTGCAGGCAGCAAGGTGCAGCACCACGGGGCCACGGGGGGCAGGAGTCTGCCTGGGGCAGCATGTACCCTAGGGCTGGTCCTGGATCCAAGAAAATGGTTTTAGCAGTGTAACTCTCTCGAATCGCATAAGAGTTTGTGCTACCTCTTGTGCGTGTGAAAGCATGAAAACAGCCACAAACCCTATTATAGCACAGTGGAAACTCCTGCACAAGCGCTGTAAAACAGGGCTAACGGCTATTTCCTTTCCCATTCACAGTTCCTTTCAATACAAGACAATGAACTTCTGATCTTTACAGTAGAATGAAAAGTTCTTAACAGGCTGCACTGTTAAGAAAGCTACCGACATCAAAGACAATTTTTCCCACTTTTAACTGACCCATCTGAGAGGCAGATATTTAGTCAAGTATCAGAGAATCTACAAAGAAAATATAAAACTACCATTTTCTTTGCTCGTACAAATTCACTGTTTTTTAATTCCCTCAGTATTAAACATTCCAAGGATCACACCACTTTTCATGTTAAGACTCCACAGAAACACAGAGTCAGTTGTGAGGTTGATTTATAGTCTACATTTAAATTTATTTCCAAGAACCTTAAATACTGTGTAACTGGTGAGAAATATTACCTAAGACGCAAACCTGTGTATAGAAATTCGGCATTGATAGCTTTTCTAAGGAATTACTTGCTTTTCTAAAAAAAGAAAAAGAAAAGCTCCATGCTCTGTGTATCCTGGGTAATAAATGTCCCCTCTAAGGTGCCAGTGGAAACAGATTCTCTCTTCTTTTAAAAAACCCTTCTGTCCCTTAAACTTAGCCTCTCCAAACAATAAAGCTGAAGCCATTCGGTTCTGGCTGAATCAGCACAATTAAAACCTACCGACTCTGCTATTATTGCCTCAAGCTACAGCCTGCGGGTGCAGCATTTTTACTTTTTTTATGTTTGCAAGAGGACCCGCAGCTGCTGATGAGGATTTCTCCACACGGAGAACCCCTACAAAGGCCAGCACTTAAAGAAACACAGAAGCATGTTTAGTGGGCACAAAAATCACCTGCAGACCATCGGGAGACACCAAGACGAAGAAACACCTGTGATGTTCTCTTTTCGCAGGCAGCAGCGACAGAGAAAACTACTGCTGTGGCATCAGCCTTCAGTATATCCTCCAAGAAGAGACTACATGAGTTGGAATGGAATGCCAGAAAACCCGTCTATCTTAGTATGCATTTTAAAACGCTATGCATATCACAGTTCAGAAATCATGATAGCAGTGGATGCTTCACAGAACACAACAGCAGAGAACTCTGCAAGGAAAGAACAATAACGCTATTTATACCTAGAAAATTTGGTTGGTAGGGTCCAGTGGGGCTGGAGGTTGGAAGGGAGGAGGGGGACAAAAGAGAGGGATCCCATAAGGTGGAGAAGGGTCTTACCTGCTGGCCACACTCTTCTTACCTTGGCCACGACAGGAAGAGGAGAGCCAGCCAGCTGGTGCAAGTGACATTCAGCAAGTATGGGCTCTGTGCTACAGTAGTGGCTATTCGCCAAGTATTAATCGCACCAGCCACATGGCTCTTCTTCTCCTGTAGCAACCAAGGTAAGGGAGTAAGGCAGCAGGAATTGTGGGGTGTGGGCATTTGCCCCTGAGTGTCCCACCATGGCTAGGCACCTGTTTACACTAGTGTGGTGTATCAGTTAAGAGGAGCAGACTCTAATCTGAAGAACCGGTTTTGATTCCCCTCTCCTCCACATGAAGGGAAAGTGATTGTAAACTGCTCTGATACTCCTTCGGGTAGCGAAGAGCAGAACATAAAACCAACTCCTACTCCTTGACACACATTAAATTTAAAAAGATCCCTGCAGACAAAGCATGGTTACTTTCACGTGCCCACTTGGCCAAACAATTATGCCACTAACTCCATATAACTACACAAGACTTTTGACTGTCATTTTGTCCAGCAGTCATGCCACACAGGCAGTTTCAGGGCACAGCTGACACACCAATGGAGAAAAGTGCCAGAAGCCAGAAGTCTGCTGTAGACAGCAGAATTTTGGGTGTTCTCAACTCTGACCTCTTCGTTTTCTTTAGAATTAAAGACAGCTTGTGGCTAGGTTTGCTCCTAGCCATTCCAGTGTATTCTATCACTTATACTGAACACAGAAAGATATGCTCTGTCTGAAGTTAAAAGAGCAGAGATATATGAAGGGGGAAAGTGACAAGTAAACTAAGGCTGATTTTTTTTGTATCATTCTGGCGAGCATTTCAGAAACAGAGAGCTTTTCAGAAGCAAACAATTCTCCTTCTAGCCTTTATTGCCACTGTGAGATCCAAATCCACAAATTATGATAGTAACTGCTGCAGAGAGCTGTGAAGACTGCATGTTCACAACAAGTACATAAAACAAGAGAGCCCTTCAGCTTTCAGGCCTTCCAAGTCAATAGCTAAGACCAGGAGAGATCTCAAAGATATCCTATTTTCAAACCAGAAGCATCACTGGAAGATAGAAACTGGTTTGCTCCTCTGAAAACATGGTCATTTCCACCCCCACCCCCCCACCCCCCACGGATGACAGCTAGAAAGTAGATTGCTGAACAGACAGGAATGCCTCTGCCAGAACTTGACTCCTTTGATGGCTTCAGGAACTGCTTAGAGATGAACATGTGCCAGTTTTCCTTTATCCAGATAAAATTTGTAGGGGGGGGGAAGACTGAACTTAATGGTAGATTCTGTTCCCCAATTCACACAATTTCTCTTGACTTGGAAGGCCCCATGTCTTGAGATTTTTAATCATTATTTATTATTTTCAATTTATAACCTGCCCTCCCCCTAGAATGGGCTCAGAAAAAGACAGTGAATTGTAAGTTAAAACATCTGATAAAATTGATTAAAATACCAAGATGGTGACAGAATATATATATATATATATATATATATATATATATGGCTCATAAATGGGCCAGGAAACATTCCAATAATCCTATAGGTCAAAAGCTAGAGCTGTCTGAAGGAGGGGAGGCCCTTGAAATTCCTTATAGATGTCATTGCCATTAGAAATTCCTTATAGATGTCAGTTGCTAGGATGTTGTTTTACTGTTCAAGAGTCTGGTAAAAAGGTTGTAGCATCTCAAAAAGCCTGGGGGTGCTGCTATTTCATCCTATTGGATAAACAGGTGGCAGAGTGGTCAGGAAAGCCTTCTACCACCTGCCTAGACAGCAGAAATCTTGCTACTGTGGTGCGGCCCAGGGAACACATAGATCAGATTACTGCAATGCACTCTGCGTGAGGCTGCCCTTGAAGACTGCCTGGAAGTCAGTGTTGTGCAACCCAGAGAATCACAGCTGAGAGGAGAGAAAAAAAACCCTGCAGAGTTCCTTGACAACCAGCCTCACAAAGAAAGAAAACTGATCCAAATCATTATAAATTGTTAATATACTCTGATCACTCTCATACAAAATATTTTTCACAAGTCATACCCTGACAACAAACGCCATTGTTATATGCAAAAGGAGGACATAAATAATCATATATAAAGTCCAATCCTGGAAATACCCCCAAAAGTCCTTCAACTTGAGCAGGAGTCCCTGGTCCAGTTCCTGAGGAGACCATGCGGTGATAAAGTTCCACAAAGTTCAGAAGTCTTGCACAGTAGTCTTAGGAACACAGCAAACACATTGACAAGGTAGTACTTTTATCTTCCCCCATTTTGATAGAAGTTAATGTTGGCATAAAATGCTGCATCCAGAATGCTGATGAGAGTGGGTTGTTGTGATCATATTACTCCAGTCGGGTTCCTTCTACACTGGCTCCGAATGCATTTCTGGATACAATTCAAGGTATTGGTGTTGAATTTTACAGTTTGGGGGTCAGCATACCTACTCCCAACCACTCTTCCCGTCTTCAGTCCTGTTTCAGGTGCCCTACCTAAGGCTAGGCAGGTGGCAACTCAAGAAAAGATCATTTTCATCACGATGCTGAAACTTTGGAACTCCCTCCCTTGGGTGGTTCATCTGTCTCTCTCCTCCCTGCATACCTGTGTCTATATTATGTTTTATTGAATTATTTAAAATGTTTTATATATATTTGGATTTTGAATTATTTTTAATGACTGAAGTGTTATAATGTTTGCTGTCTTGGGGACTATGAATTGGATGAAAAGGTGACACAGGAGTGTTTTAAATAAAATAAATTCCCTTCTCGATCCCAACACTGCTGGTAGGATTCAGAGTGTATAAAGCCAAGGTCCTCAGAAAAGGTCCTCAGAAACAGGACCTATTGCATCACTGATAAATTTCTTCTCTGTTTCTTCACCACAGTTTCTATTGTCTGTCTGTCTATCGTCCGTTTGTCTAGTTTCCAGGGTAATTCCCATCACAAATCAAAAGCACAATTCTACTAAACATACCTCTTTCCATAACAGCAAAGAATATTTTTTTAATTTTCAAGAGGGTTGTCATTTTTACAGTTCAGCCATCTACAGAAGTATTTTTTCCTTGCTTCAAAATTCCAACCCCATTCCAATGATGAATGAATACTTGAGCTACAGAAATCTCTGCATACTTCCACTTTTCCAGTCAAAACACATCCCCAGTGACTAGCAGTCGCATTGGTCTTGATGAAGAATCCGCAGTGATGAAATGCCTCCACTGCAATCTTTGCTGCTGATGATATTGAAGGATGAGAAGAGGTTGACATTGAAAGATTTGAATTCATAGCCTGAGGGAATGGCTGGATGAGAACAGGCTTGCAATAGTGGGAGGCAATGATGTAGTAAACCATCTTAGCTTGGTATCTAAAACGCATTTCTGAGAGCTCACAGGCTTCAAAGTACTTTTTCCCCCCTGGAAATTTATCTATATTTAAACTTCTTGGCCAGAATTAATTTGTCTCCATGTCAAAAGAACAAAACACCCACATTTTGTTCACTTTGTCACTCTATGGGTTTAAGGAGGTCACTTTCACTTTTCCTTTACCAAATGTCAGTTTGAAAATTCCTTATTCATCTCATACACTTTTTGGATCAATGGACCCAAGCATTGACTCTGGATTCCCTAGATCATCTGATCCATCTGCGGCTATGCATGATAGCCGAACAAAGCAACTCGAGGAGCAAGGAAGCTGTCAGTTATCTGTGAATTAAATCACTACACGGTGTAGTTATGTTGGACTAGGATCTTGGAGAGGTGCATTTAAATCCCAATTCCACCATGAAGCTGGCTGAATAACCTTGAGCCAGTCATCCTCACTCAGCTTAATCTGTCACACAAAGTCATTGTGAGGTTAAAATGAGGAAAGGAGAACCATGCATGCTGCACTGACCTTTTGGGAATAGAGGTGAGATAAAACATACTGGATAGATTTGAAATTTCCAAGGCTGGAAAGTTTTATTATGGTCATGTTGGATAGGTAACCTGACCCTGCGATTTTAAAATATTTATGCTGTGCCTCTCCACAAGGAGCTCAAGGCAGCTAAATGATCCGTAGAACACTGTCATAAAAATAACCTAATCCAAAATAGAAGTATAAAACTCACCGAAAATCATTAAAAGGTAATGAGCCTTCTTCATCCTTCAGGTTGTGGTGGACAACTTATTAAGAGTTCTAGCAATGCATCAAGCTTAATTAATGAATTAAAACCACTAGCACCATTCCTGGCAGTGGCTGCCTCTTCATGACAGGATCACCATGTGTAGGATTGCCAGGTCTAATTCAAGAAATATCTGGGGACTTTGGGAGTGGAGCCAGGAGCAAGGTTTTGACAAGCATGACTGAACTCCAAAGGCAGTTCTGGCCATCACATTTAAGAAACCACACACCTTTTAAATGCCTTCCCTCCACTGGAAATAATGAAGGATAGGGGCACCTTTTTGGGATCTCCTGGTCCAATTGGATCTCCTGGTCCAATCTTTTTGAAACTTGGAGGGTGTTTGGAGGAGAGACATTGGATGCTATGCTGAAAATTTGGTGCCTCTGCCTCAAAATATAGCCCTGAGAACCCTAGATATCAACGGATCAATTCTCCGTTATACCCTATGGGAATCAGTCTCCATAGGGAATAATGGAGCGCAAGGCAGACCTTTCCATCCCCCGCCCCGCTTTCTGATGACCCTGAAGAGGGGGAGGGCCTCCAAACTAGGGGATCCCCTGCTCCCGCTTAGAGATTGGCAATCCTAGTCATGTGCCTGCTTATGGTCGAGAGCTCCAAGTGGTGGGCCCCACCTTCTCTACATTTGCTGTCTACGCCAGAAGGAGAAAGGTTCCGGGGACCAAAACTATACTGCATGAGGTGTGTTGCCATGTCCAGCTAAAAACCTGGATGGAACGTAAACGCCTTGGGTAATACACCAAAAGTTTTCAGGAAGAGTCACAGCATCACCTGACATGTTGACACTACTTTGGGGCTTTTGGCTGAAAGTGACATCACAAATCACATGACATCATTTCTGTCCCTTGCCCTGCCCCTAAAGCTCTCAGGGATGCTGGCCATTAGGATGGCATCCTAGTGACACATTTTGCCATTAGAAGTCTCTTTTAGTCCAAACTTGATCAGGGGCCTGGAGACCAAGCCCTAGGAGGAAAGGCTGAGGGACTTGGGAAAGTTCAGTCTAGAGAAGAGGAGGTAGAGGGGGAGACATGATTGCTCTCTTGAAGTATCTGAAGGGCTGTCACTTAGAGGAGGGCAGGGAGCTGTTCCCATTGGCAGCAGAGGATAAGACTTGCAAAAATTAGTTTAAATTAAGGGTGGGAAGGTACCAGCTGGATATTAGGCAAAACGTTTTTGCAGTAAGAGTTGTTCAACAGTGGAATCAGCTACTGGGGGAGGTGGGAGCCAGTTTGGTGTAGTGGTTAAGTGTGCGGACTGTTATTTGAGAGAACCGGGTTTGATTCCCCACTCCTCCACTTGCACCTGCTGGAATGGCCTTGGGTTAGTCATAGCTCTGGCAGAGGTTGTCCTTGAAAGGGCAGCTGCTGGGAGAGCCCTCTCAGCCCCACCCACCCACAGGTTGTCTATTGTGGGAGGAGAAGATAAAGGAGATTGATTCAGAGAGAAGGGCAGAGTATACATCTGCAGTCTTCTTCTCTCACTGGCAGTCTTCAAGCAGTGGCTGGACAAACACTTGTAAAGGATGCTCTAGGCTATCCCTGCATTGAGCAGGTAGTTGGACTAGATGGCCTCTATACCCCCTTCCAACTCTGGGATTCTAGGATTGCAATGTTTCTGAAACAAGTTTAAGGATCTATCTAAGCAGAATTTAAAGGTTCGTGTTGCTGATTAGTCTCTCTCGCCCTCCCTGATGTAGGCCGTGTTACCGTACTGAGGGGCTGTAGTGTGCAACGTGAATGATTACATGCAATTTTTTTTTTCTAATGGAACATGTATTTTACTGTCAGTCACATAATAGGCAAGACATAAATGCATATGCCTCACTGCTGAAGTCCAGTGGCGAGGTCAATAATGGAGGGCAGGAAGAAATGCTCAGATGTTATTTTTGCATCAGCAGGAACTGAGGGTTGCCAAAACCCGACTCTTTCCATTAATAAGCTGTATCTGCAGTGACACGGGGTATACAAAAGGTCCTGCCTAAGATCAGCTCTTCTTAGACTACGGTTTGCGATATCTTTAGACGTGGCACAGGGAGTAATGACATCAGTGAGCACTTGTCAAAATGAACACAAAACGTCGGTGGCAAAAAAAAAAAAAATTCATATCTCCAAATAAAACAGTTTGCAAAGTTTGCATTTATTTAATAATCAAAAAAACATCTACTGAATTAATTAGGTTCATACTGGCCAGCTCCCTGCCAATCACACTCGCTAATTCAAATGTGAATAGCAATTTCTGAAGACTGGCTATAAAAACCAATGCACCGCATCACACATTTGTCGTTCTGAACATTCTAACAAAATACATGCTTGGAATTAATTACTTGACCCTCTACTATTAATGTTTCTTTATTTGCCTTAAAGAATGAGAACATAAACATGTTTTCATTCCCGTTGCAGAAACGTGACCATGTGTTTCCCTTGGCAAATAACTCAAAGCTATTGTTCCAGTTCTCAGCTCATGGTGATGCAGTCCCCATGACTGCAAGTTTTGCCCAAGAAGCTCCGGACAGTTTGCATTGAGACTGACAACGTGGTTAAACTCCACAAAAACACAAGGTTATAACCTGCACCAAAGACAGATCCACTTCTATCATATAAATGCCTTCACTGTGAGAAGTTGCTCCTAATTTTCCAAGGAGAGGGGGAATACTCTTTTTGGAGTCTAAATGGATGGCCATTATCTAAGAATTATTTACTGGGACTAAATCCCATTGAATAAAATGGGATTTCTAAGTAGACCTTAGAGAGGGGAAGAATTGTGACTCACTGGCAAAGGGTATCTGCTTTGCATGCAGGAAGTCCCGGGTTCAGTCCTTGGCATCTCTACTTAAAAGGAACAGGTAGAAGGTGATGTGAAAGATTTCCACCAGAGATTCTGGAGAGCCACTGCAGTCTGAGTAAGCAATACTGACCTTGATGGAACAATTATCTGATTCAGCATAAGACAGTTACACACATTCAAGAGTTGCCATGCAGTTAATCTAGCATGGTCAATGAGGAAGACTTATGGTCTCTTGTAAGTGTCCCGAGAAAGATTAAAGAATGATAATACATTGAGAAAGCCCACAGCGGTGGAACATGGCTTTGTTTCTAAGCTAACAAGCCTGTCAGAAGAAGTTTGTTTGGACTGACAAATCGTAAGCCTGAAGACATCTTTCAAGTTAACCTGCACCCTAGAAACAAGCCATTACCTTTATTAACTATTATTCTTAGGTATATCAGTTTTGTCTAATATAGGACTGAATTATCACCACATTTTCCTTATTTCGGAAGACATTTGCCATTGAGTTTGTGTGATAGATTTTTTGTGAGATATTATTCTGTGAAGTTAAGTAATTCCTTTGCTGCATAATCCTTATTATAAACAGGTTTTGTTTTTTTTGTTTTTTTTTTTGGGGGGGGGGGGGGGCAGGAACGCCCAGGAACGCAGTTCTGGCTGACTTGGCATCAGGAGGTGTGGCCTAATATGCAAATAAGTTCCTGCTGGGCTTTTTCTACAAAAAAAAGCCCTGGTTATAAACTATCACTACTTTATTTTACTTTGTATTTAATAGTGTTTGCACAGTTGTCGTTTTTTAATTTCCATTCACACTATGTATCTCGCTACGGTTGTGTTGTGTTCTGATGCAGGATAAGCCAGTTTCATGACCTGCACGGGATCGCTCTAACTCTCACAAATGTAAGCAGCTCCCTGGGCTTTGCATTTTCAATCACAGAGAGGTGGTAGGGGGTCTAATTGCTTGAAAAAGGTATACAGAAGTCCTGCTGTCTATTAAACACTTCACCTTGTTAAACTATTTACTAATTAATAGATGGCAATTCTCTGGCTGACTTAATGAAGGCCATCCAAAAGGGCCCATTCTTTCAGTGTTTTGCATGAAGGGTGTTTTGTATCATTTAGACTAGGAATCTCACCCTGAGCACCACTCCATGCACATGCAGTCTCTGTACAGTCGTATAATTCAGACACAGACTGTGCTGGCAAGCAGAAGCTATAGACAACCTTTTTAAACATTATGCCCACCACATGGAGTCCGACACTAGCAAGCACTTTTCCTCGGCCTCCGCACAGGGAGCCATCACATTGGATCAGCCCTACGTTTCTTCTCTAGACTTCTCAGTGTACTACAAATGCAACTGCAAGACAAAGCGGATTTTAAAGCTGTCAACGAAAACTCCAGAAAGATGGCAAGTCGCGGCAAAAACACCTATTTTTCATTCCGTATTCTATGCCCTATGATATCTCTGTATCACTACATACATCTCTGCTACTCCCCTCCCCTCCCCTCCCCCACTGACCATTCAATCTCTTTTAGTGGCCCCTTCTAATCCTATAACTCTCAGGGTTGTCATTTCCCAATTTTTTATTTTGAGTTTAAAACAGCTATGTTTAAACACACAGAGCTGCCATATACCCCTTCGTCTCTCAAGGTCAGCGCTGTCTTCTTCGGCTAGTAACTCTCTCCTGGGTCTCTAGTAGAGACCTTTCACATCACCCCCTACCTGATCCTTTTAACTAGAGATGTCAGAGGCTGAACCAGTGACCTCCTGCGATCATAGCCAGAACTTCTACCACAAGGTTTGCTTTTTTTTTTCACTTGCAGCCTTTCACCTTTCTGTACAATCGCATATTTGTTCCCACTGTAAGATATTGTTCTGTATCTCCTAGCAGTTCTTCAGTCTGTATAATGCAAGGAAAAAACTTTCCGATATTTCTACCACACAAAACACATTGTCAGCAACATTGTTCCACCCCCTCTTCAGAGCTTGCACTGTGGCAACCATCTTCAGCTTCACACTTTCCCTTATTCTCTATAGGATAGTTAATTTTAATTTGGTTCATAGCTTATCTGCGTGAGCACACAAAAGTTAACTTGTTTGTTAGGAAAATGTACATGGCATCTCTCTAGAAGCCTGCTGAAGGCGGCTTATAAAGTAAAACATGACAAATGTTTATGTATTGAGTCACAAAGAAACACAGGCAACATGGCAAACTGTATACAGTTCAGAAGTGGTTGCATGCCCAGCTGGCAGGCACCAGCCAATCCCAATTGGCTCTCCAGGATCATGTATTTGCATTTCCTGGAGAAATGCCTCGCAAGCCAATTGGCCAGTTCTGAAAGAAACGGCAATTGGAATGTAGGCATCAGGATCCTGGAGAGTAATGGGCACCTGCCTCAAGCTCAGTGAAAACCTTCTATACAACACTCAATACATAACAATAAAAATTACAAAAGCAACATATAAAATTATTAAAGTGCACATAGCTATTAAAAACCCAACCATTAAAAAAACATAAACATTTGAGTAACCCACTTTTTACACTTACCATGGCTATGAATAAGCTATTTGCTTTTCACAACAATTGGAGTCAACACCCAAGTTGATTTATTTCCCTACAGCTTCTCCTAATCATGCATTATTTATCATAGGCTTGAGTACCAGCAAAAGTTTGCTTCCTTCAAAGCAAACGCTGACACCACAAGGCAAATCTCAACAGAACAGCAAAGTTTTTGCTCTTCTCCTGTAACTGGGGCTGAATTCCAAATCTAGGAAGCCTATTTGAATGTGAGGAAGGTATTATACATGATCTGCGGGGGTGCAGTTTACTTTGCCCCATGAGCAGCTCTTTTGCATTGCAAACAGCAGATATGAGGCAGCAGCCAACAAGTACCACTGTCTGGAAATTATACTAAAGTCTTGCCGTGTTTCACCTTGCTAAAGTATAGTCTTGTTAATATATATTGTTTTCTGTTGGGATCATTGTGGCTATAGAACGAAGAGCTTTCACATTAGAAGCCCTCGACTATAGCTGAACTAAAGCTCTTGTACCAGAGTGTACATTTAAGATCCACTTGTACAAGGTAAAATTTATATGGCAGTAGTGTGAAACTAAAGATACAGCAGCGTAAACCCTCTACCAGTTCAACTCAGCCAGGTGTAAGGGCCAGAACTTAGCTGGTATCCTAAGCTCTCTCAAAAACAAGGCTCAACCACCCATCATAATGTGACATTGTGCTAGCAAAGAGGTGGCATAAACCTTCAAGTGAAGAAACCTTCACTTGAACTCAAGAGAATCATTGCCAGAGGATGTAGTGATGGTGGCTGCAGGCATAGATGGCTTTAAAAGTGAAGATAAGACAGGTTCATGGAGGAAAAGCCTACTCGTAGTTACTGGCCATGGTCACTAAAAGGAACCTTCATGTTCAGGGGCAGTAAACCTCTGCATACCAATGCCATAAGGCAAGATCAGGAGAAGGCTTTGGCCTCTACCAGAGAAACTGGTTAGCCACTGTGTAAGACAGGATGGACCACCGGTCAGAACCAGCAGGGCTCTTCTGATGTTCTTATGAAGGCTTCGGCTTCTATGCCCTGTTGTTGGCCCTCCAGAGGAACTGGTTTGCCACTGTGTGAGACAGGATGCTGGGCTATAGGGACCACTGCTCTGATCCTGCAGGATTCTTATGTTCGTACAAATGTTCCCATCTCCTTCCATTATATCTCAACAGAGCATACGATTCCAGCTTACTCTGAAGCCAGTCAAAACCTACCCACAGCAGAAGTCACCTCTCAAGCAGATTCTCAGATAAGAGGATATGTACACTCTGGCCTCACGTCATGTAAACTTTGCAGAAAACACACTCAGGCGAACATTCGCAATGGAAATGCTAGATAAGAGAGGGACACTTCACCCAAAAAAGGAGTCCTTTGCCCCATAAAGGAGCCCTTTAACTTGGCAGTGGTTAAAACTCAGAACTCTTGCAAATATCCTCTCAGGTTTCCAGATACAAACATTAGTCAGGCATGTCCAGTTCAACTAGAGACAGCAAGACAAAGCACTCTGCACAAATATGCAAGGGAATACCTACCTTCCCACATAAGTCTTACTGGAAAATGAGATGACTGTACAGCTGCTGAAGGACCCCTCCTCCATAACAGCCAGTTTGATGCCATCTGCAGAAAGGGGTGGGGGATGTTGATCATGTACCCTGATTTGCAGCTAAGCTCCTACCAGACAGCTGAAAGAACAAATGTCATTCTGCCAGTGACTGCAGAATAGAGCAAATGTCCCTAGCACTTTAAAGACTAAACATTTGTGGCAAAATTTGTAAGTCTGTAAGGTGCTACTGGACTCTTCCTCTTTTGTACTGCTCCAGACAGACTCACATGGCTATCCATCTTGATCTATTACCAACAACCATTACTGCTGGCTGAACACTCATGACACTATTTTCTTTGCAGGATCAGAGCTGGTCTGATCCTGCAGAGTTTCACTGTAAGTCCAGTACAGGGAAGTAGGGTTGCCAATCCCCAGGTGGGGGCAGGGGATCCCCCAGTTTGGAGGCCCTCCCCCCACTTCAGGGTCATCAGAAAGCAGAGTGGGGGAGGAAATGTCTGTTGGGCAGTGCATTATTCCCTATACTCATAGGGTATAATGGAAAATTGATCTGTGGGTATCTGGGGCTCGGGGGGGGGGCTGTTTTTTGAGGTAGATGCACCAAATCTGCAGCATAGTATCTGGTAACTCTCCTCAAAATACCCCCTAAGTTTCAAAAAGATTGGACTGGGGGGTCCAATTCTATGATCCCCCAAAAAGGTGCCCCTATCCTGCATTATTCCAAATGGAGGGAAGGTATTTAAAAGGAGTGTGGTCCCTTTAAATGTGATGGCCAGAACTCCCTTTGGAGTTCAATTGTGCTTGTCATACCCTTGCTCCTGGCTCCACCCCCAAAGTCTCCTGGCTGCACCCCAAAAGCCCCGATATTTCTTGAGTCGGACT
Source organism: Heteronotia binoei (assembly GCF_032191835.1). Classification (NCBI taxonomy): domain Eukaryota; kingdom Metazoa; phylum Chordata; class Lepidosauria; order Squamata; family Gekkonidae; genus Heteronotia; species Heteronotia binoei. The sequence continues at coordinate 9,618,065 of NC_083242.1, forward strand.
TGGCAACCCTACAGGGAAGGGACAGGCAAGTATCATCCTGATGGATACTCTCCATGTAAAAGAGCACGGGAAACACTAAGTAGAAAGATGGATGAAGCACAGAAATTGGAAGAGCACCAATACTTGTGCTATTCAGTTCAGTTCAGTCCAGTCCTTTATTGTCATAAAAGCAATCATGATTCACAATCAAAAGTAGGTACAAAGGCCTGAAGTATAGTAAGAACACTACATAAAGCAATCAATTAAAATGGCAGCCAATAATACTAATCAAAAGTAGACACTCAGCAATTAAAATACAGAAGTATGCCTAGATTTAATTGTATAGGCTTCTACTAAGAAATTGGCAACACATGTAGTAATGTGAGGATTAACATCTTCTAAAAAGTAGGTTAGAGTTTTCCTTTTAGTAAATACATTGTGTTGGAGATATTCAGCTAAAAATTGTCTACGTTGTGAGGCCGGAATGGTTGCTATTCAAGAATAGTTGTTTGCAGTTAGAGCTTCCTCATCTCTGCAGCTGGTGACCATTACCAATTACTGCCCCTTCTCTCTTAGCAGACAGTCCTCCAACTGGTGCAGAACCCAGCGTTCTCCCATGCTGGTTTTAATTGCCAGTGGGGCCTGCAAGAAGACCAACTGTAGCAGTGAGCATTTTTCTTCTGCTGCTTAATGAACAGCAGGGAGTGGAATCTGTTAATGTGGGAGTTACAGTGATAGGAAAGTCTCTACCTGTTACTCTCAGCCATCCATCACATAGGTTTGAAAAGGCCAAGGAGCCCTGCTTGGAACAGGACAGCTGACAACTCATTCTTTTGACTTGTTTTCAAAATTTCTTCCATAAGAAACACCACTCAAAAATATCTTGCTTTGTGTGTTTTCTTAGTCAGCTGGGAGCCTCTCTGTCCTCCCTGTACCTGGCTTATTACTCACCTCTGCTGTCTTCAGGATAAGACTCTTCCTGAGAAGGAGCGCTGAAGCTTTTCCATCCATGTCCCCCACCACAGGTAAGAATATGATTCACATTCAAATTTTGTGAAGAGCAGCAAAAGTAAAATTCCTCACTACCCCCTTGCAGAGGTGATAAACTATATACAGTTGAGTGTTGAGGAGCAAATGGGTTGCAAAGCCTGCTGAGAATCACATTAACAGGGAAAAGGTGGGGCTAGGTGGATCACCATAAGTCAGCTGTCTTCTGCCACCAGGTGCTTGATGCTTGTGGGGCAAGCAACTAACTAAATTGTGTGGCTGGTTTGGCTCTGCCCTCAGGATAGGCTTGCCAAGTCCAATTCAAAAAATATCTGGGGACTTTGGGGATGGAGTCAAGAGATGTTGAGGGTGGGGCCAGGAGCAAGGTTGTGACAAGCATCAGTAAATTCCAAAGGGAGTTCTGGCCATCACATTTAAAAGGACCGGACACCTTTTAAATGCCTTCCCTCCAATAATGAAGGATGGGGCACCTCCTTTTGAGGCTCATAGGATTATGCCCCCTCGTCCAATCTTTTTGAAATTTGGAGGGTGTTTTGAGGAGAGGTATTGGATGCTATGCTGCAAATTTGGTGCCTCTACCTAGAAAAAAAAGCCCCCCCCAAGAGCCCCAGATACCAGCAGATCAATTCTCCATTATACCCAATGGGAATTGGTCTCCATAGGGACTAATGGAGTGCCCAGGAGACATTTCCTCCCCTCCCCCTGCTTTCTGATGGCCCTGAACTGGGGGGAGGGCCTCCAAACCAAGGGATCTCCTGCCCCCACCTGGGGATTGGCAACCTTACTTCAGGCATATTGGAGGGGAGCGCTTTCTCCAATATGTCATTGCTTCCCAGGGTTTGAGCAGGAGGATATTTCCACTCAGCCCTCTCGGTTCTGATGTGCTGTTAATGGCTGTCTCATCACACAGCCAGGTGGGACTTCAAAGAATGGGAAGTCTGTGACTTCCTTATGACCAGTATTTATTTATTTGGATATTTATACACCTCTTGGGGAGGAGGCCCCAAAGCAGCTTACAATCTCGTTCTCCTATCCTCACAGCAACCATCCAGGGAATTCCCAGGTTAGAATACAGACTTGAACCTGCAGATCCTAATCCAGTTTTATAACCACCATATCATGCTCAATCTTCACATGTTATGATTTCACTCTCTGCCCATTTTTTTCCAGTCTCCAGGAATAGACAGAAATTGGGGGGAAATGAGTTGAGTGAGCAGTTTTTAATCTGAAGTTTCTGACCAATTTATAATTACTTTAAACAATTTCTTTAAGTTATTCTACATTTAAGCATCTTGCCATACTCACTGTCCCAGTACTGATACCAAGATGGGTAGCTGTGTTAAACTGTCTGAAGAAGCAGAAAAATGTAAGAGTCCAGCAGCACCTTAAAGACTAACAAAATTAGGAGCAGGGTAGGTGCTTTCATGAGTCACTGCTCAGAGGCAGATACTTCTGAAGAAGTGAGCAGTGACTCACGAAAGCTCACAACCTGCCACAAATTTTGTTAGTCTTTAAGGTGCTGCTGGACTCTTGCTCTTTTCTAGTATTGAGACTATAGAGTCAGGCCACTGTTGCCTTATAGGGGTTGGCTTCTGCCAGGTATTGTTAATGTAGGGCTCTCATCCACACTTCATGGCCTGTGGGTGTTCATAATGTTGCCATGGATTTGGAGAAATAACTATATCATTTGAAATAGGTTTTTATTTTAATTTTACTACTGGGGGCGGGGGGGAATAGACCAGTTATACTACAGATCTTTCAGAAGTTATATCCATGTGATACAGGAGCCTTCCAAAGGTGGGTAGACGCATGATCACAATGTAGTCCAAACAGGAGCAACATGCAGCTTTGGTCTGCATAAACTGAGCCTAATCCCAGTTCCATGTACAGTTCTTGCACACACAAAGGGTGCATTCACACTACCCTAAATAATTCATTTTGCAGCTGGATTTTTTACTGTGCAAGAATAGCAAAAACCCAGTTGCAAAACACATTCTTTAGTGTAGTGTGAACGCACCCAACGAGCCCTTTGGTTTGTCATCTTTATTTGATACCGTTGTTTAGTAGAATTTCATGCGTTGGGTACACCCATACAACAATCTGGGCACTACTTTTCGTGCAAGGGAATCTTTACAACTATTCTTTATATTAGCCACATCTTCTGCAGATGGTGACTGTAGCCATGAAATGAAAAGACGTTTGCTCCTTGGGAGGACAGCTATGGTGAACCTGGGCAGTATAATAAAAAGCAGAGACATCACCCTGCCAACAAAAGTCCATATAGTCAAAGCAGTGGTATTCCCAGTAGTGATGTATGGCTGTAACAGCTGGACCATAAGGAAGGCTGAGCGCAGAAGAATAGATGCTTTTGAGCTGTGGTGCTGGAGAAGAGAGTCCCTTGGACTGCAAGAAGATCAAATCAGTCAGTCCTAAGGGAAATCAACCCAGACTGTTCCCTGGAAGGTCAGATGCTGAAGCTCAAATACTTTGGCCATCACTGGAGAGGATCCTGATGCTGGGAAAGACAGAAGGCAAAAGAAGAAGGGGACAGCAAAAGAGGAGATGGCTGGACAGCGTTACTGATGTAACAAACATGAATTTGAGCAGACTTTGGAGGATGGTGGAAGACAGGCGGGCCTGGCGTGAATTTGCCCATGGGGTCGCAAAGAGTCGGACTCGACTGTGCAACTGAACAACAACAACTACAGGGAAACAAAATAAAAATACAGGAGGAACAATGAATAATGCCAATGGTGCCATCCTAAGTAGAGTACACCCTTCTAAATCTATTGACATCAGTGGGCTTAGAAAATTGCAACTCTGCTTAGGACAGCACCGCGACATTCCAAAGGCTGTCTAGTTCAATTTGACTATCTCCATTTCTCTCTTGTGAACACCAAATGGTCCCCATTAAAATTAACACATTTTTCAATGTTATTCTTGTGGCTAAGTGCATACAAACTATGTATAGCATAAACATGCATTAAAAATGGCATGTATAAAATGGGGTAAAAGAGAGAACATAATCACTGGTGACAGCAGTGGGAACAAGGTTGATAGAAATGGATGACAACGGCAACATACAAAATAAAAAAATGCTGATGCCATCATTTTTAAAATCATCTCTACGTGAATTTATATAGTGTTAAAATTACCAGCACAGGACTGGTGTTTTGTCCACATTAGGTATCATGCTGGAACATGACAAAGAAATCTAAAACTTCCTGTGGAGCAGAAGTGGAGAGGAGATAAAGAGTGAGAGAATTACAGCGTCGTCCTAAGCATCCCATGCCAGCGTCTGATGAACGGATGCAGCTTTGGCTCTTGAAAGCTTATCCCAGGGGTGGCCGGAACTGAAGATTGGGAACCGCATGTGGCTCTTTCACACACATTGTGTGGCTGTCAAAGCCCCACCACCCTGTCAGCCAGCTTGGGAAAAGGCATTTGTCTCTAAATCACTTGTCCCAGCCAAGCCAGCTAGTGGCTTGGAGAATACATTTAAAGTTAAAGTTGCTTTTTTCTACCTCTCCCTCCCCCGTCCCCCCATCTTCCTTCCTTCCTTCCTTCCTTCCTTCCTTCCTTCCTTCCTTCCTTCCTTCCTTCCTTCCTTCCTTCCTTCCTGTCTTGCAGCTCTCAAACATCTGATGTTTATTTTTCGTGGCTCTTACGTTAAGCAAATTTGGCCACTCCTGGCTTATATCCTGAAACTCTTTTTTTGTCTCCAAGGTGCTGCTGGACTCGAATCAAAGTATTCTACTACAAACCAACAAGGTCACTCTCTGACCAGGGTTACTCCAGTCCAAACTCCTTGAGTTCAGTAAATTTAGAAAGGCATAACTCTACTTAGGATTGCTTTGTCAATATCACCAGACTGATAGGCTTGGAACCACCAAACAGGACTTAAAGCAACACACAGCAACAAGAAGTCTGTCAGAAAAGTGACAGATCTGTGGCAGTTTATTTGAGGCAAACAGACAGTCAGGAAAGGGAACTTGAAAGATCACAAGAAAAATTAAAACAGAAGTGTAGGTTTCGAAACTAAACATTGGTTAAAGTGTTCTCATTAAAAGATAAGCATTAATGAATATTCATGTGATAAATCATAAGTGTTTAGCTTACAGTGTGTCAGCTGTTTGCACATCCTACACAATTACTTTAAAGAGTTTTATGGATCCAGTTCCATCTGGTGTAAAGAATTTAACTTGTGCATCATGTTTTGAATTCAGAAGAGTACCCTGTGCTCTGTTTCCCAGCACTTTAGCACAACATTTATCTTTCTAAGCATACAGCTTATCTTTTAAAAAAAAAGAAAGAAGAAGAGTGACAGCGGCTATATTTTTAGTTATAATACATCCCTTTCTGCTCACAGGGAGTGATCTGTGGCCCGTTTTTCTGTCTTTTGATAAGCATGAAACTGTTTGATCATAATGCATTAACCTCTATCTATACAATTTTAGAAGAGATTAGATAATGAGGAGAACATCACTTAGGTTTAGGAAACCTAGCAGCACAGGTATATTCAGAACTGGCATTATATTTAACAGAACTTACTCCTAAGCATGCTACAGGATCACAGCCTAAAATCAACATGCTGCAGGGGGAAAGTGTTTTGTCAATTCTACAGTGCTCTGAGAAACACCATTAAACTGTCCCATCCCCAACAGTATTTAAAAATAACAGGCCAGATCCAACATTTCTGTTCAGCAAGGAGGGTCTACCAACAGAAGAGCCAAGTCTCACCAGCATGGTTCTCCTTCAGTCAGTGGAATCTTCCTTGCATGTGAAGAAGGCAACCCCTCAATCCAACCCCTCGATTTCAACAATCTCCAGTTGCACAACACAGAGAGAATCCTCTTCCCCAAGTATACTGCTGACAATGGAAGGGTAGAGCATCTATCATTGAGACTGGCTCACTGGGACATAATTTCCTCAGTCTCTTTCTTTGGTGTGATAAGAGGCAGCAGGATAGGCTGTCTGCGTGTGGGGGGGCTGGGTGGACTAGACCCACCTGTCTTCCCACTGTAACTGCCTTACAAAAATAGTGAGGCAGAACAGAAAACTCTAGAATAACTGACTATGCTCTGGTACTGAGATTCAGGGCGATTTCACACATGCTAAATAATGCAGTTTCGATCCACCATCTGCAAGTGGATTTTGTCATTTCACCCAGTAAAATCCAGTTGCGAAGTGGATTGAAAGTCCATTATTTAGTGAGTGTGAAAGCACCCTGTCTCTCCATGCAGCATTCCCCCATCATTGCTCCCTTGTAGCCCTCTGTGTCAGCAACAAGGAAATTGACCCAAAAAGGAAAGAGACACCGGTAATTTTAGGTTCATATTCATGCGGTGGCACTAATTTAACGAGTGGCTGCTTCAATTTGGATGTTCATTATATATTCAAGTCGCCTTGGAAAGTAACCCACGAGTTCTTTGTCTACACTACACAAAGACATCACCATAAAGAGATTCACTGCTTGGATCTGATCCCAGTTACACACACCACGTGCTTCTCAGATACAATGGACTGGTTGCAACACAGATATTAAGAAGAATGCTGTCATTCATAGCATCATATACTTGTGCCATGATATATACTTTAAAGAGACAGCTATAAACCTTTCCACCTTTTGAATACTATAGATTGTTAAACAATGGCAACAATCCAGCACCTAGCTATGCATATGTAGGGCTCATGTTTCAGTGGGGAATGAACAGTTATAAACAATTATGGGATGCATAAAATCATCATTTGAATAGTAAATAAAGTCGAAAGGGGATTCAGCTTCCTTTTCAGGATGGGGAGGCAATCAAAATGGTCTGCCCTAAAGACTGATGGAATCTAATAGCTTTCTGGCAACTCCAGAATCATAGAGTTGGAAGGGGCCTCCAGGGTCATCTAGTCCAACCCCCTACACAATGCAGGAAAACTCACAAATACCTCCCCCTAAATTCACAGGATCTTCATTGCTGTCAGATGGCCATCTAGCCTCTGTTTAAAAACCTCCAAGGAAGGAGAACCCACCACCTCCCGAGGAAGCCTGTTCCACTGAGGAAGTGCTGTTATATGGGTCTCTAGAATGGGAATGCTGCCCTGGCTATAAACGTCATTGCTTCTCCCCTACCTGTGCAGGAAGTTTCTGGAGAGGAAACAGAAGAACACTCATCACTCAACTATGGAAGAAAACTCATAACAAAGTCAATAGAGCTCATTTATTTGCTGGTAACGACAGCAGAGAAGTCACATTTTGCTGCCACCATTGTGTCTGGCTCAGCGCCATTCGGCAATGTCGTTCCAAGTGATAAGATGCCTTTTACATCTCAGCCCCTGGGAGGAAACAGCAGCTCTTTCAGCAGCGCGCTACGACCAACTTGCAAAGCACTTTGTGGATTAAAAAAAAACAATCAATCATATTTGACCTGACTCGGATTTCCACATTAATTACATATGCGAGAATGTTCTTGAGGCTTCCCCTTGCCATTTCCATACGGTTACCTTTCAGTTGTGCTGACCAGGGAAACCCAGGCCAACCTGATCTCATCAGCTCTTGGAAACCAAGCAGGGTCAGCTCTGGCTGGTATGTGGATGGGAGACCTCCAAGGAATACCAGGGTTGTGACACGAAGGCAGGCAATGCAAACCACCTCTGAACACCTCTTGCCTTGAAAACTCTACGGGGTTGCCATAAGTCAGTTGTGGGCAGCCGTAAGTTGGTTAGAGCAGCCTATGAATGTGGCCAGAACACACCTGGAGACAAGAGGCCCACTACCTTCTCACTTGATCTATGCCCATCCTGGCTAGGGAGTTCTTCCAGAGAAGGGCTGGCCTAAAAATGATGTTAATTAGAAATCCCTCATTTACAGAGATATTGGTGCCTACAACTTTAAGGGGCCACTACTGGGAAAGACAGAAGGCAAAAGGAGAAGGGGACGGCAAAAGATGAGATGGCTGGACAGCATTATTGATGTAACTAACACAAATTTGAGAGGACTTTGGAGGATGGTAGAAGACAGGAGGGCCTGGTGTGACTTGGTCCGTAGGGTCACAAACTCAGACTCAACTTTGCGACTGAACAACAACAAATTGGGAGGGGGGGGAAAACATACTTCAGAGCAAGTCACTGCCAAACCCAAAGTTACCATCTCTGGGCAAAGTACTTGAAAAATTGGTGACTTCTCAGCACTGACTATTTCTGGATAAGACAGATTATTTGGATGTATTTCAGTCTGCTTTCTGGCCTAGGTACACTATTGGCCACAGTGGCTTCAAGGCAGAACTGTAGCCCTTCCCCGCAACCCCCACCAGCGCAGCTTGTTGCATACCGGAAGCAAAGCTGACATGGGGAAAAAAGATATGCAACCTGCTATGAAAGGTCAAGTTTGCAGGTGTTCTTGGGTCCATCAACAAGTTGGGAAAGCTTCCCAACCCCACCCATCCATCCCAGTCAGCTTGAGCTGGTGTGCCACCTGGAGTGACTCCTAACGAGAAAGCAGACCTGCCTTGAAAATATCCAGACTGGATTACAACATACTCTCAATCTACAGTTGCCTTGGAAAACTGCCAAGACATACAAACTGGCACAAAATGTGGAAGGCAAGGTATTAACTAGCGGTCCCCTGATAGACATAAGTGAGTACTTTATCAATTGCATTAGCTTTCAGTTTGTTTCTGAACTCAGTTAGAAGTGCTGGTATTGACATCTGAAGCTCTTCGGAGAGGTTCAAAGTAGACAGGCCCACTTCCACCCATATAAACCAGTCCCTCTTAGGTTTCTCGTGCTCCTATTCCCTTCCAGAACACAATAAAAATATTAATACTTCAGACAACAGACGGCCTCATTCACTGAGGTTCTGAGAAGCTTTTTTTTTTTAAAGCACATTTATTCAATCATACTGAAGACTATCCAGATTAAGAACTTTAGGAGTACTTTTCCTTTCTATCCTTTTGATTACAACAGGTTCAGTTATGTGAATATACAGCATATAGAACTGGATCAGAGAGAATGTTCCAGGGGCAGAAATGGAACTTTTCTGCCTTCCCCCTCCCTAGGCTTGCCAATCCCCAGGTCCCAGCAGGGGTTCTTCCGCTTTCCCAGGCTCCTTCCCGCCCCCAGTCAGCTGGCCGGCGGGGGGAAGCCCCGCCCCCAAAGCCACCATGTGACTATCCCCCTCCGGAGGCTCCAGTCTTCAATGGGAAAGGCTTCCTCTTGGGATGGGGTGTCTGTGTTATTTGGAAGAAGTTGGCTGCAACTCGTGAGTAGAGAGGCCAATCCCTTGCTTCAGAGTCGCCAGAAAACGGGGAGGGGGGGAGAGGGGAGGATCGTCTGCTGAGCACTTCATTATTCCCTATGTAGAGATCGTCTCATAGGGTATAATGGGGAATTGATCTGGAGGTTTCGGGGGCTCTGGGGGAGCTGTTTTTTGAGGTAGAGGCACCAATTTTCAGTATAGTATCTAGTGCTTCTCCCCAAAGTACCCTCCAAGTTTCAAAACGATTGGACCAGGGGGTCCAATTCTATGAGCCCCCAAAGAAGGTGCCCCTATCCTTCATTATTTCCTAGGGAAGGAAGACATTTAAAAAGGTGTGCTGTCCCTTTAAGAACTCCCTTGGAGCTCTATTATGCTTGTCACACCCTTGCTCCTGGCTCCACCCCCAAAGTCCCCAGATATTTCTTGAATTGGACTTGGCAACCCTACCCCTCCCACTGCAGAACACAGATTTCCATGAAACATTGCTACTAGGGGACAGGTAGGGTTGCCAGGTCTTGTTGGAAAATACCAGGAGACTTTGGAGTTGAAGCTGGGAGAGGGTGGGGTTTGGGGAGGAGAGGGGCTTCAGCATGGAGCAATGCCAAAGATTCCACCCTTCAAAGCAGCCCATTTTCTCCAGGGGAGCTGATCTCTGCCAGCTGGAGCTCTGTTGTAAAAGCGGGAGATCTCCAGGCCCCAACTGGAGGCTGGCAACCCTAGGGACAGGGGACATGAGGGAACTTTACAGAGGGAAGAGGGAATCCGTAGTTGCCAATTTAGTCTGGATCCAACCCAAAGACCTGTGCAAAACAAACAGTAGTCGTATTATTAAATAAAACATTACGTCCACTGGTGGAGAGGCGGGATATAAGACTAAAGTAATAAATACATTAAATAAATTATAAAATCCTAAATAACCTGTAGGAAGTCCTTTCTACGGAGCTACGTTAAACATCCCTTTTAAAAAAATAATTCCTCCTAAAGTACACCTTAAAAAAGATATTTCCTAATCAGTACATTTTTATACAGCCAAGGCAGATTCAGCAAGGCCAATATCCTGCTAAGAGCCTGAGGCGCAAGAAGTGCAATTATTACTTCAAACAAAGAATAAAAAGATCTAGTGCATCCGATAGCTAGTTTAAAACTTTGGCAATGCAAAATTTCCAAGCTGCTTGAGGACCAAAAAAACATTTGCTTGATTAAAAATTATTACAGAAGTCAACAAGAGCATCCTTGTGTGGATTAGTCCCCATTGCTCTACGCTGATTTTAATTTATGTGCATCTCTTATCGAGTCTGCAAAACAGTCCAGTTCAAAGGTCCACCCCTTGTTCATAGGGAATGTTAGTGCATCCCAAAAGCTGAACAAATCTTGTTTTTCCCCTCAAAACACGATGTAAGCCACAGAAATAAACTTCCTTTCAAATTCAGTTTTATTTAAGTTTTGTTCTTTTTCTTGCTCGATAGAAAAATGCAGCCTTAAAAGAAAGGGTTCTAAAGCATTCCTTCAGGGGATTACCATCCACCAAGGAGCACCTTGAAGACCACATAATACAATATTGCCCCTCAACATACTTTAATTACCCTTCAGTACTCCACAGAAAGGACAGCTGACCACAGTAACATCCTCTGCTCTTTCACTATGCTGCTATAAAAGGAATGGGAATTTTTAATCTGTGTTCGATTGTAATAGAGAATCAGGGATTGTAGTTTTAATGAACAAAGAGAAGTAGGGTTGCCAATCCCCAATTGGGGACGGGATCTCCCGGTTTGGAGGCCCTCTCCCCACTCCAAGGTTATCACAAAGAAGAGTGGGGAGGGACATGTCTGCTGGGCACTCCATTATACCCAATGGAGGCCAGTTTCCATAGTGTATAATGGAGAATTAATCCACTGGCATCTGGGGCTCGGGGGGGGGGCTGTTTTTTTTTAGGCAGACACACCAAATTTTCAACATAGCATCTGGTGCCTCTCCTCAACCACCACCACCCCCAACTTTCAAAAAGATTGGACCAGAAGGTGCCCCTATTCTTCATTGTTTCCAAATGGAAGGAGGGTATTTAAAAGGTGTGTGGTCCCTTTAAATGTCATGGCCGGAACTCCCTTTGAAGTTCAACCATGCTTGTCACAACTTTGCTCCTGGCTCCACCCTCAACATCTCCTGGCTCCACCCCAAAGTCCCCAGATATTTCTTGAGTCGGACCCGGCAACCCTAAAGAGAAGAAAGCTGTAAGATGGATAAAACCTGAAAAGTCATAAAAGTTACAGAAATCCTGTTTTCTGCATTGACACAGGATCTTTCAAACCGGAACATTCTTACAAGCATTTGGGCTCACCACTCTTCCAGCAGTTCTGGGCAAAATCACGTTTTTTAAAGGCAACAAGCCTTTATCAGATTTATGACCCAAGGCCTCAGAGTACCACAACCAAACGAACTCAGGCCTACAAAAACAGAAAATCCAACAATGGTATTGCCTCGTGTTCACCCTTAATCCAATGGGATCACCCCACGACAGACCTGCTATGGCAGTCAAGAGATTTTAAGCAAGATCCATCTTTAACAGCTTCAGCCCCAGCCCCAAAGTCCCTTCCACCAGCTTTTCTAGGACACTGCCATGCAGTAATGAAGCCCAAATGGAATCTCCAGTCCATCTCTAGTCTTAATACAGGCTGAAAACTTTCAAAATTGGCAGTATGTGGTACTGAATATCCAGAACCAAAGATCGAACCCTACCCAGGGTAGATGATATTTTGTGCATAGGTCCCTTCTTCCCCCATAAGATCTTATTGAACGCATATTATGCAGTGATGTTTTGAAGTTTTACACTCCACCCCCCCCCAACAACAACAAAAAAAGCTAACAGGCCACCAGTGATGTGGAATACAGCACAGCACATATTAAGGTCAAGTAGACACTTTTTTAGAAGGATAATTGCTCCTTTTTCATGTATATGATTTCTGGTTATATATACTCATTATCCATAAACACAGTGATAGAATTCCGTTGCTACGTTACTTATTTTAAAGCAACTTTTAATTAGCTTGGTGCTTTTAAAAACTTTTACCGTTTATGGCCTTTGCAAACAGATAGTGGGAGTCTGACCTTGTTAAGTCAACTCCTCCTGAAATGAACTGAGCAATCCTTCTACCATCTAGATCATCTGTGGATACAGGAGGCACGACATTGCAGTTGTCCCATTCCTGCCTTGCGGATAGGGTTGCCAGTTCCAGTTCAAGAAATATCTGGGGACTTTGGGGATGGAGCCAGGAGCAAGGTTGCGATAAGCATAACTAAACTCCAAAGGGAGTTCTGGCCATCACATTTAAAGGGACTGTGTGCCTTTTCCAATGCCTTCCCTCTATTGGAAATTATGAAGGACAGGGGCATCTTCTTTTGGGGCTCATAGAATTAGATCCCCTGGTCCAATCTTTTTGAAACTTGGAGAGTGTTTTGAGGAGAGGCACTGGATGCTATGCTGCAAATTAGGTGCATCAACCTTAACCCCTCCCCCCCCCGAACTCCAGATACCAACAGATCAATTCTCCATTATACCCTATGGGAATTAGTCTCCATAGGGAAGGGGGCCTCCAAACCGGGGGATTCCCCTGCCCCACCTGGTGATTGGCAACCCAACTTGCAGATATTCTGTGCCTTAAGGTGGTGCTGCTACTTAGCTACCTGGCAGCAACGTAGCCGAGTTCTACAAGGTTTTATCCCCTGTTTAAATTAACATGCACATCGAATTGTTTGGTGAGGCCCATCCACTGGTCTTCGTCAAACTGCCGTTGCCATGTCAATGACATCCATCTCTATTTCTCCTTCACATCAAATCCAAGAGTAGCAATTAGGTGCCACAGTGCCTCCCCGGAATCCATAATGGACTAATTGAGTCTGAACAAACCATACCTAGATAAAACAAAGTTGTTTAATGTTTACACTGTGAGGACATGCAAACCATGAAGCTGTTGATCCAATCGCTGCAGATAATTCTTCCCCTCCCCCCCACACACACCCAGCTTGGAATTTTTCCTGGATTCAGCTTCATTCCTGAAGTGAGTTTCAGAAGCTCTGCTGAGTCCCTTTTTGGGCAACAAGGACATTGCAACTGTTTTTCATACCCTAGTAAATTAGGTGGCCTTGCCCCTGAAGATAATTCACAGCCCATTTTACAGCAGAATCACACCCCTCAGAGTTACATCCTTCAAAATCAAACGACTCCACAGCCTAGAAGGAGTATTGCAGGATAAGGGAAAGAGGAAATAATGTGGGGAGTAGAATCTGGGGGAAAGTGAAGTCTGCAAGTCCTTGCAGGTTTCCCTCTGCAAGTCCTTGCAGGTTTCCTACCAATGCTGCTGGGCCATAATTCTCCTGGGGTAGAGGCTTTCAGGGAGAGGGAAGTAGGAAAATCTGAAAATGTGGACAGATAAAGATAGGTTGGAAGGAAAGAGTGAAGCAGGAAAGGGGGAAGGGCTATGGCAGCTTTCAGGGAAGGGAAAGTAGTAGTGATGGGGAGGAAATGGTGAGGGAGGGAAAAACAAGTGGATTCCCTGCTTGTAAATATATATTTCATTATGTGCCTTATATTAAATATATGCTCATTGTACAACCAGCATATACTTATTAAGACTGAATTAAATCCTCATTTTAATGTTTTGTTTTATTATGGTCTTTGTTTCTTGCAAGCTGCTTTGAGTTACACTAGAAAAATATTTAGATTTCTACAGTACCTGTGAAGACAAGCACTCCATACTGACCAAGCAAACTAAGGTCCTGACATCTCAAATCTGTCAAAAGCTCTATCCAAGGAGCCCCGTGGCGCAGAGTGGTAAGCTGCAGTACTGCAGTCCAAGCTCTGCTGATAACCTGAGTTTGACTCTGGTGGAAGCTGGGTTCAGGAAGCCAGCTCAAGGTTGACTCAGCCTTCATCCTTCCGAGGTCAGTAACACGAGTACCCAGCTTGCTTGGGGGGGGGGGGAGTGTAGATAACTGGGGAAAGTGTAGATAACTCTGCAAGGACTTGCAGAGGGTACTTCACTTTCCCCCAGATTCTACTCCCCACATTATAACTTCAAACCACCCCCTGACAAGTCTGCCATGAAAACGTTGTGATACGACGTCACCCCAGAGTCGGAAACGACTGATGCTTGCACACGGGACTACCTTTACCATTTAGGAGATTAAAAAGCTCCATCACTGGGTGCCTTAGAACAATTCATAGGATTATGAATTTAGAATTGGAGGGCTTGTAGTTCAGGACACTGAAGGGAAGAAAAGAAAAACAGCTGTGAAAATTCTCTTTTTCATACATAGAACATAATTAATGGTGGGAAATTAAAACTGGAGAGAAGAAAATCAGAGTAGCACAAGGTTATAAGTAATTAGCAGGAGCTGCCAAGCTTGAAATACATTTAGCAAACTCTATACCAGAAGAATCTGCAGTGTAAAGGCTGAAATTACTATTAGTAGTAAAGATAGGTAGTTATGGTGTGTCATATAATCTATACAAAAGAGCAGGTTTCTTTGTCTGCATTGATACAAAAAGTAATCACTGCTGCAAATGTCATCCCTTCACTGTTCAAACTTTTAACATTATTGTGGGTTTCATTTCTGTTGCAGCATTCAAGTCTGTGGTTTCTTTATAGGCCATTTTAAAATGGATTTTAGTTTGGGAGGGGGATTCTATTGCTTCATCAATGGCAGGAGAAAACAGTAAAAACAATAAAACATAAAGTACCGATGTGATTTAGATTTATGAATTCCAAACATTGTATTTACTACTTCTGCTTATACTCCACCTTTCCAGCACTACGGGCTTTTTTTGATGAGGAACGCACAGGAATGCAGTTCCGGCTGGCTTGGCGTCAGGGCGTGTGGCCTAATATGCAAATGAGTCCATGCTGGGCTTTTTCTACAAATGAAACAATGGTGATGTTAGGGGGTGTGGCCTAATGTGCAAATGAATCCCTGCTGGGTTATTTTCTACACAAAAAGCCCCGCCAGCATTCATTCTCAAGGGAGAAGAAAGAAAGCATTCCATACCCTGTACCCAAATTATGCTTTTTTGTCCCCACTCCCACCCCAATTTCAGACCATAATTCTGAACATGCTTCTGCACTGTCTTAATTCTGATATGGGAATGTGGTGGCTGGAGATCTACCAGTACTATAGCTGGTCTCCAGGTTCAGAGATGAGTTCCCCTAGAGACAACTGCTGCTTCAGAAGGTGGACTCTATGGTATTATACCTCACTGAGGTCCTTCCCTTCCCCAATCCCCCTCCCCAGGCTCCACTCCAAAATCTCCATGTACTTCCCAACCCTAACTGGAACAAAGAGCTGATAACCTTAACTGGAACAAAGAAGTGTTTTCACAGTGTCCAGTCGATGCACTAGTTGAAGACCTATCATTTTAAATTACGATCTGTGCCACTGTCTATAAAGCAAGGATGGAAGGGGGGGAATCCAACTCGAAGACCAAGGTAGGCATAAATAAATATCTATGTGTTATAACATAAAAGAAAATTGCTTTAAAATGTTATGTAGGTGGTACATGACATTTAAGAAATTGGCAAAAATGAACAATCAGGTGTCAGATGGATGTTGGAAATGTAAATGCCACGAAGGATCTTTCTACCATATGTGGTGGACTTGCGAAAAGGCAAAACAATTTTGGCAAATGATTCAACAAGAGATTTTGAAGGTTTGGGGATATAATATCAAGAAGGCACCAGATATCTTTTTGTTGGGATTACAAATGGAAAAAATTCAAAAGCAAGATAGAACAATAATTTGGTATATGCTTTCAGCTGCACGGACATTATATGCACAAATGTGGAAACAAGATAAAATACCAGAAAAGTGGGAATGGACTTTGAAAGTCATGCATTGGAGTGAAATGGACAAACTTACAAGAATCTTAAAAGAACAAGATCTAGAGAAGTTTAAAAACGAGGGGGGAAAGTTTCAAAAATATATTGAAAAACAATGGAACGTTAAAGGACATTTGGTGATCTTTGACAATGGTTAATCTTTAAAGAAACTATATATGGATTACAGTTTTTAAAAAATAGAATTACTGGATTATAACTTTTTCTTTTACTTGCTAACGACTAAGAAGAACTACCATGAAGATGGACTATAATTATAACCTTTGGGCTTTTTAGAGAAAGACTCTTGAATAGATAGATTTTATTACCTTATAACAAACTAAATTAAATAGTAATATGGAGATGTTTGTTAAGGGGGAAGGCACTGCTGGGGGTCACCAAAAGGGGGGGTGGAGAAAATGTGATATATGTGCATTAACATAAGAACATAAGAGAAGCCATGTTGGGTCAGGCCAACGGCCCATCAAGTCCAACACTCTATGTCACACAGTGGCAAAAAATGTTATATACACACATACACTGTGGCTAATAGCCACTGATGGACCTGTGCTCCATATTTTTATCTAAACCCTTCTTGAAGGTGGCTATACTTGTGGCCGCCACCACCTCCTGTGGCAGTGAATTCCACATGTTAATCACCCTTTGGGTGAAGAAGTACTTCCTTTTATCCATTTTAACCTGTCTGCTCAGCAATTTCATCGAATGCCCACGAGTTCTTGTGTTGTGAGAAAGGGAGAAAAGTACTTCTTTCTCTACTTTCTCCATCCCATGCATTATCTTGTAAACCTCTATCATGTCACCCCGCAGTCGACGTTTCTCCAAGCTAAAGAGTCCCAAGCGTTTCAACCTTTCTTCATTTAACGACAAATGATAACATACCATTACAATGTATTACATTATAATAAATTGTTTTAACCAAAAATTAAAAGTGTTGAGTTCTGCAGGAAGGGGAGCAACAAATTTGGAAAATGATACAGTGCTCCTTGCCTATTCAGCCCCCACACCCAGTCCTTGTTTGTGATCAGGGACGTCCCTGCCACTAGGCAAACTAGGCAATTGCTTAGGGCCCCTTAGGGGCACTGAATTGGGCACCCCCCATGTGACTTGGTGACGTTATCAGAGCAGGGGTGGGAACCAGAAGTTAGCCTCGCCTAGGGTTCCAGGCAGTCTAGAGCCGGCCCTGTTCGTGAGTGATGGAAGCAGGCCCTCACTGAAAGACATGGGAAGGCTTCACCCTCATCTATCCATTCCTACTCCATAGCTTAAAAAATTATAAGATCAAATCCTGTCCAAATATTATATCCAGATTTGGTCCAATTTGCTGGAGAGTAAATGATTTAAAATATTTTAAAATAACCATTTTGAAATCCTTGAAACAACAGGGGAGGGGGCAGGTAATTGTATTAGAATGGCATATTAGAAAAACAATCCAACAATTTATTGTTTCAGTGGGAAGCACATTTCTGGATTGCAGCTTTCACCCATCACTACACAACAAAGATGATCAGGGTTGCACTTTGGGTTGCCAGCTCTGGTTGGAAAATACCTGGATATTTTGGGGATGGAGCCTAAAAAAGGTGGGGTTTGGGGAGGGGAGGAGCTTCAATTGGTTATAATGCCACAGAGTCCACCTTCCAAAGCAGCTGTTTTCTCCAGATTAGGCTTCCCAATCCCCAGGTCCCAGAGGGGGATCCCCCGGTTTTACAGGCTTCCCCCCTCCCCCAGCCAGATGGCCGGCGGGGGAAACCCCGCCCCCAGAGCCATCATGCACCTCCATGAACGATTCCCATAGGGAATGATGGGGAATTGATCCGTGGGTATCGGGGGCTCTGGGGGGGCTGTTTTTTGAGATAGAGGCACCCAATTTTCAGTATAGCATCTAGTGCCTCTCCCCAAAATACCTCCCAAGTTTCAAAAAGATTGGACCAGGGGGTCCAATTCTACGAGCCCCAAAAGAAGGTGCCTCTATCCTTCATTATTTCCTATGGAAGGAAGGCATTTAAAAATTTGTGCAGTCCCCTTAAATGTGATGGCCAGAACTCCCTTGAAGTTCAATTATGCTTGTCACACCCTTGCTCTTGGCTCTGCCCCCAATGTCTCCTGGCTCCACCCCTAAAGTCTCCTGGCTCCACCCCCAAAGTCCCCAGATATTTCTTAAATTGGACTTGGCAACCCTACTCCAGATTGTTATATGGAGATCAGCTGTAATCCCAGGAGATCTCCAGCCACCCTAGCTGCACCCCTAATAAATATCTACATGTTATAACATAAAAGAAAATTGCTTTAAAATGTTAAATAGGTGGTACCATGACACCTAAGAAATTGGCAAAAATGAACAATCAGGTGTCAGATGGATGTTGGAAATGTAAATGCCACGAAGGATCTTTCTACCATATGTGGTGGACTTGCGAAAAGGCAAAACAATTTTGGCAAATGATTCAGCAAGAGATTTCGAAGGTTTTGGGATATAATATCAAGAAGGCACCAGATATCTTTTTGTTGGGGTTACAAATGGAAAAATTTCAAAAGCAAGATAGAACAATAATTTGGTATATGCTTTCAGCTGCACAGACATTATATGCACAAATGATGTATTGCCACAGGCATAGAACAGCTTTAAAAGGACATCAGGCAATTCCTAGAGGATAGGTCTATCAATGGCTATTCGCCATGGTGACTGGTCTGATCCAGCAGGGCTCCTCTGATGTTCTTTTGAAGGCCTCAGCCTCTATGCCCTGTTGCTGGCCCTCCAGCGGAACTGGTTGGCCACTGTGTAAGACATGATGCTGGACTAGACTGGTAAGTGGTCTGATCCAGCAGGGCTCTTCTTATGTTCCTATGAAGGCCTCAGCCTCTATGCCCTGTTGCTGGCCCTCCAGAGGGACTGTTTGGCCACTGTGTGAGACATGATGCTGGACTAGATGGACTATTGGTCTGATCCAGAAGGGCTCTTCTGATGTTCTTATGAAGGCCACAGCCTCTTCTCTGCCATGTTGTCAGTCTTCCAGAGGTTTGCCACTGTGTGAGACATGATGCTGACCTAGATAGACCACTGGTCTGATCCTGCAGGGCTCTCCTGGTGTTCTTATGAAGGCCCCAGCCTCTACACCCTGTTGTTGGCCAGCCAGAGGAACTGGTTGGCCATTGTGTAAAACAGGATACTGGACTAGATAGACCACTGCTCTGATCCAGCAGAGCTCTTCTAATGTTCTTATGAAGGCCTCAGCCTTTCTGCCCTGTTGTTCAGCCCTCCAATGGAACTGATTGGCCACTGTGTGAGACACAATGCTGGATTAGATGGACCTCTGGTTTGATCAGAACAGCCCTGCTGGATGTTCTTAAATTGTAACTAGTTACTTGAATGCTGTACTACTAAATTATTATGGGCTCTGTTGAAAATGGTTTAACGTTTTCTTATGGTTGCTACTCTGGATTTTTGTGTCAAACATATTTGTAAATCCTAAGGTAGTTTTTAAAAGTATGTAAAATTCATAAGTAATTATATTAAAAAGTTTTTAAAAGTATGGTAGCCTATTTACATCACAGACATGCTGTTTGTTTCTTGTAACGTATCTTCACTGTGATCCCATTATTGATTATGCTAGTTCTTAAATTTCCGGCAGACTGAGGAAAGTGTCCCTGTTTTACAGGGAAACAAAAAAAATCTTGCACATAACAACAGGCAGATGTGAATGA
Source organism: Heteronotia binoei (assembly GCF_032191835.1). NCBI lineage: Eukaryota > Metazoa > Chordata > Lepidosauria > Squamata > Gekkonidae > Heteronotia > Heteronotia binoei. The sequence goes on from NC_083242.1 coordinate 9,637,877, forward strand.
GCATTCTCCATCCTTGGTCTTTCACATTTCACCTGGTCCAAAATACATTTGTGTTGTTTTGCAGCTGAGAGGTGAAACCTTAGCTAGGGCCTCATGAAGTTTAAGTCTCTCTACAGGGTAGGCAGGCTGCCTCTCTCCAAGAGGAAACTGCCAAACCTCTGTCTCTGTTCCTCCCCACTACCGTTTCATTTCATTTCTGCCTGTCTGCTAGTGGATACAAGCTTCCTTCTCACCTTGCATGCTGACTGGTACTGCCTTCCAATCATATACTCACTCTCCCCATAATTTTCCCCATTCCTACCTAGCATGCATCCCCAGAAACACAATAGTTCTGGCAATCAGGATCCATGCTTACACAGAATGATAAAGTCCTTTCAAAGTTAGTTGGATGGTCTGGAGCTGAAAGAAAAACGCTGAGCACAAAAATGCCGGTTGGGATAAGCCCATTCCTAGTGCCCCATGTCAAGCACGTTATGCTGATACCAAAGAACTCTCCCCCACCACAGCTGTGCAGGATATCAAAACAAGACTTCCACACACACCCAAAATAATCTGCTTAAATTTGGAATACGGAGGGCTTTTTTTGTAGCAGGAACTCCTTTGCATATTAGGCCACACACCCCTGATGTAGCCAATCCTCCAAGAGCTTACAGGGCTCTTAGTACAGGGACTACTATAAGCTCCAGGAGGATTGGCTATATCAGGGCAGGGGTGGCCTAATATGCAAAGGAGCTCCTACAGCAACAACAACAAAAGCTCTGGTTATGAGACACAATGGTTAATAAGCATAGGAAGCTGCCTTATGCTGAATCAGACCCTTGGTCCATCAAGGTCAGTTTCAGGGCTTTTTTGTAGCAGTACAGTAAGCTCCAGAAGGATTGGCTACATCAGCGGTGTGTGGCCTAATCTGCAAAGGAGTTTCTGCTATTAAGAAAAAAGTCCTGGGAATAATTTAGTTTTATAAATGGAGTGCATGCTTCAGGTGACGTTGCAATTTGAAAAGTTCCAGCTGTACACAGTGTGTCACAAATTAGGCCACCTTAACCCCTCCCAGCACCTCGCCTCCACCAACCCCACATTTATGCCTTCTGAATATGTGTGCCCTTTTGCCTCCCGATATACAATACTTATTAGTTTTATGTATCTGAGAACTAATTGCAGCCACCCTGAAAAGAGAAGGATTAACATCAACCTCCTTTATTTTTCATAAAGGACGTATAAAGGACCTCTGTTGCCAATCAGGCCTTTTGAATGGGGAAATTAGAAATTTGTTCAATCATAGGTCCCTAAAAGACCAATTTTCCTAAATGAGGGGTATACCAAATGTTTAATTGCACCACTCAGGCACAGCTGACTAAAGAGCCAGATACTGGATAAAGCTGTGAATGACGGAAATCACACATATTATATTAGATGCTTCATTACGGCATGAAGTTAATGAACACCAAGGATTTATCAATCTGACAACTTATTAGAGAGAAACACATATATGTTAGGTTCTATTATAAAACATTTAACAATGTAAAAGGAGAAAAGTCCATAACATTACCGAAACCATAGAGAGCAGAACATTTACTTTTGATCACAAACTGTTCATTATCTAACTCCTAAGCATAATTAAAACCCTGTTCTGCATAAGACGTTTTGACTATTAACTCCATTTTACAAATGACAGTCTTTTCTTCTTAATAACTGTTCTTGGCTTTGGGGTTTTGGGGGAAGTTGGGCCAACACACACCAATTCCGCATTTAGCTCTTTCCTCCCTTCTGTGCAGGGCTCCTCATGGCAGCTCTTTTCCCCAGATTCTGGATTGGCGTCTCTGGAGCAGGGCTGCGTGTTCCCCACTTGCTCCCTGCCCTGTGCCAAGAATGAGACCAGAACAAAGGCTAATGAGGAATCGGTCCTGCACTGGAATCATTACAGCAGGGGTGTCAAACTCATTTGTTACAAGGGCTGGATCGGACATCAATGAGACCTTGTTGGGGCAGGTCGTGTGCGTCATAAAATGTAACGCCAGGTAGCGAAGATATAAACTTTAGACACAAACACAAATATTTTTTAAAAACTTAAAATAAAAACATGCTGAAAGTATGAGCACTCTTGCAATATTGTGGTCAGTATCAAAGCAAGCTCTTCCTCCCCCCCCCACTTCCTCTCCCAAAGAGGAGCCTCAACCAATGGGGGAAACAGAGGTTTTGCTCTGTAGCTTCTGTGTGATGGAGAAATCCTGGCAAAGCAAGCTGTGACACAGAAAGGAGCAAGAGAAGAGGGAGAAAGAAGCAGACTTGCTCGAGGGCCTGATAGGAGCCCTCCAAGGGCCTAATCTGACCCCTGGGCCTCATGTTTGACACCCCTGCATGAAAAATTTGGTATACAATGTAAAGTCATGTGTGAACTAGGCTTGGTATTTACAATTCTCAATTTGTATTTGGTAGTGAAGAGAGACAAGAGCTAACAATTTTAGATTAAATCCACAAGGATATGAGAAGGTTGGGTGACCCTGTGACCAGGGGCAGGTGTGACTGATAAGGACACACAGAGCTGTCAACAGAGCTGAGCGCTCAAAAACATCACACAAAACCAAGCCTTGCCTTTCTGAGCAAAAAAGACTTTTCCTCAGTAACAAAGTAGGAAACCTTTGGCAAAAGACAGAAAGTGACCTTTGCATATATGAATACTGTCGACACGTTCAAATTGTGAAAGGGGATGCCTCCCAGCTGCCATCCAGAGGGCAGCCTGTGAAACACTATTCTCCATCAAAAACCATGCAGAATGGAGGGAAACTACGACCACAGTTCCAGTCTAGGACCTCAAGTAGGGAAACTGCTTGAGATTTGGGGGGTAGAGTCTGGGGAAGGTGGGGCTTGTGGAGGCGACCTCAATGGGCTATAATGCCACACAGTCCATCTTTCAAATCAGCCATTTTCTCCAGGGCAACTGATTTCTGTTATCTAAAAATCAATTGTAATTCCAGGACATCTCCAGCCCAGCCTGGAGGTTGGCAACCCTATCCTCAAGACCAGCAAAGTACCCACCATCTCAAGTACTCAAGGGACGCTACTGCAAAATTCTTAGTTTGCATACTGCATCTCTTATGAGACTAGGGGTCCCCAAAATCTCAAATTCAGCACTAGTGACAGGGCATTTTCATGCATGCTTAATAATGCAGTTTCAATCCAGCAACCATTTGCAAGTGGATTTTGCCCTTTCACATAGTAAAATCCAGTTGCAAAGTGCATTTAAAGTGGATCAAAAGTGTGTTGTTTAGTGTGCATAACACTTCTAATCAATCAAATTGCCCGTGTTATGTTGCCAGATTTATAAATTCCTAGGAAAGTTTCTGGTGGGATATTGCTTTGCTCAGGAGAGAACAATGAAATGAGTTAGGTCGTTTTCGCACTTACCTTATTCCGGATCGACGTCCCTCTTCACCGCGCAAATGTAAACTGGTTTTTGGCAGTTTACATTTGCGACGCAAAAGCCACAGGACGTCCGGCTTCTGCGGAGCAAGTAGTGCGAAATCCACGCAGACGCTGCGCGGTGAAGAGGGACGTCGCTCCGGAATAAGGTAAGTGCGAAAATGACCTTAGTGACTTTGAGGACGAAACACTACACTTTGATCTCTGTACTTCTAAAACAAGTTTCAGCTTGTACAGAATACACCAGTTTACCAAAGGGGGAGGGGGGGGAGAGAACAAGAACATTAGTAGAGGTACAATAATAGGGTACCATGAGATTAAGTCATGGGAGGGCAAAACTCTGGCAATTATTGTGATACCTTAGAAGGGCACAGAATGCATTGAGGCATGGTGATACACACAAATACACACACCCAATGAGGATGTTTTGCTACTTGAAAAACTGAGGTGGACACCAGCAAACATTTTCTTTCTGAAAGGGCCCAGGAAGATACTTGTGGTGTTTAAGTAGAAATTTGTGTTGTCAAGGAAACAGTTTTTGTCACTGTAAAATATCCTTGAAGATTATAACCTGTGGATCTTCAGAGGCATCTCCAAAGTCCTTAATAGCAGGGTCCCTACACTATGCTACAAGTTTCTAAAGGAAGTTATTGGGTTCTTTTGAGTCTTCCAGTTCTTGAGCATGAAATGGTCAGTGAATTAAAAAAAAAACCCTTTAAACTTTCTGGATAAAAGATTTATGTATACACAGAGGTTCTTTCAACACATAGAGCAATCTTCAGCTCCATGCAGTTCTTCAAGTTTTCAAGTGATAAGCCTTTTTCCCCCTTTTATGATTCCCATTGTTCCTATATATTTTTCCATTTAACAAAAATAGAGTTTGTTATTGTTCTCTTTGTTTGCTCACATTTTTCATATGTCATAGTCCGTAAAACACCTCCTTTTCTCCTACCTTCAGATATTTTGACTTCTCATTTTGTCCACCTGGAGAGTGATTTCCAAATACTTTCACTAAATCATTTTATTCCCAATCACACACACACACACACACACAAGTAGAAGCACCTTTGAGAAATACCACACAAACTTGGAAGGATAGGATGCTAAAGTCACAATCACAGAATGACATTGGAACTGTGGTTTGTCTTCTGCTACAAGCCGAATCAATGACATTGAGAAAATATTTGGCAGCAGGCAGTATGCGTGCCATAAAAATTAAATATGACAACATCTGTAAAATGGGACTGATGTCATTTACAACTCTATTGTGAATTTATATTTGGCAGGTACAGAAAATGTCCTCCAAGTAGAAGGAAGGTTTGTAGGGGAGCCCTGCTTACTGCATCCGGTGACACCACCCAAAATTTGGCAATTACTTAAGCACTATAATTAACATTCTTTTTTTTTTACAGGAAAAGGTAAAAGTTATTAATTTATTGGAAGTGTACAATCACTATGTTTTATGATGCTGTGCTTTAATAAAATCTTAAATCTACCTAATCATCCTAACCATACGTTTCAAGAACAGCACAGGTGCATACCAAGCTGGTGAATTTTCAGGGAAATGGATAATCAGCAAATCTTAAACCTGGTCCCAAAGGACACTGAGCCACACCTAAAACTGTTCTCATGTTTCAATGGCCTGTGTATTTATATAGCAGAGGAGAAAGAAAGAAAGAAAGAAAGAAAGAAAGAAAGAAAGAAAGAAAGAAAGAAAGAAAGAAAGAAAGAAAGAAAGAAAGAAAGAAAGAAAGAAAGAAAGAAAGAAAGAAAGAAAGAAAGAAAGAAAGAAACTATGCCAACATCAAAGTAAGTATCTGTTCTGATCTCAATGCCTTTATTTTTTGCCATCACTAAAACACGTAAGTCTTGATGATGCTTGAAGTTGCCAAGGCTATGAGAAATGGAAGTCCCACTAATAATTCCTAAATTAATCTAAAGGTCTATGACAACCTAATATCCCCTCCTTCTTAACAATGACTAACAGCACAATCCCAAACAGAGTTACATTTTTCTAAGCTCCTTAGAAGGGTATAACTCTGCAAAGGAGTGCATTAACACTGTTCAAACACAGGCAATGGCCTTGTGCATTCTCCTTCCCCTCTCAAGTGCAAATTTACCCCAGTAGTAATTATTTCTCCTCGAGTTGTCACCATCTAAAAGCTGGCGTCTTATATGTCTGGTTGGAATGCCCAGGAGATTTGGGGCAGAGCCTAGGGAAGGCAGAGTTTGGGAGACGGAAAGAGTGCAGCATGATTCTGATGCTAGTGTCCCAGAGTCCACGCTTCCAAAGCAGCCATTTTCTCCAGGAGAACTGATCTCGCTAGCCAGTTGTGATCAGTGTTCTCTCTAAGCTGAGTTAGTGTGAGCTAGCCTATCTCACAGGTTTTTAGCCTCCAGTTCACACATTTTAGTCTTCGTTCAGGAAAAATAGTCCCAGAGCAAACTAATTTATGCAGTAGCTCACAATGTTAATGAGAGTAGCTCACAAGGTAGAATTTTTGCTCACAAGACTTTACAGCTTAGAGGGAGTATTGGTTGTGATTCTGGGATATCTCCAGGCCCCACCTGGAGGTTGGCAACACTACATCAGCATCATCATACATGTGCCAAAACATATAAGTGTTTGGAAAAAAACTGCCATTTTCTTAAGGAAAAAAACCTGATGCTCAGATTGTTAGAATTTCTTTCTTAAATCACAATACCCATTATCACCCACTAGTGAGGCTGGAGAGGGAGAGGGAGGAATTATTTTTTAACTTCCTCAGTATGAGAATATTCTGTTCCAATTACTCTTGGTGGGCCACCACAGAATCCATTTGCATGGCTAGATTGGCTGCCTCATAATAATCTGCCTTTAAATTTAAAAGATTCTGTTATATGGATTGCATTGATTGCCAAGCACATGCTATTTCACACGAGTGAAGAAATCCATTGGTTGGAGATAAAGCACTGTACTTTCCTAGAAGCCCTCTTTCTCAAGATGTAATGTTGCTATCAAAATTCATAATCCCGTCACAAAACTATATTCATTGCCTTTCCTGGAAGGATTTCCCCCCCCTTCTTCTGTAGATTTCATTGTTCCCCAAAATTTCATTGCCGCATTTGTTTTAGTTATCTGCATTAAAACTATGCTTACTTTAGAAACTACAGTATTTCAGAAGCTGTTTCATTTGATATATGTGTTTCAATGACTCCTTTTTTCTTCTTTTTGCATAGGAACAGACTGGTTTGTTAGAGTTTTAGCCCACATAACTGCTCACATCTGAAAATGCCCAACAGGCTGATTTAGTGTCTTCTTCAGCCAGGGTACAGAGAACCATATAACTACTAGTTCCTTGTATGGCGGGGCGGGGAGGTGCTTGGGGGGGGGGGGGAGTTTTTCTATAAATAAGTGCACATTCAAAACAATCTACTGTTATCATATTTGGGTTGTCTGAGAGTTCAAAGTCACTTGAACTAGTTTTGTGGAGTTCTTTGGTCCTGGTTAGTGTGGTGTTTTTGACAACTCTTCTCTTTTAACCTCAGCCAGTGTTTTAGACTGCCATAGTCCACTCCAGGACTTTGTGTGGACAGAAACTGGGAGAAATGAAGTTGTTACTGCAGCTCCATACTGAAAAAGAATCTGACTTGTTAAAAGCCAGTTTGGTGTAGTGGTTAAGTGGGAGAACTGGGTTTGATTTTCCACTCCTCTGCTTGCAGCTGATGGAATGGCCTTGGGTCAGCCATAGCTCTTGCAGAGTTGTCCTTGAAAGGGTAGCTGCTGTGAGAGCCCTCTCAGCACCACCCACCTCAAAAGGTGTCTGTTGTAGGGGAAGAAGATAAAGAAGATTGTAAGCCATTCTGAGACTCTGATTCAGAGAGAAGGGCAGGGTATAAATCTACTGTCTTCTTCTTCTTAACGCTGCTCCCTTATTCTGATGCCTAGCATTAAAGACCAAACAGTGAGCAAGTGATAGGTGGGCCTCTGAATCAGTACATCTTCATCTACTGAAGATGTGGTCAATAGAGCATCCAAGCTGGAAGACCATGATCTCCTCGGCCGATAGGGAGTACAGAAACTTTTTCCAGTTTGTTTTTGGATTCACACAAGGAAGTAATAGAACCCAACAGGCAAGATCATGTACCATTGATCCTGAGGCCAGAAGTTATTAAAGGTGTTTAGCTGTTCTGTCCATGGGCAACTGTATCTAACCTTGAGATTTCCTGTGAATTGGTGGGCTGCAGAAAAATTTCCCCAGCGTGGCAAATTAGGGTTGCCACCCCCCACATGGGAGTGGAGGATCCCCCATTTTGAGCACCTGTCCCCCACTTTGGAAGCATTAGGCAGTAGGAGAGAAAATGGTGGCTGTCAGGTGACATTCTAGATATTCCTTCTTCCTGGTCTCTATGGAGGGCACAGAGCAGAAGGCTAGAATGTTCCCCTATCTTTAGAAGCTGGAGGGGAGTGGGGAGGGCTGCCCAGCTGCAGAATCTTGGCCAGATTTGCAAGAAGCTGAATAACTAAATGAGAGGATGTGCAGATAAACGTTTCAGATAAACGTTCAGCTGGTGGGGGGAAGAAGTTGGGATTCTTTTAGAAAATCAAGCTACAATCAAGAAAGAAGACATGGCTATGAGCTCGAAATCTCCTATGCTGGTACATTTTATTACACTTTAGTGTTCTGATGCTCACTTGTTTTTGTGCAAGTAAAAATGTAGATGTTATTAATGGCTTTTAGGACATGTTAATTAACACCCAAAGACAGCACAGACCACACTAGGAGTTTATCTTGTTTCCCAGCATCTCTCTTTCCTATTTTTATTTCAGAACATCCAGCCTGAAGAAAAGTACTGAAAAACTCAAAAGCTTGCACGTTGTAGTACCATTTCATTGGTCCTAATAAAAGAGATTATGTGGATTGTGTACTGGTTTTAAAAGCCCATGAAATTCACTGGTAGGACCATCCTAAACAGAACAATGCCCTTCTAAGCCCATTGACTTCAATGGGCTTTCTCCATGGAGCTAAAGGTAGCAGACACTGCACGCATTGACCTTGGCTAGTCACGCTCCCTCACCTTAACCTTCCTCAGCTCCACAGAGAGGTAAAAGTGGGGTAAAAGTGTGCTAGACAGGCAAGTGAGTTGAACTCTTGAGAAGTTCAGCAATAGTCAGCAATAAAGATCCTGGTTAGGGGGAACAGGTAGGAAAACAGAAAAACCCAAACCAACCTACAAAGTTTTCCTGTTTAAAAAATCTTCGGTGCTGTCATAACAAAACAAAAACAATTAAAAGGCCAAACTGCTGGGCTACAGAACAGACAGCCACCCCATTTACAGTATCATTTATTCTAGGGAGGCTCTGCGCCTTTGGATGGCTGCATTTGCAACAATCCAACTTCACCAAGGAGGGGCCGAAAGAGTAGATTCTTTGCCTTTCTCCAGGAAAAAGGGCATAAACGGGGAGGGGGGGGGAGAATGACTGTGGTGTTGTGCATAGCCTTTAAAAATCATTTTGTATAAAGAGTTTGTTCAGCATTTCATATTACCCCCATTTAACAAACAGCTCAGAGAGTTCTACATCTGGAGGTTTACAGAGCACACATACGGCCTATCTTGGTTCCAGAACCCTCTGTAGAAGAGTCATAAAGTATTAGTCCTACCACTAGGTCCCAAAATTTAAATATTCTTGAGTTGTATAGGTTCCCCTCCATAAAAAGATGAATCAAGACTCCCTCTCTCAGTTGGTTCTCTAATCAAGCCACCCAAGCACAATGAGGAGACGTTGACGCATATGTACTACAGAGGTTCATCTCTCTCCTCAGCATCAGTAGCATGGGAGGTGACAGGCATCATTTCCTATGGCAGCAAGTTCAAGCGAAGCCCTGGTGTCCATGAGATCCAGGTTCAAAATCTCAGGGCGTTTTCGCAATGACCTTACGCCGGAGCGACGTCCCTCTTCACCGTGCAGCGTCTGTGCGGATTTCGCACTAATTGCTCCGCAGAACCCGGAAGAGCCGCAAAGTCCCACGGCTTTTGCGTCGCAAATGTAAACCGCCAAAAACCAGTTTACATTTGTGACGCAAAAGTTGCGGGACTTTGCGGCTCTTCCGGGTTCTGCGGAGCAATTAGTGCGAAATCCGCGCAGACGCTGCGCGGTGAAGAGGGACGTCGCTCCGGCGTAAGGTCAGTGCGAAAAAGCCCTCTGTCTGCCACAGAAGCTTGCTGAGAAACCTTGGACCAGTCACATACTCTCAGTCTAATCTACCTTGCAGGGTGGTTTTAAAAAAGGGTAAAATGGATGATGGTAAGAATGCTGAAGGTTTGAGGGACAGAAAGCAATTTAAACTGAGGAAATCAAATGTGAAAAGAGGAAGCGACTACACAGGTAGGAATTGGGAAGTGCTTTGGAACTGGTGTCACGAGAAAGGGTAGGTTTTGCAGGAGTGGCCTTGACTCGGCCTCAGAGGAAGGGGCAGGTTGGGGGAAGTGATGATGCACTGTCACCAGACATTTGACCTTGAAGTGATATCACAAGACACAACATGATATCACATCCTCGCTAAGCACCATCCCCAAAATCTCCACGTATTTCTCGAGTTGGACCTGGCAACCCTTTTGGCAAATAGCTGTTCCATGAGGCCCTTGGAGGTCATGAAAATGATGCAGGGGAAGGAAGAATTAAGCCCTTCTTGCTGTATGCTACGTCATGGGAACCCACTATACATGTCTCCTTCACAGGAACTAATATGGACCTGAAAACATTGCAACATCTCATTAGGCCCTCCCGAGTCACAAGTTCAAAGAGCACCATCTAACCGGCAATGAGATGGAGGTATAGGAACACATCTGCTGAGCTTAAAAGTGAGTGAAGTGAAAATCTTCATCACAAATGTGAAAACAGCTCTGTTTGCCCTTTAGGTCACACCCATTTGTTCAATAAAAGCCTCTGGCAATGCAAATTATTCAGATGGCGCTGGAATCTAATACGTTCTGTGCATCAGCCGTGGTCTGCCGTAATTAACCTCTCAGGACTACAATCATTTGTACTATTAGCCTGAGGGGAATAAGTTTCCTTAGGCACATAGTTTTGTGACTATGTTGGGGAAATTGCGTATTTTTAAGCTTCCTGGAACTGTAAGTATTTCACTAGATGGCAGGTCAAGAAACATCTTTGTCTTAATCCTTTCATATAACACAGATAAGTGGTGTAACTTTTAATTATAAGGCTTAATTTCTTTTTTTTAACAAAAAGAATTGAGAAAATAGCATGAACTTTCCCTCTGCACAGCTGCTTCTAATGGCAGCCCTTTAAGAATAGATGAAATCATTCCCCGGTGCTTGAACTTATAAAATTACTTGGTGCACAAACCACATCTTCAACGCATCACCTTGCCAAGCTGTTGTAATCATGTCTAGCTCTTTCTTACTAGTATATACAAGTTATGTTCCCTGCAACCTGGCATGGGTTCTTCATCACTGATGGTAATATGAAGCTGCTTAGTGCTGAGTACTTTTAAAACCCACACTGAATATTTACAAAACTCAAAATGCCATGAAATACACTGGGAAATATTAAAATTTACTGTGCATATACAGTAACTTGACTGATAAATTTCATTAGAATTTATACAGCCAGCCTGCGTGCTTATTTTATATAGCTCCTGCAGCTGTTACATGCATATTTGTAACTGTTCTAAGGTTTTGTTTGCTTCCATGGTATTTTGGAATTTTCCAGGAATATTTCTCAGTGAGGACTGATAGAAGTAGACATACAAAACAACGAATAGTGATTACAGATGGGAATCTTCATTCTTTCCTAAAATATATTTGTATTTAACAATTTTCTGGAATGGCCAGGGTTTTAAATGTTTACAAAAATTCATCTGTAGTGTGAATACACACAGCAAACTTGGTAAAAGTAAATTGTTACAAATGCATTTTATAAACATCGATGGCATTGATAAATAAAGCAGAAAAGCCAGAAAAGGGGGAATAAGACAAAATACATATTTGTATAACATTAACAACGTAGGAGTCAAGTATCACCTTTGAGACCAACAGAGTTTTATTCAGAATGTAAGCTTTCATGTGCATGCACACTTCTTCAGACGAGGTACCTGATTACTCGTCTGAAGAAGCGTGCATGCACACGAAAGCTTACATTCTGAATAAAACTTTGTTAGTCTTAAAGGCGATACTTGACTTCTACTTTGTTCTACTGCTTCAGACATACACGGTTGCCTACCTGGATCTATCTACATGTTTGTATGGCTGTCGGTAGACTACCATCTCAGGAAGCTAGCATTGCATCTATGCTGGAGTAGAGTGCTTGACTACTTTGGACTAGCAAACAGAGTCTGAAATTGTTTTATATAGAACCAACCTTTGCCGCAATGATGTAATGATACCCAGGGCCTGCAGATGAATAAAAGGTCTCTTCCTTCGCCCAAAAAGTCTGTTCACTTCTGTGCCTATTATGCTGACTAAAGTGTGAAGCTGGATCGTTAAAGAATGAAGGAAAAAGGAAAGGTCCCCTGTGCAAGCACCAGTCGTTGCTGACTCTGGGGTGACGTTGCTTTCACGTTTTCGCGGCAGACTTTTTATGGGGTGGTTTGCCATTGCCTTCCCCAGTCATCTACACTTTCCCCCCAGCAAGCTGGGTACTCATTTTACTGACCTCGGAAGGATGGAAGGCTGAGTCAACCTTGAGCCAGCTACCTGAAAACCCAGCTACTGCCGGAGATTGAACTCAGGTCGTGAGCAGAGCTTTGAACTGCAGTACTGCAGCTTTAACACCCTGCGCCACGGGGCTCTTAAAGAATGAAGGTGGTACACAAATGGCAAAAACTGTGCCTTCCAAAGCATGCAATGTAAAAGACTTGTAAACAAGTATGGTGGGTGGTCTGCATCAGGGTGGTCTACCATCCGACAGAGCGACTTCAGTGAGACTGCAGACCCATCTCCGTGATTAGAAAGACCACAACCTTTAGATTTAGCTGGCTCAGTATCATTTCAAATGCCTCCAAGTGGAATCCAGAATGGTTTCATAATAGGGGTAAAATGTCTTTGGACTAGATGGTCTTTTGGATCCCATGTACGTCTTGGATTCTGAAGAGACTTGGCTTGGGCAACAGAAAGGCAGCAAAAGGGTAAAGGAGGATCAGCAGTAGGCTATTCATTGGAAGATGTGAGGAGCAGTGGTGGCAATAAGGATGCCAGAAAGAACATCAATTATACAGAGCCATTATTAAAAAGATCGTCAGTGTGGTCCTTCGTACTAGTTAGTTGTTCTTTTGGCACCAATACATTTTGGTTTTTTGACAATTTGCATCTACATTGTCTTCTCTTAGAGCTGTTCTGAAGCTGTAACAGTTGGAATATTTATTTTGGTGGGGTTTTTTATTAGTGTATCTGCTTTTCTGGGCCATTGGGCCTCATTTTATTTAATTGCTTTAAATTTGTACAGCTTTCAAATCACCTACCAATGGGGGCTTTAGAAAATAATAGGAACAAAACCTTCAAACTGCTTGAAGTGTCGCCAGTTCCTTTTCATTTCATACAGCTCTCTCCAGCCCAACATACTGCCTAATTCCCTGCTGGAATAGGTTATCAGAAAATGCTAATTTCCACTATCAATAAACTGTGAAATGTATTTTATCATGTTTTAATTACAAATGGCATTCATAAAACCCATATTTTGCGGTAGACTATTTTCCTAAGACATAATATGATTTGTAATGCAGGCAGTGTGAACAACCATAGCAAACCAGCTTCCAACTTGGTTACTAATGATGGTTTAATAGCATTGAAGAAAACTTCAGTGGCTTTTTTATTTGTCTTTGTTTGTTCGTGATAAATTAAAGATTCAAAGAAAATGTTTAAATTCCAAACATCTTCTACAAGCATCTTTCTCCAAGATACAACAGTCGGATTTCGCCATCAGAAACTTAATTAATGTATTAGGACTGCTGACATATTCCTATGAATGTAACTTAATAAATTGCTTCCCCCCCACCACCTGGGCAGAGGACATGCAGTGATGGGTAATACTATCCCCCTCTGGGGGGCGCTTGCAGATCTGGATTTACAATTCATCTCCAGACTGCAGAGATCAGGTTCCCTGGAGCAGATGGCTGCTTTAGAGGACAGAGTTAATACACTGTACCTCACTGAGGTCCCTTACCTCCTCCATAAACCCCACTTTCCAGGATCCAGGGATACCACAATCAAGAGATTGCCCAACCAGGAACCTTAACACGCACAGTGTAATCCAAAAGACAGTTGCACCCACCCTTTTAAATCCTGTGAAGTCAATTAGTTTAGAAGGGTGTTAACTCAGCCTTGGATTACATTGTCTGTCCCCACATCATATTTCCATCGTAGTGAGAGAGAATCTTTTAAACTTTGCAGAATTATGTATTGTCTATTAGAAAAATTACATTGAAATGCTTTTGAAGATTAGATCCTGGATACCAACAGCCTAGCTCCTACACAGAAAAACCAACATCCTCCCACATAGTTCATTTTTAAGGCTCACAGAGTTTCCCTCCCAAATTACTAGAGCATCTGGGAAAACCACAGAGTTTTCCTGGAAATCCCAGAGCAGCTGGCGTGTGATGTCACCAGAGCGATGATGTCACTTCGGAGTGACATCATCGCATCACATGTGCAATGTGCATGCAAAAAAAGTCCCCCACTAGAGGCCATGGGGGACTTGGCAATCCTACAATGACCACCTCCTCCAGGCCTCAGTTAAGAGCTCTGTCTGCTTTGATGGAATCTGCACCAAAGAGACCTTTCTCCTCGCTGCCAGGACTTTTGTCATCTTTCTTTTCCCCACCCACTGGGGCAAGGTCAGGCTGGATAAAAGAAGCTTTTCCTAAAGTCTCCAGACGTTTCTTCCTGAAGTCCTTTTGGGACTTAATACCTCCAAATCTCTGTTCCCTACTTGGGGTGGGGGGAGGGAATTGGAACATCCTGTTTTCTCTAGCTGGAGCTATTAGCATTTCTTGAGGCCGGAAAGCCACTGAACTGAAGATTTTGCTCAGTTCAAACCTCCATGAAAAAGGTATTTCTTTACATAGGCCAGGGTTTTCCAAACTTTTCTTTCCTGTGGCCCAGTTATTTTTTAAACTTCTCCTTCGTGGCCCACTAAAATTCAGGGGTGGAGCCAGAAGACTTTGGGGGTGGAGCTGGGAGACAGGAATTATGTCATTTCCTGAGGTGTCACTTCCAGGTCAAGGGCCAAGTGATGTCACTTCCAGGGCACACTGAACCAAAACTCCACCAAAATCAAAACTCCACCTTTTCCTGTGATGTCACTTCCAGAGCACTCCCCCAAACCTGCTTCTTCTGAAGTAACCTTGTTTTCAGAAAAATCTCTCTGAAACTCATGCTGAGCCAAAATGAGGGTGGAAAGTGGGCGGTCTGCAACTTTTTCATACATTCCCAGGGTCCTCTCCACCCTCACACCTGCATGCACATATGAACATATGAAGCTGCCTTCTACTGAATCAGACCTTTGGTCCATCAAAATCAGTATTGTCTTCTCAGACTGGCAGCGGCTCTCCAGGGTCTCAAGCTGAGGTTTTTCACACCTATTTGCCTAGGCCCTTTTTAGTTGGAGATGCCGGGGATTGAACCTGGGAGATTGCACCTATCTGTTTGTGTGTTCTTCTCCAGCTTTCAAGCACTCCTAATGCCCATGTTCAATTGCCTGCACCACCTACACACCCCTTCCTCAACAGCACTGGCCAGTGTATGCAATTGGAAGTACTGTTGCCATTGCCATCAGGAATGCCAGTGCTCTACCTCAAAATATGCTGACACGTTTAGTAGGCCCTTCCTTCAGCTGCTACTACTGGAACCCTGCCTCAAGCTACAACCAAGCTTGCTTGGTTTCAAGAAAATCTTTTGACAGCTATTTTTCATACTTTTTCTTGACCGAAACACTGGGAAACTGCTGTGAAAGGTAGCAGAGAATTGTACTGCAATTAATGAATTAATTTCAAGTTATATGAAGTTCATACAAGCTTTTCTGCAGTTATCCCAAAAAGGATATTTATGAGGGACTTGCAGATTTTTACTGCCTGTGTTTCCCATGCCTTTAAAAGCAACCTGTTGTGCAGATATTTAGCCAGTGAACTTCTTTCATCCTTTTTAATATCTACAGGAGGAGTTTCATTTTGGTGTCAGACAGCTGTTAAAAGCAGGATCAGTAAAATGGTGCCAAGTTCACAGTACCATCACTTCCAGTGCTGTTGAGATATACAGCAGTAATCTCCAATAATCTCTTTCTGCCCCACACTTCTAAAACTCACTCACTCACACAGAAATCTCATAGAAAGGCCAGCTGGCTACAACTGGGGCTGCCAATTTTTCATTGACAGAGCTCCTACGTCTGCAACAGTATGATAAACAGAAAAGTTTTATCCAGTAAAAATGGAAGGAAAGAAAGGGAAAGAATGAAATGGAAGGAAAGGAAAGGAAAGGAAAGGAAAGGAAAGGAAAGGAAAGGAAAGGAAAGGAAAGGAAAGGAAAGGAAAGGAAAGGAAAGGAAAGGAAAGGAAAGGAAAGGAAAGGAAAGGAAAGGAAAGGAAAGGAAAGGAAAGGAAAGGAAAGAAAGAACATAAGAGAAGCCATGTTGGATCAGACCAGTGGACCATCCAGTCCAAAATTCTCTCATACAATGCCCAAAAAGCACCAGAATGTCCACCAGTGGGGCCAGGGCACTAGAAGCCCTCCCACTGTTGCTTCCCCCCACCCCCAGCACCAAGAATACAGAGCATCCTTTGCAGATGGAAAAAGAAAGAAGGGGGGACAAAGGGGGAAAAGCCTCCCTCACCATCAGATGACCTCAGCCAGCAACAATTCTGCCCAGGGGTCGTTTGGTAAAAAAAAATAGCTGTTGGAATGCCCACTCCCTGCCCCTCCTGGCTGAAAAAAACACATACCCCTTCTTTGCCGCCCATGCCTCCCGGGAAATCTCCCCAAAAGAATATATTGCAAGGCACATGAAAGCTCATACCTTCATGGGTCTAAAGTGCCATTGGATGCCAGCTTTTCTCTCAAACACTAGGAGAGGGGGAGAACGAAGGAGAGGCAGCCCAGCTCCTCTCTGCACAACACAGAGATGGGGGAAGGAAACAGTGTCAGTCTTCAAGGCTAGCTTTTCTCTGTACAACACAGAGACGGGGGAAGGAAGGAAGCCAAATGGAGCTCAGGCTTTGCAGCCCATGTCAGTCTTCAAGGCTAGCTTTTCTCTGCACAGCACAGAGATGGGGAAAGGAAGGAAGTCAAATGGAGCTCAAGCTTTGCAGCCTGCATTAGTCTTCAAGGCTAGCTTTTCTCTGCACAACAGAGAGATGGGGGAAGGAAGGAAGCAGAACAGAGGCCATACTTTGCTGGGGGCGGGGCTAGCTTTGGCTTTTCTTGTGACCTGGTAGTAAGGCTTCTGTGGCCTGGTACTGTGTCCCAACCTTGCAAATGGGAAACAGTGACATAGGCTAAGGACCAACAAGCAGAAGTGAAAATTCACAAAGACCAGATGGTTTACAGCAGCTGCAAACAAGCTTGCAATATCTTTCCAACTTCCTGCCAAGATCTCAGGATGGAAGAGTATATAAATATTCTACCTGTAGGAATGAAAGAGCCAACCAATTTCTCTGGACTAGCATAAGGGGAGAATTCAGTTCACAAACTGCATTTAAAAAAGCCTACACTGAATGGTGTTTCTGTCTTTTCAGGGTTGCTGTTTTTCTCTTACCTATTTGATCTATAAACAATTCTTTGATAAGTTTATGTACTTCCAATTCCTACAAATATTTCTTGGCAGCCAACAGCCAAAGCTTTCATCTTGTTAAAGCATTTATGAGCTGAATAATTCTGTTATTAGGTAATGCTGCAAGATTTCTTATGTAAGCACAAAAATGAATTTCTTCCAGTGCATTAGTAAATGTTGTCAGTTGCCACAGATCTATGACCCATTTCCACTAAGGATATGCTTGGATCTTCATGATGTTGCAATTGTTACATACTTGACCAGAGATCAAAGCCTGCTTTTTTGGCACACGTGCTAAAACATCAGCCTTCCTAAAGGAGCAGCTAAACGTTGAGATTGTGCAGAGCATGGGGATAGCCTGCTTTCATACATTTAAAAACAGAGAAGAAAAGTTTTCAGATGTTTAAAAACAAGTCTGTTGGAAGAAAAGATGGTCAGAGATAGTTCTATCCCTCTGGGCTTAACATTTGTTTAGCTGTCTCGTTCTGTTGGCACAACCTGCATTGAAGAGCAACAACCATTTGCCCAGCTGTCCAGAATACTGTATTCCTATGTTATGAAGCAGACAGAAAAAAATCCATTAGTCTTTCTTGAACCAAAGATCTCTTGCCCAGTCAGGGTAAACGTGGTCTAGACATGGTCATGCTACAGCAGCCCTTAAGAAACTGGGCTGGATCCTGTCATAGGGCTAGTAGTGACAGGGACAGCAGGCAGTCTTGCTGGCCAGTCTTCTGCATTCATTCTCTTCTGTGAATCTTTTGTGGTCTGTACCATCTCTTCACTTGCTTACTGGCCCGGAACCTGCAAGGTACCATGGTGACAACTCAAAACAAGGCTGTGGTTGGCAACATCCTAGAGCAGGGGCGTCAAACTTGTGACCCATGGGCCAGATGAGGCCCCCGGAAAGCTCCTATCAGGCCTGTGAGCGAGTCTGCTTCCTTCTCCCTCTCTTGCTTCTTTCTTTGTCACAGCTTGCTTTGCCAGGATTTCTCAATTACATGGGAGCTACAGAGCAAAGCCATTATTTTCTCCATTTGGCTCAGGCTCCTCTCTTGGGAAGGAAGGGGGTGGAGGGACAGCTTGCTTTGATACTGACCACAATATTGCAAGAGTGCTAATACTTTAAGCATGTTTTATTTTAGTGTTTTTTTAATAAATATATATATTTAATTGTCTGTGTCCACTACCTGGCATTACATTTTATGACACACATGGCCTGGCCTGACAAGATCTCCTTTATGCCAGATCTGTCCCTCATAACAAATGAGTTTGACACCCCTGCCCTAGAGCCTCCTGATATGACCATACATAAATATCTTAACTTGGTGCCTGGCTGGTCCAGAGTCCCTTTAAGTAATTGTAGCTAACTGGCTGAAAGCCAAAACCACGTCTCTTCCAAATCACAATACTGTAGTTGCTGCAGAACTCCTACAAAACAAGAACTTTGAGTACCTTCTGATAGAAGCAGCAGTTCACAAACACTAAAGACAAATGTATATGATTTAGCAAATGGAGTGATAAGTATCTAGCATGGATATTAAATTATTCCTTTGAGAAACTAGCCACTGCTGAATAACCAGACAAAATAGATTAAATGCACACATCAGGGGGAGACATTAAATGTTAATATTGGATTACATTCCTGCTTGAAACATTTTGCTCTGGGTTAATTATTTGTATCTAAACATTTTAGATATTTATGTCTAAACTCTATCCAAGACGGATGAAAAGGCTGTAAATTCAGAAAATCAGTGACATTCTTTGAACTCCAAAACTTGCTTCATGCACACCCTTACCTAAAAACTGAGTCTAGAGCAAAGACAAGCTGTCAATAGAGCCCTATATATTCAGGCAGAGAAGCAGCAGGTTGGAATCTTTTTTTTTTTTTAACATTATTATTAGAGACCTAATTTTAGACTAAAGGGATAGCAATTACAGCCAGGGAGTCATTGGGTCACCTTGTCAATCTCCAAAAAGTGCCGGATGGCTCTCCACTGCGCTTTACTGCAGTCTGGGTTTAAATTAATCACTCCAGGTTTTTTGCTACTGTCCTTGGAAGACTACTTCATCGTATGAAATACTTCACTATTGATTTTTCATATTTTAACGTCCAATATTCTTTGATTACACTTTGGTTTGGATGGCCATGCTAGATGATTATTCTTCCTCTTGACTTTTATATTCTTATAAATATTACAAGTGTTCACACACTTTAGCCTCCTTTCCTTTCTCATGCTCAATTATTTAGAAGTTGTTGAGCTCAATGCATATAAATGCAGTTACTGGGAATGCACCCCACTCTCCTTGGTTGGTATTTGTTCCTTGAAGTACTCATTCATTCCCATTCAGAGGCACAGTGCTAAATGAGCCATGGGGGATGCTGCCATCTGGACCTAGTCTCTTAAACACTTCGAGCTATATATAGAATGCAATTTTAACCCCAGGTAGAGAATACAAATACCTTGGCAAACAATTTATCTGAACATGCTTATTTGGAAGTACAACTGAAATACCACATGCTTTTTTTAAAATAACAGCTAAGCAAATTAAGGGAGCTCAGATCTATTCTATCCATAGGCTGTGATTATCTGAAATAGGAATCTCCATGTTTGAAGGCGATGCAGTTTTCATTACCAGAGGCTGAAGACAAGAAGCTAGAAATAGCCTGTGGCAAGATGAATTCTTGTGAGCTTCTGAAGGAAATCTGCTTGTCCGTTAGACCAATCTCTGGCCCAGTTCAGAAAATACATTTTGTAAAATCAAAACCACCACTTATTTTCAACTGTAGAGCGGGTCACATACAACAGCAACCAAACCATGGTTTGGCAGTTTTCAAAAAGCAGTAATTTGCCCCCTTCTTACCGTTGAGAATCAAGTTAGAAATTGTAGTTATATCTGAACCAACTAACTATGGTTCACATTTCTCCTCTGAACCAGAACTAAAACCCACAATCAAATCATGCATATGAACCCAAAGGCCATTTCACAGGACACCAAATCAAGGTTTGATGTAATATGAGAATGGATCAAGCAAGTTTTGCATTGGGCTGGAAGGAAATACTGGGCTTGCGTTGTACTTAACAACAACATTTTAAAGCCTTCCTAGAACAAATTAAAGAGACGTCAGCTACACAAACTGTCAACTAAAATTTCACAACTGTCAATTCTCAGTTGATCAGCTGTACCTAAATAGAACCAAAAGACACTAAGTCTGGTGAAATTATCATATAACCAGGTGGCATGGCCTAGCTGCTAGTCTTCTAGACCAGGGGTCCCCAGCACCCGGACCGTGGACCAGTACCGGTCCATGGCCTGTTAGCAACCGGGCTGTGAGTTATATAATTATTTCCTTATATATTACAATGTAATAATAAAAATAAAGTGCACAATTGTATCATCCTGAAACCATCCCGCCCCCACCCCCCACCGGCCCGTGGAAAAACTGTCTTCCACAAAACCGGTCCCTGATACCAAAAAGGTTGGGGACCACTGTTCTAGACCCATGAATACTGATCCCTAATCTGACATCAGACTATACATCCATGTCCATTCTTCTCTGTACAAATGGACCACATCTGTTAATCATGCTGTATTTACTTAATTCTATCAAGATATTGCCTTAGATGAAGAATGTGTCAAGGGAGCCCCAGCAACATACATCCATGATGGAAACAGTCCACTGAAGGGCTTGGTGCCTCTTTCAGCAGTCCAGGATGAGTGAGGCAGTAAGTCTGGTGGCCTTAGTGGCCATGACTATGGGAGCAGTGTTTCAGAGCCCTGACCTCTTGCAAGAAGTGGAGCTCTTACAGGATGGGGATTAGAGAAGCCCAGAAAGCATGCATGGCTTGCCATGCCCTATCAAAACCAGGGTGGAAGGCAGCCAAGAAGAAGACTCTCTAGATCCTGTTTAAGGTTGCCAGCTCCAAGTTGGGAAATACCTGGAGATTTTGGGGGTGGAGCCTGAGGAAGGTGGGGTTGGGGAGGGGCTTCAACAGGGTATACTGCCATGCAGTCTTCCAAAGTTGACATTTTCACCAGGGGAACTGATCTTTGTTACCTGGAGGTCAGTTGTAACAGCAGGAGACCTCCAGCCACCACCTGGAGGTTGGCAACGCTATGTCCTGTTCCATGTGGCAGTGGCCAGGAACTGAGAAAAGGAACAGGGTGGCATTCCCTTCCATCATTGAAACTCAAGAGCTCTCATTGCCTCCGCATAGCTGAGAGAAAAGAAGTCAACAGGTATGTCCAGCCTGATGAGCCTCAAGAAAATACATGAACATAAAAGGACTCCCAGAAATGCATTTGAAAGGAACCTGGCAACAGACTATCTACAGGGGACGTAAGAGAGGGAACTGTTAGTCTCTTAGGACTGATTCATGGTCCAGCTTGTTGTATTTGGGCATGCACACACCAGAACATTTAATGCACATGCACAGGTAGAGAGAAACAGCCCATTAGAACATTTATTTCACTTCTCCTAGAGAAAATGGCTGCTTTAGAAAGTGGACTGCAGGGCGTTATAACCTACCAAGGTCCCTCTCCTTCCTAAACCACACCTGCCCTTCTATATACATAGAAGTTGCATCCAATCCAGTTGTTCAGAAGAGGAATTTGTACTTCAATATGTGAAAAAAGGGGAAAGACAAAACTATTTCATGGTCTTAATTTATAAGAACATTCTGCAAACACCAAAGAGGCAATCAAGAAATCAAATAGAACATTCAGCAACCCGATTTCTGAAATGGCTGGTTTCTAGGACTATATTAAGGACCACAACTTTTCATTTGTTTAGAATTATTTGCAGTACCAAATTAAAGCCAAGTGGCTCAATAGCTAACAACACTAATGTTTTGAAAGATATGTAATATGAATTGCAGGACACTGTGAACATAAACTGTCGGCCAAAGTTTCATGAAATGTTGTTAATATGCCTAAAACAAGAAAAATAAGATAAGAATGAAGTTGTTTTACACAAAATGGAGAGGTTAATTTATTAGACTTTATTAACCAGTGAAATTTACTTCTGTCCAACGGAAGCAGTTGAAACTGGTTTTATTTTGCTTCCTCACTGAATTCAGATGCCCTCTGCTGGACAGCTGCAGAACACATCCCTTAATTTTTTTTTTGGCCAGGTTACTGCCCATAGAGTCTGGTGGAGTTTTTCAGGAACGGTTTAAAAAACGTCGTTCTAATCTGAGCAAGACTGCAGCATGCAGCACCTGAAAGCCATTCCCCAAGAGCTGTAAGAACTGATTTATATATACATATATGTCTACTTGTAAATCAAACTCAGCTAGCTCTACCAGTAGTTTCTTGACAAAGCTGCTAACCTCCAGATGACAGATCAAGATCTCCCAGAATTACAACTGACCTCCAGTCTACATAAATTGTTTGTTTATTTATTTAAACATTTATTTCACTTCTCCTAGAGAAAACGGCTGCTTTAGAAGGTGGACTGCAGGGAGTTATACCCTACCAAGGTCCCTCTTCTTCCTAAACCACACCTGCCCTTCTATATGTTGTGACAACCCCTTAGGCAAAGGGAGTCAAACTCATTTGTTTTGAGGACCAGATCTGACATAAATGAGACCTTGTTGGGCCGAGCCATGTTGGGCCAGGCCATGTGTGTACCTATTTAAGATTAGGTAGCAGAGATATAAACTTTATAAAGGACACAGACAAACACAATAAAATATTTTAAAAAAAAACTTAAAGAAGAAGACTGCATTTTTATACCCCGCCCTTCTCCCTGAATCAGAGACTCAGAGCGGCTTACTATCTCCTATATCTTCTTCCCCCACAACAGACACTCTGTGAGGTGGGTGCGGCTGAGAGGGCTCTCACAGCAGCTGCCCTTTCAAGAACAACTCCTGTGACAGCTATGGCTAATCCAAGGCCTTTCCAGCAGCTGTAAGTGGAGGAGTGGGGAATCAAACCTGGTTCTCCCAGATAGAGTCTACACACTTAACCACTACACCAAACTGGCTTAAAACATTAACACTCATTGGTCTTAAAAGTGCTTTCTTTGTCTTTCTCCCATGGGATCCAGAGAACAGGGCAAAGGAAGCTCTGGCTCTTTACTTCCTTCCCCAGGGGACCAGGAGGGGGAGCCTCAGCCAATAGAAGGAAGAGAGGCTTGGCTCAGTAGCTCTGCTGTGCGATTGAGATACCCTGGCAAAGCAAGCTCTGCCTCCCCCTCCCATTCCTCCCAAGGGAGGAGCCTCAGCCAATGGAGAAAATAGATGTTTTCCTTTGTCGCTCCTGTGCAATTGAGCAAACCTTGCAAAGCAAGCTGTGATGCAGAAGGAAGCAAGAGAGAGGGAGAAGGAAGCAGATGACAGCCAGTTGCTCGGGGGGCTGATAGGAGCCTAAGGCAGGGGTGTTTAACACCCCTGCCTTAGGCTGTTTAGAAGATTACCAAGAGGGAAAGATTTGGCCTCTCTTGCTGTGTTCAAGGATAGGTACAGATTTCATTAAGCACCACATAGCTTTCCCCTCATTATTCAAACAGTAGTCTGATCCCTCTTCTTCTGCCTCTACAGTAGGGTTGCCAAGTCCAATTCAAGAAATATCTGGGGACTTTGGGGGTGGAGCCAGGAGACTTTGGGGGTGGAGCCAGGAGACATTAGGGGCGGAGCCAAGATCAAGGCTGTGACAAGCATAATTGAACTCCAAAGGGAGTTCTGGCCATCACATATAAAGGGACGGCACACCTTTTCAATTCCTTCCTTCCATAGGAAATAATGAAGGATAGGGGCACCTTCTTTTGGGGCTCATAGAATTGGACCCCCTGGTCCAATCTTTTTGAAACTGGGGGGGTATTTTGGGGAGAGGCATTAGATGCTATACTGAAAATTTGGTGCCTCTATCCCAAAAAACAGCCCCCCCAGAGCCCCAGATACCCACAGATCAATTCTCCATGATGTTCTATGGGAATAAATCTCCATAGGAAATAATAGAGTTCCCAGCAGACATTTCCCTCCCCTCCCCCCACTTTCTGACGACCCTGAAGCGGGGGGAAGGCCTCCAAACCGGGGGATCCCCTGCCCCCACCTGGGGATTGGCAACCCTACTCTACAGTCAAGTGTTGATGGTGGCTCAGGTTCCTGCATCCTAAAAGAACCAACAATATGTTGTGTTTTGACAGTGCAAATTAAAAAGAAAAAAAGCATGAAATCTGAGTTTTAAAGAATGGTGCTTTGTTGTTAACCAAAATAAAGATTTGTCATATGGATTTTCTAGAAGTAGCTCTTCATCATACCACTGCAAAAGTCAAATAGTCTTTTACTCTCAGCATTTGTTTAAACTCGCTTGCCGTTTCCCTCTTACTGCAATATGAAACATCATTCCCTCAGCAGTATCAGATTTGAGCTCCGAAGCTTCATTTCCACCTCTTTTCAAGAAAAATCTACTTGTGCCAAAACCACCTGCTTTCCTTATTCACTGACTATCCACATCTGTGATTAACCCACACGGTAATTACGGCACATATTGACAACTACAGAAAGTATTACACATTACAGATGCACACACAAAATCTGCTGGTAGCATTTTCACTTCATTCACGGCAGATGCAGTTCTCAGGCCCATACACGAAAAACAATTCCACCACAGTCATTCCACAGAAACAAATATTGTTTTACATAAAAATATACATAAAACTGCTTTTTTCACATAGTTTAAAATGTACCCCCAATTTGTTTGGCTAAACAATGTAAGCAACAGGTTTATCGTATTTTTAATCACACATTTCCTCCAAGGAACTCAGGATGGGATACATCATTTCTCCCCTCCCCCCTTTTATCCTCCTAACAATCCTGAGAGGTAGGTTAGGCTGAAGATGGGGTTGCCAACCTCCAGGTGGTGGATGGAGACCACACTTCTTTTAAATGCCTTCCCTCCATTTGAAAATAATGAAAGACACCTTCTTTTGGGGCTTATAGAATTGGACCCCCGGTCCAATCTTTTTGAAACTTGGAGTGGGGTGTGTTTTGAGAAGAGGCACTAAATGCTATGCTGGAAATTTGAAACCTCTGCCTCAAAAGACAGCCCCCCAAGAGCCCCTGATACCCACAAAACAATTATCCATTATACCCTATGGGAATCGGTCTCCATAGGGAATAACGGAGTGCCCAGCAGACATTATCCTCCCCCACTTTCTGCAAACCCTGAAGTGGGGAGAGGGCCTCCAAACCAGGAGATCCTCCGCCCCAACTGGAGACTGACAACACTACTACAATCCCACAGTAGTTATGGGGCAGAAAATCCTTCAAGAGATGGGGCATCCTTTTGGAACAGCACTCAGTTCAGACTGGCCAGTCCCTCTGGACTCCAGAATGACATAGGAACAACGACGGCAATGACACAGCGTCTTCCAAATACTGGTTTATTGCCTTTAATACACGCAAACCTTTATTACAAATGCCTACAATCAATCTTTGTTCGAAAGAATTGCTAGGGATAGGCTTAAATCAAGATTCTGAGCATCCAAAAGGTGCCTATGATCCCTGAAAAATAAACCCATAGGGAACCTGTAGTAGTTGAAAGTGAAGTCAAAGTGAAAGTCTGTGAACTGAAAACTTATTTAATTTTTTTGTTTAATCAGAAGGAATGTCAGCGTTACTCAAGACAATTAAGACAATGCTACGTGAAGAGTGGGAAAACTCACAGGTACGAGTCTTCCGCGCTAAGCTGCAATTAAAATGTCTATACAAATCCAAGGGACATTTTTCAATTACTTTAAAATAAAAAATTCACTGAAAATTGCACATATGCTTCATTACCATTGCTTTAGGCAATAACACATGGCAGTATCCTGGCCCTCCATCAGTATTAGAGTGTCTTGCAAAGAAATTCTATGCTAATGTAAATATACTTCTTGTATTAGGCTCAATCTTGGCAGGCAGCCCCTTGCATAAAATTAGCCACAATTCCCTTGTAAATGTTTTTAAAAGTCAGGCTCCTAGCCAGAAATTTTGTGGTGAAGGGGCCATAAGGGTATACAGTAAATCAATAAGAAACAGCAAAAGCCTAAACACAAGTGCTCTGATTTTAGAAAAGTGATTATAATAATAAATCTAAAATACAAGTTCTTGTCAATCATCTCAGCGCCTTTATACTCACTGGTGAGAATGCTGCAACTGTTGGAAAAACAGCTAGAGATTTTTTTTTTTTTTTAAAAAAAGCATAGCCGGGATCGGTCTTGGTCTTGTAAGGAGTCTCTGGAACAGCTCTGGGTTGGACTACTACAGAGACTGCACATGATATGGAAACCCCCAAGACAGATAGTATGCTATATCTAGAGTAACAAACGTAAACTTGGACTACAAAACATGAAAATTCTCTGTTCCTGTGCTGGGGAATGACCCCAGAAATCTGCAGTACAATTCTGTTCAGAGTTAAATCCATATGTACATAAGTGCCATCAAGTTGCAAGTGACTGATAGCAATCCAAAGCAAGGGGTTTTCAAGGTAAAGAAAAAATTAGAGGTAGTTTGCTATGCCTTCTTCTGCAGAGTCTTCCTTGATGGCCTCCCATCCAAGTACAGACCCAGCTTAGCTCCCAAGATCTGGTGAGACTTTACCATGTTACTTTCCCTCCACTGAATCTAGTTTAAGTCCACTGAAATCAATCTATTACTCAGAAATGCATACCTTTATAAACAGGGATAGCCAAACTTGCTTAGCACAAGAGCCACATATAATAAATATCAGGATTTAGAGCCGCAAGATATGAACATCAGATGTTTGAGACCTAGAAAAAGGGAGGCAGGCAGGAAGGCAAATAGTTGGGAGAGGGAGAGAGAGGTAGAAAGAAAGAAACTTTAACTTTAAATGTATTCTCCAAGCCACTGGCTTCGATAAATGATTTAAAGAGATAAATGCTTTCTCCAAGACGGCCTACGGGGCAGTGAGGGCTTCAAGAGCCACACAATATGTGTGAAAGAGCCACATGTGGCTCCCGAGTCACAGTTTGGCCACCCCTGCTCTATAGAGTTACTCCAGTCTGGTGGTGAAAAGTGCCGTCAAGTCACAGCTGACTTATGGTGACCCCGTAGGGTTTTCAAGGCAAGAGATGTTCGAAAATTGTTTGCCCTTGCCTGCCTCTGCATAGCCACCCTGGTATTTCTTGGGGACCTCACATCCAAATGCTAACCAGGGCCGACGCTGCTTAGCTTCCCAGATCTGATGAGACTGAACTTAGACTGGAATAGCTTTGCAAACAATGGTAGTTATTTATGTCCATAAATCAAAATACAGAAAATATTTAAAAATGATAATAACTAAGCAGTGCAATCAGGGACAAAATGTTATCAATAAATATGGCTTAGGATTTATGCTGTTTTGTCATCTGCACCCCATTTCATTCTTTCTACTACACATATTTGTAAAGGAAGTAGCAGCTCCTGAGGTCCCAATAGAGCCCTAAAGAATCCATGGAAGGATCCTACTTTCCCAGGCTCTCCCCTATCAACAATGCAGGACAAGCTAGGGTTGCCAATCGCCAGTTGGGGCCAGGGAATCCCCCAGTTTGGAGCCCCTCCCCCTGCTTCAAGGTCATCAGAAAGGAGATTGATTCCCATTGCGTATAATGGATAATTAATTCAAGGGTACCTGGGGCTCCAGAGGGGCTGTTTTTAGAGACAGAGCAACCAAAATTTCAGCATAGCATCTGCTGCCTCTCCTCAAAAGTCTTCCCAAGTCTCAAAAAGATTGGACGAGGGGGTCCAATTCTATGAGCCCCCAAAGAAGATGCCCCTGTCCTCCATGATTTCCTATGGAAGGAAGGCATTTAAAAGGAGCACAGTCCCTTTAAATGTGACTGCCGGCTTTTGCCTTTTGGAGTGCAATTGTGCTTGTCACACCCTTGCTCCTGGCACTACCCCCCCCCCCCCAGCCTCCTCGCTCCACTCCCAAAGCCCCCAGATATTTCTTGAATCGGACTTGGCAACCCAAAGAACAGCGCTGGCACAAAGGCACAGCAGTTGCTGGTGGAGTCAGGTCCTTCCTCAAATGCAAAGGCATCAGTTGCATCCTTGCGCTAGAGACAGAGCAACTCTGTCCCAGAGTCAGATTCCCTGTTACCGATGGGGTGAATTATGTAAATGTGTAATTGACATCAGGTGTGTAAATATACAGTATGTTCAGCTGTTCACACTCTGTGGCTATGACACTACTGAGACATCAGCACTTTTCATATGACTGTATTTGATAAGTGGCTCCAATGGACACTTAAATGCCAGCTGCTAGGTAAATTGCTAATAAGGGATGCAATATTTGTCAGAGCAGCAATGTATCTTTTTCTCACAACTTTTCGTAGCTGAACAGTGCAGCGAGGAAGAACAGTTTTGATTTGTTACTTCTATACGACGCTCACTTTTTCTTCTGGGTGGAGGTCTGAAGCAGCGTGCATCCCAGAGAAAACGCTACACCTAAAAATCTCTTACCATGAAAAAAATTTACTTCTCTTTAGCTGCACAAACAGTCAACAAGTACCATCCTAAACAGAATAAAGTGAGAGTCCAGTAGCACCTTTAAGACCAACAAAGCAATACTTCTTCAGAAGTGTATTTGTACACACAAAAGCTCGGATAAAACTTTGTTGGCCTTAAAGGTGCTACTGGACTGTCTTTATCCCACTGCTTCAGACCAACACGGCTACCCACCTGGATCTACTAAGGGGGAACCCTGTGCAGCCCTCTTTAATTCTGTCCCTCCTTCCAGTGGCTCCCTCTTGAGCTCTCTTTCCCTGTTCTAGGTCTCTGTGTGACTTCTGTTGTGGAGAAGAAGAGCTTACAAACCTGCCTATTTCCCCCTCCTCCATCCCCACTTTACACATGGTGGAAATAGTCACCTACCAGTGGGGCCAATGCACAGAGGCTGACTCAGGTCCCAATGCTAAGCATGTTTACTTGAGAGTAAGCCTGTATTAAATTCCTCCATGAGCTGCAAAATATGTGTGAAAGAGCCTCATATGGCTCCTGAGACCCAGTTTGGCCACCCCTGCTCTACCCCGTGAAAGCTTATGCTGGAATAAATTGTTATTAGTCTTTAAAATGCAAATAGAATCCTGTTTATTTTGACCTGTGCTCTTCACATATTTAAATATTCAACACTTGGCAAAAGTGGCAGATGCAAGTCAATGCATTTGTTTCTTAGAATCACTTCAGCTGCTGTCTATTTTGAGGTGCGTTTTTTTTTTTTTTCTTTACTGTTTTCACCCAATGAAATTTGATCACGCTGAACTGAATCAGATTTTTGTGATGGAAATACTATTGATCCCTGAGGCTACAAGATGTCACTAATGATTATTTTTCAACTGAAATTCTTCATGACCACTCATAAAAAAAGAAACAGTTAAAACCCTGAACCCTTCCTCCCTAGAAACAAACAAGCATCTAACAAGAAGCCTTAGAAAGGGAGACAGTACCCATAATGGGGGGGGGGGGGCAGTTTAATATGGATTTAATCCAGATTCTGGGGTAAACATTATAATATGACTTCAAGTTACCATGCGTAAATGGTTTGTGTTTTAATAAAAGCAATAAAAATCCAATGCTGGGTGTACAATATTGGTCTCTTGATGTATATGAGAGAGCTCTATTGCCTGCGAATACTTTTTCCCACATCCTAGGAGGGCAGCAATCCTAAAGTGACAGAGGAAATTATGCTCTTTTACAGCCAAAGGCTGTGCTTCAGAGCTTCTCCTTGAGAACCAGTTCCAATACATGACAAAGGATCTGGACGTATTAAGAGTTCTGTACCCTTTTCATTGGGAGGGAAGGCAGCATGGTGCCTGATCTCATCAAAATTCAGAAGCTAAGCAGGATCAGTACTTGGAAGAAAAACCATGAAGGAAGACTCTGCAGAGGAAGGCAATGGCAAACCATCTCACTTGCCTTGAAAGCCCCTTGCTGGAGTCAACATAAGTCTTGGAAGGGAGACCGTCAAGAAAGGCTCTGCAGAGGAAGGCAATGGCCAACCACCTCTGCTTCTCCCTTGCCTTGAAAGCCCCTTGCTGGGATCACCATAAGTCTTGGAAGGGAGACCACCAAGGAAGGCTCTGCAGAGGAAGGCAATGGCCAACCACCTCTGCTTCTCCCTTGCCTTGGAAGCCCCCTGCTGGGATCACCATAAGTCTTGGAAGGGAGACTGCCAACAAAGGCTCTGCAGAGGAACGAAGGACTCAAGTGCACCTTTAAGACCAACCAAGTTTTATTCAGAACGTAAGCTTTTGTGTGCTCTCTAAGCACACTTCATCAGACGAGGGGTCAGGTACTGTGGTATTGAGACTAGATCAACAGATCAAGATGAAAAAGTTTGGAGGTCTCACTATATGTGGCGGATTGTAGGTATGTGGGAACTCAGGGAACTCAGCAGAAACTCACATTAGGCCACACCACCTAATGTCATCATTCTTTCGCATAGGGCTTTTTATACAAAAATGAACTCATTTGCATAACAGGCCACACCCCCTGATGCCAAGCCAGCCGGAGCTGTGTTCTTATCCTTATCCGTTCCTAGTCAAAAAAAGGCCCTGTGGGAAGTTTTTGTTCTTGCCTTTTCATAAAGCTTAAAGAGATCCACAAGGCCACATGATAGGTGCATGACTTCCACTTCAGCAAGAACACTAGCATAGGAAAAATCAGACAGACCGCAACTGGATAAAGGGTCTAAATTTATTCTGATGCTGTCAAACTGCTCTCCCTCTTCTACATTTCCCCTTATGTAACTTGCCTTTTGAATTTGCAAAACAATCACTTGACTGATATTAGCTTCTTTGGGAAGCAACAGTTGGGAACCCAGAAATACAAATAAAATGAGGACTCCACAGGAATGGAGACCACCTATGCTTCTAAACCAGGATTAAATTCACTTGATTAAAATCACTTGACTGATATTAGCTTCTTTGAGAAGCAACAGTTGGGAACACAGAAATGCAAATAAAATGAGGACTCCACAGGAATGGAGACCACTTATGCTTCTAAACCAGGATTAAATTCTGGTTTAGAAGCCCAGTTTTCAGAGGGATATAGAACTAACGCTAAGGGATCTGCCTTTCTGAATTTGTACATCACAGGTAGGGCTGCCAGATTTGGACTGAGAAATAACTGGAGATTTGGGAGGTAGAACTTGAGAAGGGAAGAGTGGAGGGGGTGGGATTTCAATGGAATATATTCCTTCCAAAGTGGCCATTTTCTCCAGGTGAACTGATCTCAGTCCCCCAGAGATCAGTTATAACAGCAGATCTCCAGCCACCAAATGGAGGTTGAAAGACTGCAATAATGCCGAGCAGGGATATTATAAAGTGAGCTCAGTCAGCTCTATCAACAAGAATGCATTTATTCAGAAGGAACAGTCACAAACAAAGGACAGGTTTCTTACCTGTAACTGATGATCTTCGAGTGGTCATCTGTGCAGTCACACATATGGGGTAATCCGCAGGATCCATATGTGGGACTGCACAGAGACCACGATGAAGATGGACAGGTTTCTTACCTGTAACTGATGATCTTCGAGTGGTCATCTGTGCAGTCACACATATGGATCCTGCGGATTACCCCATATGTGGGACTGCACAGAGACCACGATGAAGATCAGACAGTGATGACTATACAGTAGGAGCTATGGAAACCACGCCCTGCAGGCAGGCACTCACCAATCCTGTTTTGCCTTCTAGGATACTTCATTTCCATTCCCTTCTGAAATGCCTCACATCCCGATTGGCTGATTCTAAGAGAACAGCCAATCAGAATGTAGGCATTAGGATCCAGGCCTGCAATGGACAATTGTTCGAGCTTAGTCATTAAGCTTTAGTACATAACAAGGGAGTAGCCCACCTTCACAATTACTGCTCCAAAGATATAATACCATAAAATAAAACACTGATTTAATACTACTAAAGTCTCTATGTCACACATCTCAATCAAGTCAAGTCTGTCTATAGGACACACGTCTCAATCATGCCAACTGTTTCAAGAAATAAGGACTATAACAATCCAAGTGAATTTTTGGCTTTCAAGAAAATGTAGAGGCTTGGTCCAATGTTATTCTGGGGCAGCTTTCGTTTGCATGTCTGATTGAACTTATATCACTACAAACTGTTATTCCTGGTGGACATTTTGAGTTTGAATTTTTTTAGGGTGCCTGTGTGCACCTAATGACAAAAGACTGTATCTGTTGAACTAGTGCCTGTGAGCACATCCTCATGACCTCGAAGTGACTAGTCATTTTTGTTAGTGTGGTTCAATGAGTTCACTTGGTAATGATTGTATGATAAACATACAAGAAATGACATACAGACTTTAGTACAGGGGTGGCCAAACTTGCTTAACAAGAGCCACATAGAATAAACGTCAGATGTTTGAGAGTCCCAAGACATGACCATCAGATATAGGAAGGAAGGAAGGAAGGAAGGAAGGAAGGAAGGAAGGAAGGAAGGAAGGAAGGAAGGAAGGAAGGAAGGAAGGAAGGAAAGAAGGAAGGAAGGAAGGAAAGAAGGAAGGAAGGAAGGAAGGAAGGAAGGAAGGAAGGAAGGAAGGAAGGAAGGAAGGAAGGAAGGAAGGAAGGAAGGAAGGAAGGAAGGAAGGAAGGAAGGAAGGAAGGAAGGAAGGAAGGAAGGAAGGAAGGAAGGAAGGAAGGAAGGAAGGAGAAGTAGAAAGAAAGCAACTTTACATGCCTTCTCCAAACCAACTGATGAGGCAGTAGGGGCTTCAAGAGCCACACAATCTGGGTGAAAAGCCACATGTAGCTCCTGAGCCACAGTTCAGCCACTCCTGCTTCAGCAGTATTAAATCTGTGTTTTATTTTATGATATTGAATCTTTGGAACATTCATTGTGAAGATGGGTTATTCCCTGCTTGGGGTTATTGCAGTCTGTCAGTTTCTTACGCTGAGTGTTTTGGTTCTTTGCACCACCTGGAAGTTGGCAATCCTAAAGATACCTTATTAGCTTTCTCTTACATGTCTCCCTTCATCATGTTCCATGCAAGAAGAAAGAGGAGAGGATCAAGGAACAAAGGGCACACACTAGCCTGACAACAAGCTATGTTTGTGTACATTTGGTTTAATGTCGGCTAAACGGGATGCCAAACAGCTTTGCCTTCAAGAGCTGTTAAACTGCACTTCTAGAAGGCATGAGATTGGTGAGTTTTTGCATTAAGAATAGCATAAGAAACCACCATGATATCCATTTCTTGCCCATCTACCTTGCTTCTGGAGGCTTCTGCAATGTGCATCATTTTACTAAAGGCCACCTAAACATTCATGACACTAAGTCAATAGTGGAAAGGGGATCATGGCTTTAGCACAATGACAGCAGCCCCTAAGATTAACACAAGGCATTCTTTTTATGTACACTGAAAATTATTTTTTCTCACTGAACTGCCACTACCAAGTCACAGGCAGTAGTTCTTAAAATGTCCCTGTGATTAGTTATCCTGAGGAGTTCAGAGTATTTATACAGTCGACAAAGGCACAATGCTGCACAATGCACACCGTATAAATTTCAGGGACTATTGTAGAGCCTGACAAATCTTACATTACTGAAGCTCAATACGCTTTTGTCACGTAAAGCCAGAAATCTACTCTGTTAAATTGTCCGAGTTAAATAATCCTGTTAACTTTGTCTCTCGTCAGACAAACTGCTTGCATTATTATGGTGGCATGTACCAATTATCTGTTCCAAACTGCTCAACTGGAGAATGGGCTGTTTTGTCCTGTTATTCCTCATAATTCCAGACAAACATCCCAGTGGTCTATTGCTTGCTAGCACACACCCAAACGTGTGGCTTTGTTTCTTGGTTTTTCACTCCTTGAATCAAACGGTGCTAATTCACAGTTTATGCTTTTTCTGTAAGAATGGAGCAAAAGCTATTGTTAAGAGGTCTTCAGCTGGACTTCGCAAAAGCAGGGGTGAAAGAAAGGGAGGAACAGGCTAGTTCAGAGTACAGGTAAGAAAAGCTGCGGTGGTACCTCCCCTCTTCTGCTCTGAGACCTCCAAGAGAGAAATTTAAATTGGCAGCAAGGACAGCAAATTGAGGTGAACTTCAAAAGATTCTTGTGACAGAATACCGGGGGGGGGGGGGCGGGGGGGGGTCATCATTCAGTGAACAAAGTTTAAAATTTCACTAGGCTATAACTAACCTCATGAAAAAGCCAAAGTAATTCTTTGAATAACAGCCTTACAGTTAGATTGCCAGCCCCCAGGTCTCAGCAGGGGATCCCCTAGTTTGGAGGGCTTCTTCTGCCACAGACCAGCTGGCTGGCAGGGGAAACTCTGCCCCTAAACAGGGATGTCGCATGGGGACCCTCTGGTTTTCTGAGCAAAACTATACGGCTTAAGCCCAATTTAGCCATAGAGTTTGGCAAAACCCAGAGTTTCATCTACTCAATGACATCATTTCCTGGTGACATCATTGGACCAGGCCCCCACCCACCCCCGGAATGCCCTGCTCAAATCCCCCCACTGTATCATTTTCCATAAGGAAAAGCTGGTAGTTACTGGTCAAAACAGTGTTTTCTCCTAGAGATGGAAGATAAATGCCCCTGATCATTGGCCTAGGCAGGTCACACATATTTATAATTTGTCACATATATATGTCTACACAGCTTCTTGTAATGCATTTATAATGCTTGGTGTAAATCATGTTCATCCCCATAATTTCAGGTGTCACATTCAAAGGCAGGCTTTGACAAAGGGTTTTATTCAGATGCTCAAAATGGCTGAACAGCAGCATGGTACTGTTCCTTTTATTTGGACAACGAAGAAGGCTATAGCATGGTGGTATAATGAAATATTTCCATGAAGAAGGAGGAGGAGAAAGAAGAAGAGGTGGTGGTGGAGGAGGAGGAGGAGGAGGATATAAAGTATTTATACCCATGCCTTTCCACAATACCTGATGTGTCTTGAAGCTGAACCGTGATGAAACTGGATGGTGATTATAATGTGACTGAATTAAAACAAAATGAACAGAGTTGTGAGCATGTTCTTAAGCAGTGCTGCTAGCGTTGAGTTGGGAAATACCTGAAAATTTGGGGGGTGGAGCCTGAGAAGGGCAAGGCTTGGGAGGGGAGGGACCACAGCAGGTCATACTGCTAAAGAGCCCACCCTTCAAAGCAGCCATTTTTTCCAGGGGAACTGATCTTGGTTGTCTGGAGATCAACTGTAATAGCAGATGATCTCCAGGTGCCACGAGACAAATATCATGCCCCCCAGTGGCTGCCATTGTGTTAGCACCTCTTTCATTACAGACGGTTTTGCAAGCTGGACAGCTGTCCTCCAGATCAGGGGAGGGAGGAAAACAACAAAATCTTAATTTTAAGAATTGGAAGCAAATATTTACTGAACTGCTAAATATTTACTGAACTGCAGCGGATGCAGAATGCGGTGGCTCACCTGCTGACTGCACCACCTTTACGGGTGGGCATTCGGCCAGCGCTCCGCAGTCTGCACTGGCTGCCCATTGAGTACCGGATCTGATTCAAGGTTCTAGAGCTAACATTTAAAGCCTTACGCAGCCTGCAACCAATATACCTGCAGAACTGTCTCTTTCCATATATGCCCAGGAGGTTGTTTTGTTCGGCCTCCCAACATCTGTTGGGCTGTCCCCAACCCAAGAGACACCCACCTCGCCTCAACTAGGGCCAGGGCTTTTTCAGTCCTGGCTCCAACCTGGTGGAATCAGCTCGAGATCCGGGCCCTACCTGGCTTATTAGCCTTTCGTAGAACCTGTAAAACGGGGCTGTTCCGCCAAGCTTTGCTGAGGCTGCAGGCGTCTATTCTTGATCTGGTTCTCCTCCCCGGCCAGCACTATCGTCTGCGCTAGGAATTGGAATAAAAACTGCCATCCCTATGAGATATCATGATGTGAGATGGCTAGGCTGGGCAATATGTGATATCATGGTAATCTGAATGCTGTTGAGTTGTCTGTTTATAAAATGTTTTTATTGTATTTTATTGTTTTAGTCTATGTTGTACTCCACCCTGAGCCCTATGGGGAATGGACGGAATAGAAATTTACTAAAATAAATAAACTACCATATTTGCAGAAGTACATATTTAGGGCATGAACTAGGGTTGCCAGGTTCCCTTGCCATCGCAGTGGGGAAATTTGAAGAGCACTGTGGGGGTGGGCTGACATTGTGTGCAGTGCGCTGGTTTCTGGGCAAAAACTCTATGGTTTTTTGTCTTCAATCCTTCATTTGTCTTGATCCCCATCAGTCTGGTTTTCGCCCGGGCCATGGGACAAAGACAGTGCTGGTTGCCCTGGTGGATGACCTTCAACGGCATCTGGATTGAGGCGGCTCGGCAGTACTGACGTTGTTAGACCTATCGGCAGCATTCAATACGGTCGACCATCGGTTGCTGGCTTGCCGCCTCGCCGACGCAGGGATTCAGGGGCTGGCCTTACAATGGCTTTCCTCTTTCCTTGATGACACCCAGCTCTATCTACTTATGGACAGTCGGCCTGCCTGTGCCCCAGAAAACTTGAACCGGACGTTACAGGCGGTGGCTAGGTGGCTCAGGCTGAGTGGATTGAAGCTGAATCCTTTGCTTGGGTCGTCGTGGCCCGGGAGGGGAAATCCCTCTGCCAGTTTTTGACGGGGTGCCATTGACAGCGGCGCACAAGGTCAGGAGTTTGGGGGTACTATTGGAGCCTTCCCTAACAATGGAGGCTCAAATAGCAGCCACTGCCAAGTCCGCATTTTTTCACCTTAGGCGGGCGAGGCAGTTGGCCCCTTTCCTGGAGCACGACGATCTAGCAACGGTGATTCATGCCACAGTCACCTCGAGGGTTGGACTACTGTAATGCCCTCTACATGGGGCTGCCCCTGTGCCAAACCCAGAAGTTGCAGTTAGTGCAGAATGCCGCTGCCTGGCTGTTATTAGGGCTCCCAAGACGGGAGCACATTCAGCCAGGGCTTCGGGACCTGCACTGGCTGCCAATAATATACCGAGTCCGGTACAAGGTGCTGGTTATTACCCTTAAAGCCCTATATGGCCTACGACCTGCCTACCTTAGGGACCGTCTCTCCCCACATGTTCCCCAGAGAGTACTGAGATCGGGTTCTCAAAACCTGCTTGTAATCCCCAGGCCAAAGGAGGCCCATATGAAATCCACCAGGGACAGGGCCTTTTCGGTAACAGCGCTTTACTGGTGGAACCAGCTGCCGGAAGAGGTGCGGGCCCTGCGGGACCTTGGGCAGTTCCGCAGGGCCTGTAAGACAGCCCTCTTCCAGCTGGCTTATAACTAACTGACATTGAAACTTGTAGTGTAGCATCTCGGCAGATCGCTGTTCTATATGTTTTATTATTTTACTGTTTTAAATTGTTGTAAATTGACGTATTTTTAAAGCCAAACTTTATGTTAGATTTTATATGTTGTAAGCCGCCCTGAGCCACCTTGGCGGGAAGGGCGGGATATAAATTGAAATAAACTGAAACTGAAAAACCAGAGTGTCACCAAATGTCCCTATTTGGGGGTAGTATTTTTCCTGCCAGCAGATTGAAGCCCCAAAAAAGCAGGAGAAACCCCACTGGGACCTGGGAACTCTAGTAATGACATTTCAAATCACTCCATACCAATGGTGGCAGCTGAAGAGGCCTAGGGATGTCTCCCCAAAAGGAGAGAGACACATTGACCTTGTAGTTTATGGAACTAGATCAACAGAGAGACAGGTAATTCCTTAAACTGGGAAAAAAAAGGAATTATTGCCAATTAAAATTCCATGGCTTTTATCTTGAGCCATATTTAACTATGTATTTTTCATAGACAAGAAGAGAATTTATATCCATGCAAGAAGTGTCAGAGTAGCGGTAATAAAAGCAGAACAATCTACACACTGATATATTAAGGAATAGGATTGAAATTGGATTAGTTCTTATAATTTCAGCAGGCCTTGCTCTTCACATTAATTATCTATACAAAAATGAAGTGCTTGGATTCTGTAGCCAAAAACAAGCTTTCAGAACTCCCTATTAAAATATTCTCAAATTTTCTGTTGCATTAAAATATTAATAGTGTAATAAGGAATCAGGGAGTTTCAAATAAGCCATATAATACTTCGGTAAAAATGGCATACAAATTAGATTTTCTGACACCTCTAGTAACACAATTTAAAATGGTTAGTGATATTAGATTTTTTTTAAAGGTTCTCTTCAAAGAACCTTGCAGTTGTTATTGAAATCACATAAAGCATTCAGTTGGAATTACAATTAATTTATCCATACCATAAACACAGAAAAATGGGGTGGGGGGGTGGGAGAGTTAATAACTCAGAAATCTTGTTTGTAGTTTTCTACAGGTCAAGTGGGGAAATGAACTGTTAACCAGTCTGGCAAAACTGGGAGGTTTTTGTCTAAATTGTAAGAGGCTTACATCCTAGCATGGACTTCAAACCACTGATGTATGAGCTTGCATATATATAAAATGTAAACTCCAAAATTTGACAGTTAGTGCTACATAAACATGGATCATAAAATTTAGTGCCACCCATTTTTCTCCTGCAATAAGGAACTCCACACCTAGTTATGTTAATACACCTATTAGAAACTGAAAGGAAAACAATATGATCTGCACCATAACATTTTGGCTTGGGAATATTATTGTTTCTGCTGGTCATAATTTTGAGCTATTTATTTGCTCACCTAAGGAAATAAAAGGGAAGCTATTTCAATGTGCGTACAAGTAACAGTGATGTCAGAAAGCAAAGCCATTGGAAACATTCTTACTTTCTACACAGCAGGTATGACATTAAATTAAAGACTGGAACACAGAGAAATCCAGAATGTGGCTCCTCTGCTGCCTGACATCTATTGACTGAAGTCTTCCAACTCCTTGGATCAACAGTGACATCTCAAATAATCCACTGAAGACACACGGCACAAAAGAATGCAATTCAGCCTTAGGATGGTGCAGTTACTGATGGGGCACTGCTAGGGTTGCCAGCCTCCAGGTAGACTCTCTTAGAATTTTACGCTTCATTCATTGTTACATTGTATTTTTGTTCTGTATGAGTGTTTCTATGTAATTGCTCGGT